>NC_037342.1:44981972-45341074 GCF_002263795.3 Bos taurus | reverse complement strand
GTTGTGTGTGTTCACATGCCTGTCACTAACTCGTTCCAAACTCTGTTAGATGTTTAAGTTTCTTAATAAGTACATTAAGTTTTATTTCTTTCTGAGGAGGACAGCGTTTGAGGGCAAAGAGCAAGGAGTAAGTGGAGAGGCAAATGAAGAGAACTGGCACATAAGACAAACGTCCATACAGGCATGAGTCAGTTTCTGAGCTCTCTATACAGCTCCATGGGTTTATTTGCCCCGCACAAATGCTCCACTAGCCCAATAGCATTCTAGGTAAGTTTTCCTATCAGGTAGACTGCTGCTGCTGCTGCTGCTAAGTCTCTTCAGTCATGTCCGACTCTGTGCGACCCCATAGACGGCAGCCCACCAGGCTCCCCCGTCCCTGGGATTCTCCAGGCAAGAACTCTGGAGTGGGTTGCCATTTCCTTCTCCAATGCGTGAAAGTGAAAAGTGAAAGTGAAGTCGCTCAGTCGTGTCCAACTCTTAGCAACCCCATGGATTGCAGCCTAACAGGCTCCTCTGTCCATGGGATTTTCCAAGCAAGAGTACTGGAGTGGGTTGCCATTGCCTTCTCCGATCAGGTAGACTAGGATCTCCCAATTTGTTCTTCTTCAAGAGAATCTTGACTGCTTAGCACTTTGCTTGTCCAGGTTAAATTTAGAATCAGTCTGTCAAATTGTAATTTGATTGGAATTACATTTAGCCTGTAGATCAGTTTGGAGAATATCTATGTAATATTGAGTTCTTCCAATCTCTGGACATAGTATATCTCTTCATTTATTTAAACCGTCCTTAACTTTACTCAATCATGCTTTACCTTTTTTCTATAAAGAAATAGTATACAGTTTTAGGTAAATTTATTTCAGGGTTTTGATTTTTCTGATGCTGTTTTAAGTAAAGGTGTTTTTTTTTTTTCTTCTATTTTTTAACCTTTTTTTCAGGTACATAAAAATTAAATCCATTTTTATTTACTTATAGCCATCAATCCACCAGTCATCAATAAGCATGCTTATTAATTGTAATAATCTATGTATAGCTTTAATTTTTTTTTTTTTTTTTTTTGCCATGCCACATGGCTTGTGGGATCTCAGTTCCTTGGCTAGGGATCAAATCCAGGCCCTTGGCAGCAAAAGCACACTGGACCGCCAGGGCATTTCCCCAGGATTTATTTCTTTATACAGGAGAAATAAATGACAGAATGAATTCTTCGTGTCAAAACTTTATACCATTTATTTCTTTTCCATACCTTATTTCCCTAGCTAAGGCCTGAAGTACAGTATAGAATATAAGCAGTAAAGTGTCTTATTTCTTATGTTAATTGGGTAGCCTTTCACATTTCACCAGTAAGTACATCAGTGCTGTAGCCTTGCTTTTAGAGGCCCACCATCAGACAAACACATTCGTCTTCTATATCTGGTTTGTTAAAAACTTTTACCATAATAGATGCTTGACTTTTATCATATTTTTCTACATTCACTTAGATAATTATGTGATTTTCCTCTTTATTACTTTACTATGAACAATCGTATTTTTAAAACGCCGTGTGTAAATTAACCTTATAAACGAGGTAAAACACAAGGAAGTGAAGTGCTGTCATTTTCATGGTTTTCTTCATTCAGTTTTCTCGTATTTTGTTTAATTTTTTAAAAATCTCACTTCAAAAAATTTGTACATTGTGTCTAATTTTTATCATTTATAAAAGTGTAAAGGTGGATGTAAAGGCGTTTACAAAATAATTTTATTATCTGTTTAGTGTGTTTAGTAAAGATCCATAGTGGTGTTGCATTTCAGCCATGACATGATTATTTTTGCCTTTCTCCCCTACCCCCTTTTTTACCTATTTTAACAAAGGTTAACAGTTTTTATTTAGCCTTTTCAAAGCTAACTTTTGGCTTCGTTGATTTTCTTTAAATATACTGTTTTTATGTCATTAATTTCTGCTTTTAAATTTATTATTTCCTTTCTTCTACTTAGTTTGGGTTTAATTTGTTGTTCTTTTTCCAAGTTCTTTATATAGATACTTTGATTATTTTGTTCCATACTACAGTTTTTAAATCTAAAAATTTTCCATTAATTTGATTCTTAAACATTTGTGTGGGGAAAATCCTCCAGTTCTCTTCCTGTGTGTTTCTTTTACTCTCATACGACTACCACACTCACACCTCTGACACCAAACATGTTGGGGTTTTTCTTATATATTTCACAGGCAATTCTGAGACCAGCTGGGTGTCTTACAATCTAACTCAATTTGACACTGTCTACCTGATTAAGGACTCAGTCCCATGAGACTTACCTGGCTTCAAATGCCAGTCACAAGTAGCAAGTGCCCAGAATATCCACAACTTCTGTCCCACTTGGCTACAGTCAGACGGTCCCATTACCTCCTCCTTGGATTCCATTATTTGCTAGAACAGCTCACAGAACTCAGGGAAACATTTACTTGCTTTACTAGTCTATTAAAAGATGTGATAAAGAATACAGTTGAAGAGAGATACATTGGGTGAGGTCTGGGAAGGTCCTGAGCACAGCAGCTTCTGACTGCATGGATCTGGGGGATGTGTCACCTTCCTGATATATGGATGTCTTCACCAACCTGGAAGATCTTTGAAACCAATACTTTAAATAATTTATGGGGGCTTTCTAATGTAGGCATGGTCAATTATCAGCTTCATTTCCAGCCCTCTCCCGTATCTGGAGAATGGGTGGGGAGTGGTACTGAAAATTTTGAGTTTCTAATCATGGCTTAGTCTTTTTGGTGACCAGTTCCCATCCAGAAGCCATCAGGGAACCTACCCACAGTTGCCTCACTCAAACAGAAGATGCCCCTAGTGTTCTTAGTGCTCTTATCACTTGGGGATTTACAAGGGTTTTAGGAAGCCTGTGTCATGAGCAGGGATGAGGACCGAATTCCATTATGATCAGCCCTTATCCTATCTAATATCTCTGCCAGTCCCTGCTGTTAACCTAACTTCCTTCCAGAATGTCTTCTGTGTCATCAACTGTTGATCTCTGGATGAGAATGTGTGATGGTTAGGTACATAAGCGATGGACCACAACCACTTCTCTCCTTATCAGTACAGAAAGATATGTGTGAAAAGGCAAGCTGAAAGGAGGGTACTGTGTATGTATAGTAAAGGACTGGCTCAACAAGCTTGGGGTACCTAAACCCTGCACATTCTACAGAAGGGACTAGACCTTGACTGAAAGAGTGGGTTGTCATGCCCTCTTCCAGGGATTCCCACCCCAGGGATTGAACCCAGGTCTCCTACATTGCAGACAGATTTTTTAACCATCCGAGCCACCAGGGAAGCCCATAATTTATGATGGTTATTTGTTTTTGTTCCTTTAAGGGCTCTAGGCTACACTGATCCCCCTCTGATGAAGGGAGTAAAGACTGAGCAGCTAAGATTAGTCATGTGGGTACTGCTTACCTCCCGCAGTAAGAACATTGGGCATCATGGTTTAGGCGAGCTTTCCTCATTGGTGATACTTAGTATGTTTTGTCACACATCACTGTGGGGAGTACCAAGTGCTGTATGTGTGACTCCATTGGAAAAGCGCAACTGGAAACTAATGCCTGATTTCTCTCGGACTCCACCCCATGTAATATTTTTTTTTCTTTGCTGATTTAAATCTGTGTCCTTTTATTGTAAGAAACCATATGAACATGACTTAGCAACTAAACTACTACCACCACTATGAGTATAATAGCCTTTCTGGGTCTTTCTAATGAATCATCAGACATGAGGGTGGTCTTTTGGACCCCCTATACGTGTGTGTGTGTGCAGAGTCACTACAGTGGTGTCCAGCTCTTTGTGACCCTATGGACTGTAGCCCACCAGGGTCTTCTGTCCGTGGGATTCTCCAGTCAGGAATACTGGAATGGGTTGCCATGCCCTCCTCCGGAGAGGAACTTCCTGACCCAGGGATCAAACCTGTGTCTTTACTGTCTTCTGCACTGGCTTGCTTGCTAAATCACTCCAGTCATGTCCGACTCTTTGTGACCCCTTGAGCTGTAGCCTGGCAGTCTCCTCTGTTCAAGGGGTTCTCCAGGCAAGAATGAGGTGGGTTCTTCACCACTGGCGCCACCTGGGAAACCCAGTACAGTGGTGCTTAAAAATGATTGAGACTGGGATATCAAAACTCTGTTGATAATGATTCCATGCCTAACTTTATAACCTACTATACAACCAAAGTTCATTAATTTTGGCAATGTTAATATCATACAAGTAGTATTAAAGAATAATTATTCAAAATATCCAGTTATATATATATAAGATGAAAATATGAGGTTGCCCCCACTTCTTCATGAGGATCTTCACAAAATGACAAGCAGTAAAAGATTTTTGCTTTGACCCTTCAGTTATAAATACAGACAATTAAGGATGTCCTAGAATCTGAGGAAAACCAACATCGTGAAAGAGAAGGTCCAAGGTAAACAAACAGATCAACTGGTCACTGGAGAAAAAGAGATTAAAGCAAGAGAAAAAAAATCCAATTAACATCAATCACTGAGGACCAGGCAAAATCAGTGAAAACAAGATATCTCAATACCTTTTGGGGAAATTACAGAAGATACAAGTACAAAGTAAAAGTACAAAGAAACAATCTTAAAACCTCCTTGGGGAAGGGCAGGGGAATCTACAAAAGAATCGCATCAAACACCCTAGCTAGAACATGAAGTACTAGAAGGTATTGTGACAAAGTAGAAGATTCTAAGATAAAATAATTTTAACCTAAATTCTGTGCCCAACTAACTTTCTTTTAAGAATTAGAGCACAGTAAAGATTACTCTAACTACCTGTGAACCCTCACTGGAAAAAAAGTACTCAAGGACTCACACAAGCAAAATGTACCTTAAAATGGGAGATGATAATGGGTTTTATGAAACTGCAGTGAGCATTGAAAGAAATATGTTGACCATAGTTTAAATGTTTGCTAATACTCTGACTGTGAAACAATGGAATGGGAATAAACCATATTTTGAAAGACAATGTCATAATAAATTCCAAGGGGAAGAAGATTTGGATACAAAATTAACAAGCTTGACTTAATAAAAATATAGAAATAAGTCCCTTGTGAATAGAGGATAGGCATTATTTCTAGATACATTTGAGCACAAATGCATGGGATAGGATAGGATAATTTTTAAGTGGTTGAAACCATCAAGGCATTCTCTGAACTCAAGACAATAAAACTAGAAGACAAAAATATAGTCCTCTGTAAAATCTGTCTTTTCAGAATTTTAAAATTTCCATTAATTTATGTACAGCAAAATTAATCAATTTTAAAAAAGTGTGCAAGTTTGTCACATATATATAGTCACATAACCACTACCATTCGTTCAAAATAATTTTTAATATCTCTTATGACTTTTTTATTTGACCTGTAGATAATTTAGAAAAGTATTGTTTAATTTTCAAAAATTTAGAGATTTTCTAGATATCTATGGTTGAATTCTACTTTAATTTTATTATTGTTAAAGAACATACTTTGTGTGATTTCATTCATTTTGAATTTAATGAGAATTTTTTAATGACCCAGAATCTGATTCATCTTGCTGAATGTTTATATTTGAAAAGAATGGGCATTCTGATCATTTGATGGAGTATTAATAGGTAAAGTAAGTATCAATTACGTCAGGTTAGTCAATAATATTGTTCAAGTCTTTTATATCCTTAACTTCTTTTTTGCTTGCTTGTTCAATGAATTACTGATAGAATAGTCTTGGACTCTCTAATTCTACTTGTGTGTGTGCCTATGTCTCCTCTTAATTCTATCTCATTTGTTTAATATATTTTGAAGTTCTGTTATTAGAAGCATATGTTTTTAAGATTACGTCTTCTTGATGATTTTAGCCTTTGTCAATGAAATATCACCTTCCTCCCTGGTAATATTCCTTGGTCTGGAATCTTGATATTAATATAACCACTCTAGCTTTCTTTCGGAGAAGGCAATGGCACCCCACTCCAGTACTCTTGCTTGGAAAATCCCATGGATGGAGGAGCCTGGTAGGCTGCAGTCCATGGGGTCGCTAAGAGTCGGACACGACTGAGCAACTTCACTTTCACCTTTCACTTTCATGCATTGGAGAAGGAAATGGCAACCCACTCCAGTGTTCTCGCCTGGAGAATCCCAGGGACGGCGGAGCCTGGCAGGCTGCCGTCTCTGGGGTCACACAGAGTCGGACACGACTGAAGCGACTTAGCAGCAGCAGCAGCTTTCTTTAGATTATTGTTTACATGGCCTAATTTTTTTCATCCTTTAAACCTGTCTTTGTCTTGATATTTTAAGTGGGTTTCCTGTAGACCCACTTAGTGGGTATATAGTTGGGTCTTAGTGTAGTGTATATAGCTGGGTCTTGCTTTACTGTCCTATCAGAAAATTTATATCTTTTTAATTGAAGTTATCAGGTATATACATTTAATGTAATTATCAATATGGTAGTGTTTAAGTCTGTCTTTTCTGTTTGTTCCACCTGTACTTTCATTCCTTTTTTCTGTGCCTTTTTTTGAATTGAGCATTTAGAAGTGTGTTATTTAGTTTCCAAATATTTAGAGATTTCCCAGGTATCTTTTTGTTACTGATTTCTAATTCATTTCCATTGCAGCCGGAGAATATACTTTGAATCTTCTCAAGTTTAGTTGAGACTTGTTTTATGGGCTATAATATGATCTTTCTTGTTCAGTGTTCTGGGTTCACCTGAAAAGATGTGTATTCTGTTGCTGTTTGGTGTTTCTTTAATGCCACTCATTAGGCCAAGTGGGTTGATAGTGCTGTTCAGGCATTCAAATCTCTGACTGTAATTTGTTTATCCTCCCAGTTCTACAAGTTTTTGCTTCAGATAATGAAATGACCCTCTTTTTCCTGATAATATTCATTGCTCTTACATATACTTTGTCTGATATTAACTTAACCACTCCAGATTTCTTTTTATTAGTTTAAGTGTGGCATATTGTTTTTATTCTTTTACTTTTAATGTACATATACCGGTATATTTAAATTATATTTCTTGTAGAGAGCATAATATTGGGTCTTGCTGTTTACTAAATTAGATAATCTTTGCCTTTTATTTGGATGCTTAGATCTTTTACATTTACGTGATTATTGAAAGTATTTTGTTTAAATTTACCATCTTACTATTTGTTTTCCATTTCTATCATTTATATCTCTTCCAGTCTTATTCCCTTTTCCTTTTTTTCTGCTGTCTTTTGGATTAACTTAATATTTTTAAAGCATGTATCTTATCCCTTTTGTTGGCTTATTAACTGCTGCTGCTGCTGCTGCTGCTAAGTCGCTTCAGTCATGTCCAACTCTGTGTGACCCCATAGACAGCAGCCCACCAGGCTCCCCCGTCCCTGGGATTCTCCAGGCAAGAACAGTGGAGTGGGTTGCCATTTCCTTCTCCAATGCATGAAAGTGAGAAGTGAAAGTGAAGTCGCTCAGTCGTGTCCAACTCCTAGCGACCCCATGGACTGCAGCCCACCAGGCTCCTCCATCATGGGATTTTCCAGGCAAGAGTACTAGAGTGGAGTGCCATTGCCTTCTCCAGCTTATTAACTAATTTATAGGTAATAAATTATGTGATTTTAGTCATTTCTTTTGGGTTTATGGTATATGTTTTTAATATACAGCGCCTAACCTAAAGTGATAGTACACTACTTATCTTCAGTACAAGAACCTTACAGCAATGCTAGTTTCATATCTTTCCAGTGAATAACCCCAAGAAAATTAAAATTTCTCTTTCTCAATATTAATTTTCTTAGTCCCAGAGAAGACTCTGAATCTCCCTGTGTGGGTACATACTCATCCCTGAACAGAGGACAGTAGACAGGGGCATGAATACTTTGGACTGAATTCCTGCAGCAGCCCTTGTAGAACTTTATGGAACTGGGAAGGATTTCACAGAAGAACCCAAGGATAGGAATACAAAAGTGCGCTAGCTAGACAAAAACTAGAACTGTCACAGACCACTACAGGTAAACACCACAGAAAGAGTTTACAGGTTTTGCAGGTATAGAATTCACACACATTTGCTATCAGTTCCCTATATATCTTGCAACAACACTGACCTTGGCCACACAAAGCAGAAGCAAATGAAGCATTTCTTTGCATGACATTTTCCTTCCCCTTGTACCCCTCCAGGGCATTTAGCCACCAGTGACACCTCTGCATATCTGATTTCTGTCAAGCTGGAAAAGAAGCCAAACACTCCATACTCTTTTGTATTTGACTTTTATCAGCATTCTGGAAAATTTTTTACTAACAATATAAGTACTTGTGTGTAAGGCAGTGTTCCTCAACCTTGGCACTACTGACATTTTGGACCAAATAATTCATTGTAGTGAGGGGCTCCCCTGTGCATTGTGGGATGTTTAGCAGCATCCCTGGACTCTACCTACTAGATGTCAGTAACGCCTGCCTCCCCAGTTGTAACAGTTACAAATTTATCCAGATAACACCAAATGTGCCCGGAGGGAGCAAAATTGCTTCTGGTTGAGAACCACTGATTTAAAGGGAATGTTTATACACATCAGGAGCCATAGATTCTTAACCCCAAGTTAGTATGGGCTGATGGGGAAAAAGCAGAGTTAGCATTAGGTTCCATAGCCCACAAACTGGTCACTTCTCAAGGGACCACATCTGTTGTCACCATGGCAAAAACAGCTTCCGGCACCTGGAAGAGAGCAATGCTCAACAACCACAACAGATGTTAAAAGAGAAGCAGATGGATGGATGAATGGATGAAGGACAAAAAGAAAAATGTGCGTGATTATTCAGTGTTGCTCTGGGGAAAGGAGTGACTTAGGTGGTATGTATGTAAGAAAAGGAGATATTTTACTATTACACTTAAAAACATTTGTACTTGAATTTTATCACTCTTACTTTCATAGTTTTGATAATTTTAAATGATTTATTTTTAAAGCACTTGGAAGTCAAATCAAGCCTTTTCTCCCTAATAAATCTTTAATTTGCCTAGGTTTTTCTTTTAAGTACAGAAGTGGACTTTAGCCCTGGTTCACATTCTGAATATACAACCAAATCTGAAGCATATTTTTTTTCTTTTAACTCATGAGCAAACAGCAATATAATGTAAATATTTGTGAATGAAAGAGGTTTATGTTGGAGGAAAATGTACTTAGCACAAAAGTAACAACACAGTACATTCAATTGTGTGCCTTGGCCTTGAGGGTGGGGACTGGAGTAGATACATCGTCACATCTCCAGCTCTACAGAGCTTGTGCAGTGAGGGCCCTCAGAAATCGTATGCTGAAAAAAATGATGCTAGAGCTTCATACCCGTGGCTTTGGTTGCTCCTGTTTTACTTTGTTCAGACCAAGATTATTAGGGCAGGATGAGAGGAGAGCGGGCTTGAGCCCTCTGAGAAGAGTCCTCTGAGAAGAACAGATGTCTGGGCCTTTCTGCTTAAAGCAGACAGAAGAGGCCCAAGGGCAAGGGATAGGCCAGGGAGTGTAAAGAGAAAAAGGTCATTTATGGGGACAGTTGTTGCTCCTCTTTTTCCTCTGCTACTAGCCAGAAACTGGATCAAACCCTTCAGTGACAGCAGACCTTCCTTCTGCAGTCGAAACCCCAGCAACACAAAACTGTCTAGCCCCAGCCCATGTGACTCCCCACTCCTGTAGAACTGTCATCTCTTCCCTCACCTCCACCCCAGAGGTGAGGCCCAACTACCTAGGTCTCTTGATATCAGAGCTTTAGGAGCCAGAAGAGCCTGGCATGCTTTCGAGGGGAGGTCATTTATTTACACAAAGCAGGCAGAGCTCAGGGATACAGAGCAATCCATCTGCCTTAGCGACCAGACAGGCTCCCTTCACCTCATCCTCCTGCAGAAGCAGTCAAGGAAGGAGGTTGGGTGAGGTGACTTTCCAGAGCTGAATCTGTGCTTCTAAAAATAGAAGCATCCTTGGAGAATCAAGGAGGGGAGGAGAGGCTATGGATGTTGAGGGCAAAAACCGGAGACCCCAGAGCATTATCATTATGAAGCTATATTAATTAGACCCAGACACCCAGCTTGATAACCTCAGGTATCGCAAAAGTTGAAACGAACTGGCTTTTTTCTTTTTTCCCCCATTTCTGGTTGTATTTTCCCTGGGCTAAAAAGGAGAAAGAGAATGGTGTCTTCTGACCTATTTGATTGGCTGCACATTGCCCGAGATGTTTTCCCCAGCAGAGGAAAGTGGGGCTTCTTAGAGACACACCAAGGGAAAGCAAAAGCTTAAGCAAAGTGGGAGCCAAGCAGTCAGCAACTGGGGGCTGTGGGACCTGGATCCCCTCCTATGTCTGCCTGTCTGGAGATTGCATAGGGCTGGGCAGGTGTCCAAGTGTGTCCAGGGCTAGGGATGTGTGGGCTCAGGGCTGCTGCTCTGCAGGGTCCGTGTCTAGAGAACTGTAGGGACTAGTGTTTGCAGGCCTCAGTGAAGTCACATCCTGGGTCTGCACAGGTTGTGAGTGACCAGGTTATGTGCAGGGTTCTGGTGGGTAGAGGGGTGTGTGTGTGTGTGTGTGTGTGTGTGTGTACGCACTCGCATGTACGTGTGCATGCACTCATGTGTCGGGATGGAGAGTGTTAGCAGGAGCGTATGGAAGTATTGCAGCAAACTTGGTGGGGCCCATGTAGGGAAGAGTGAGGGATTGTCGGGGAGGGATGCATCTGGATGGTGACTATCTGTGTGCCTGTATGAGGTTTGCGGGAAAAACTGCGGGCAAAGCTATGTAGGAAACCAGGGATGAGGAGTCTCCAAGGGGCTGTATGGAGACCCATTTGAGAGCATGCACGAGGCTGTGGAGGGTATATAAGAGCATGTCTGGGATGCCTGTGAGGCAGACAGCACTGCTGGGTACTCTGTGTAGCTTTGTCCCAGGGGCTGTGTGGACTATGGTGGGGATATGAGTGAAATCTCATGGGGGTCTCCATGGGGATAGTTAGGCTGTGGGGGCTTCTGTTCTCTGTGCAGGGCTGCAGGTAATGAGACAGAAGGGACAGAACCCAGACGGTCTGCAGTTCTGCCATCTAAAATGAGTGTGTTTCCTTAGGGAGGGGGCTCCGGAGGTAGGAACATTTATTCTTCTTTGACGATGTGAAGGGAAAAGACATGAGGGATTTGGGAGATGAGCAGAAGGACCAGTGCAGCCCCTTGCAATGCTGCCCTGCCCCTGCTTCTGTGTGCACCAGGCTAAAGACACTTTCTTTATTATGATTATTATTTTATGTTTAAGATTTGTTTTTTAATTGAAGGATAATTGCTTTACAGAATTTTGTTGGTTTCTGCCAAATGAAGATATTTCTAGTGCTTCAGTTTGTGCTTTCTCAACAGGACAACGTGGATCTTGGAGAACTGATGTTTTCCCTCTGCTATCTTCCCACGGCTGGCAGGCTGACCATTACCATTATAAAAGCAAGGAATTTAAAGGCAATGGACATAACAGGAGCATCAGGTGGGACTATCTCAAATTCACATTTCCTCCTACAGTTCTTATATAGCACCTCATGAAGCTTCCAGTAGAGTAATAAAGGTACATGGACTTTGGAACCAAACTGCCTAGGTTAAAACCTAGTCCTAGACCTAATAGCTGTGTGACTCTGGCAAGTCAGTCTGTCTGGGTTTCAGATTCCCCATCTGTAAAAATGAGGATAATAGTAGTGTCTGGCTGTTTGTGTTGTTACAGGATTATGATGCCTAAGAATGGTGCCTGGCGCACACTGAATGCTCCTCAGTGTTAGCTCTCATTATTACTACCAGTATTCCCTCTTAGGTCTTCTCCTGCACGTGACTGTGGACTGGACCCACAGTTTGCACATGCTGATATATCTAATTGGGTCTTTCCTCAGATACAAGCAATTGTCACCTCAGGCTTTTAGAAGATTGATATCCTATATCCTTCTATCAAAGGTCCATCAGTGAACTATGCAGTTTGGTTTTTCCAATGAATCAAGCATGCACCTTTAAATTTTGAACCCTCACAGGGGGACTTCCCTGGCAGTCCAGTGGTTAAGATTCCACACTTCCAATGCAGGGGACATTAGTTAGATTCCTGGTGGAGGAACTAAGATCCCATACTGCTTGGCATGGCCAAAAAAAAAAAAAAAAAATGAAATCCTAACAGAAAGTATCCTGAAATGGAATTCCTTTGTATAAGTTCACAGGCCACCTCGCAGGGGTTCCCAAAGTGTGGTCACAAAATGCCCAGTCTATTGGCTTTTGGTCACTGAGATCAAAAGATGAAATATATTGCCTCCTGGATACCAGTGTTTTATTCAACCGGAAAAAAAAAAAAAAAGATGTGACCCCTTCTGGCCCTCTAAGTCCTCCTGGACAGTGTATGAGTGTCAGGGCCACCCATGGTTATGCAGGTGAAGCAAGAACTCCCCACTGAGCGGGAAAATAGTGAGGTGAAACCAGGGATGTCCCAGCAGGCGCAGAGACCAGCCTTGTCGCCTGTCACCCAGTCGCAGCATGGCCCCACAAGCAAGCCTGCGTCCTTTCTCTCCCTGACCTGCTGAACTGCTTCCCCCTTCACAGCTCGACCGCAGGCAGCTCAAGAGCTTGAAGCCCCTGCACTGAAGGACGTCCACCCGCAACATAGCTTCTTGCTATGTCCACGTGTTTAGCTTCTCCCTTTCCTAAAGGCCTGAGTTTTAGGAAAAGACTCCGTGGGGTGGCTCCGAGTCAGAGCGTGCCACCTCTTCCCCCGTGCCTTGAAAATGGCTTGCGTTTCCCTTCCTGTGGCAGCCTGGCAAGTCTGTGATCCTAGCTGGAACATTTCTAATTTGATGGCAGATATTTTCACACTATTTTTAAATTCCACACATTTTGAGACGAGTGTGTCCTGTGCTTTCTCCTGAATGAATGACTTACTTACCCCAACTCCAGTCGTTGCCCAGACATTGTATAAATAGTGAAGCAAATCAGAGAGAAAGGCAAATATTCTGTAATAGCTTATGTGTGGAATCTAAAAATAAAACAAACAAATGAATATAACAGCACAGAAACAGACTCACAGAAAACAGAGAACAAACCTGTGGTTACCAATGGGGAGAGGGAAGGGGGCAAGGCGGTAGAGGATTTAATAGGTATGAATTACTATGTATAAAATAAGCTACAAGGATATATTGCACAACTTTGGGAAACATAGCTATTATTTTGTAATAACTTTAAATGTGGTATGATCTATAAAAATATTGGGTATGTTTTACACTGTATAATGTTACAAATCTCCATTCATATTTCTTCAGGAACCCTGTCTGATCCCTTGAATCTATTTGTCACCGCCACTGTATAATCATAAGTGATTTGATTTAGGTTATACCTGAATGGCCTAATGGTTTTCCCTGCTTCAATAAAAAAAAAAAAAAAAAATCTTCAGACTCCATCCACAGGCAGGTAAAGGGCTTCTGCACCCTGTGGTCCTTGAAACCCCACCATGACGAAACTGCCGGCCTAAATCTGCATGTCTCCTCACAGTACTTCTGCTTCTCATGGTCTGTGCAGATCCCTACGTGAAAGTCTCACTGATGTGTGATGGCAGACGACTAAAAAAGAGGAAAACATCCACCAAGAGGAACACTCTGAATCCTGTTTACAATGAAGCCATAGTCTTTGACGTCCCTCCCGAGAACATTGACCAAATCCACCTGTCCATAGCAGTCATGGACTACGACCGGTGAGATGCCTGGAGCTGTTTCTCACTGCAAACCCACTGTGCCCAGGTCTGGGGGAAGGGGTGGCAGCCGCGGGTTCTTAGCTGCTGTCCCAGTGCAGCCACTAAGCAGCACCCTGAGAGCTGATTGACAAGGAATCACCATTTTGCAAGCCTCTGAGCTCTCCTATTTCTCATTTCTCTCCCCTCCTCCGTCCTTCTGTCTGCTCCTCGCTTCCCCTCTCCATCCCTGTACACGCCCTAGAATCTTAGCTTGGAGAACTGTGGGCCCCACAGATCTTAATCTTCCCTCAGGCAGTCCTACCTGGCCTTTATCAGAAAAATTCCACTCAAAACAGCAAAATGATTACTTGAGCCAGACCATCAACATTTCTAAATACACAGCTTCATTCTTTTTTTTTTTTTCTTTCTCTTCTCCCAATATGTTTAATAAAGATCATTTCTATCCACTTAAGTCTGAAAGCAAACACAGAAATGTTCTCTTGAAATTACTAGAATCAGTATGGATGACGGGGTACATTAAAATGTATAAGATGCTCGACTTTCTAATTAATACCGCACAGAAGAGATATTTATAGCCTGCATTGTAGCCAATTGTGTATTTAAAGGACTGATTTGAAAAACAGTCATTTTAATATGCAAAGGAAGTACCAACAGGGAATTATACATGTTAAACCAGTCATTAGACAAAAATGCAAAGTCTTTTTTTAATTGGAAACCTCCCACGTGGTCTGGGCACAATTATATAAAAAAAACAGTATTCTGACTTCTAATGTCTTACAGTATCATTTGCAGCTAAAAATTTTCCCACAGACCCCGAAATGTCAGCCCAGCAGCCTCAGTGCCCTGAACACTCTTTCCAGCAGATTTCTGGGTGAAACATAATCGTCTTGCAACCTAGGGAGCACGTTCGTTGGCTTGGCTGCACATGGGTGTGACAGCACATGCTGGGCTGTAGACCTCATCCTGTCCCTCTGGATGACACACAACACCAACAGTGTCAGGCCACAGGAGGGAACATGGCCCACCAGCCGTGGAAGGCTGGGCCAGTATTTTTCAAGCTATTGCCAAGTTTCCCACATCGACAAATCTGATTATGTGAGCTCTGCTTCAATTTAATTCTCAATAAACTCATGAATCTGGTCTGGAAAAATCCATGGCAGAATTCATGGGGCTTCTGCATGCAACTGATTTTAATGAGCATAGAATCCAATATCCTTCACACTACTTCTCCACCCTTGCCTCCCCCTTGCACTGTCCATAGGAGAAAAATCCCTCATCTTTGCAGGAAGGAAAAAGAAAGAGCCTGTGAATTTGGATCCCAGAGAATTAAAGGATGAGCCATGTAATTCTGGATGCGTGCAAAGGACTTATAATCAAAAACTGGAAGGAAGGAAAAAAGAAAAAAAGAGCCAAGGCAGAGACCTATCCAAGGATGTTTCAGAAATACTAGCTAGGTATTAAAGGATCTCAGTGTTTTTCTACAGTAGGAAACTGAAGTTGGGTCAGAGAAGCAAAGCTGGGCTTGGAAGGAAGGAGAGAAGAGCATGAAAACATGTTTTCTAAAGAGAGGTCTTGCAAGAGGCAGGAGCCACCTCCATTCTGCCCTTGTCAGCTCAAGGCTACAGCTGACAGACTCAGAGCTCTTCCATGACCCATTCTTGATTCCCACCTGTTGAAGTGAAACAGCTATCAGTGCAAGAAACTCCTTTCAGTGCCCCCATTTTTCATTACATAGATCTGAAGGCCTGAAGTCAGCCTTGTTCCAGAACCAGAGGTGGCATCCTTTGTCTGCATCAGAGTTTTTCCAACTCAGGGTTCTTGGGAACAAGCTGAGTTCTGCCAGTGTTAAGACAGCCCAGGTGTGTGAGGGCCAGACTCTGGGCTTCCTCTCTGTGACCACAAGTGCCATATCGGTCCCCAGGTTGTAGTGGCTGTTCAGGTTAACCTGTGCTTTTACATTCAAGAGTGAAAAAACCAACCCTTTCCTAATTCCTATATGTTGAATTGAGTAGTTGCTGTTCTTACATACCAAAATTTTAGGGAAAAAATAACTATTGTGGACCATTTCACAGTGTAGGTCACAATGAGATCATCGGCGTGTGTCAAGTAGGCAACGAAGCTGAGCGGCTGGGCAGAGACCACTGGAGTGAAATGTTGTCATATCCACGCAAGCCCATTGCACACTGGCATTCCCTGGCGGAGGTAAGACCCCTCCCATGTGCACCCCCTTGCAGAAGGACAAATGCTTTACAGTTGAAATGCAGGAGCCACCAGAAATGTGAGTGTACCAGGTCTGTGGTCTTCGATGGGTTTCCCTGGTTGTACTTCCTGGGACTGCTCCTTGGGAATTGCATTCAGTCTGCTCCCTGCCAGTCTGCTAGGTTTTGAACGTTGACCAGGGATCATCCTTCACTTTGAATGCTTTCAAAAAAAGATCTAGATTCTCTTATTTTATGTCATGGCTTTGGATTGACATTTGGAGGGCATCTGCAAGATCTGGGTGAGTGTGGCATGTCAGGCCATCATAGAGTGACTTACAGCTGGCGTCAGAAAGAACTGGAGACTGGGAGAGATGAAGCGTGGGTTTAGGACCAACTCCACCATAAACCTGTGAGTCTGGATTAGTATCAATTGTATATGATGAAAAAAAAAAGCCAAAATAACAAGTGAAATGGAAATTTATTTCTCTCTGACATAGAAAAGGTTCAGAGGAAGGCTATCTAGGCTGTTATAGTGGCTCTGTGATTAACAGAAATCAAGACTTCTATCTTTCTGCCTCCCGGTCCCAATGTGGGGTTTTGGGGGGGTTTTTTTGTTGTTATTTTTTATTTTGTTTGAGGTTACCTCATTGAACATGGCAGCTAAGCTCCAGCCATCACATATCTTCTGGTCATAGAAAGATGAAGACACAAGCCAAAAGCACATATATTCCTTTTTAAAGGATTTTCCTTGATGTCTTATGCAACACTGCTACTTCTATTTAATTTAGTCACAGAACTTAGTCATAAGGTTATGTCTGGTTTCAGTGGAGGGTAGGAAGTGTATTATTTTTGTTGGTGGCAGTGTGTACAACTGAAAAAGCAGGGTTCTGATTCGGTTGCAAGGTAGAAGAAGAGTGGGTACTTGGAGACAGTGGACCGTGGTTCTGCCTCCGACACTCCTTCGTTCACTCACGCCCCTGTCCTTTCCTTCTCATTCTCCCCCATTCATCCTTAACTCAGTGACACACTCTTTTTTTATTTACTAACTCGTTCTCTCAGAAATAATTTGCATTCACTGAGTGACATTTCTGTGGGTCAAATGCCATATTAGATAGAAAAAATATATAGATATAAGAAACCTTATAGATGTAAGAAACCTTTCCTTTCCTCGAAGAGCTTGTATACTCTGAGAGGATGGCGTGTAAACTAACCGCTGAAGTGCACGACTGTAAACATTATCGTCCCCATCAGGTACTAAGAGGCACAAAGGAAGGAGGTGTTTGTCATGCTTGGGTGAGCTTGTTCGCGAAGTCTTAGTCCCTCCTGCTCTTGGGAAGTGAACTGAGCCCCTGGGAACAAGAATATGAGGGAGTGTGGGTTCCAGGCAGAGAACTCCCTCTTATTCTCCCAGGGCAGGCAGCTCTGTTCCCTGCAAAACATCTTGAGAGGCCGAGATGAGAGCCTTGCTCCCTCAGTGTGGGTTTCACTGCCCTGGACAGTCAGGAGAGCCTCAGTAAACATGCAGGGCCGCTGGGGAGAGGCAGGAAGGCCCCAGGGGATGAAGGGACAGTCTTTGTTGGAGATGGTACCAGAGGGGAAGAGCAGGACATGGTCGGAGGGCTGATTCTAAGCTTCAGGGCCTCCAGGTGGTATAGTCCAGGAGGGCCTGGGGCCCCCTAGTTTTCAGGTCCCTGAGGACACTTCTGTCCTTGGGCCACAGAAGTGAAGACTCTTTCTTGGATTCAAAATTAATCCCTGCGGGAGACCATCAAAACTGTGAACCACTTGAGAAGTAGCTGGGGGACTGGTGCTGACTACGACGCACCTCACTTCTTCAGGTCCTGGTGGAATTCTCAAAGGAGTCCCATCTGTGGGCTTATAAAGTTGCCGGAGCCTGTCACTAGCAGCGGCGCAGCATTTGTAATAGACTTTTTGCACCCTTACAGAGTCACTGCCGACTTTCATTCTTATTTGTAACCTGGAGCGTTAAAAAATGTCAGAGCTTCTGAACACAAGGAATGGGAAAGGAGTGAGGATCAGGGTGTGGCCTGGAGCTGAGACAGGAACCTGATTCTGTGCACAAGCACTCCCCTGTCCGTGGCCTTGCCAGGGAGTGACTGGGGGTGGCACGCTGTACACGAGCCCCCAGGCATGGCGTGTGCACCTTACATGAAGGCACATGTAGAAAGCGGGCCTGGGAGGCTCTGCTTGCTGCCCAGGAGAAAGTGCTGTGTGACTGGCCACTCAGGAGACGAGCCTTAAACCCTGAGCACTTGGCTTATTGCAAATCTGTGTTTGACAGTTATATGAGAAATAAGTGTTTTTAAGGTTAAACCACTGAAACTCGGGAGTTGTTTGTTAACAGCAGCTAAAATTACTTCAGTGATTACAGTGGTCTTTTCTCAACCATTGCTGAACCAAGGAAATGAAATGTCCCTTATATGAAAGGCAAATGGAGGGAGGCTTTCCCTGCCCTGTTGCTTCCTGTGTCTTTGAAGTACATGCCCGAGACTTTGAATCCATCCTAAGCAGGGAAGCAGTATTTTCTCTTTTTAGAACAAATGTGTAATGAGCAGAAGTGCGGCAGAGGGACTGGATGAGGTGAAAGCAGTGTCAGAGGGGTGACCACGCTTTGCTGACAGCTGTCAGGATGGAGGAGGCTATGGGCAGAGTGGTGGGAAGTGCCCAGTTTGGGCTTGGATGGACCTAGACTCAAATCCCTGTGCTCCCACTCGGTTGCGTGTGTCCGTCCCTTTCTGAATCGATTTTCTCCTCTGTCCAGTGGCTGTAATAGTGCCTGTGCCACAAGGGTGGTTGTGAGGATTAAATGATGTAGCGTATGTGAAGTGCCGTGGCTGGCACCCAGTACATGTTCAGTAAACTTCCCAGTTACCACCGTTAGTATGTAGGTCCTGTGCTGCTGTGTGTTCTCATGGGACTGGTGCACAAAGAAATGTCGTAATGTTTGTCACGGAGGGAAAAAAGCTTGGACCTCCTCCACCCCCACATGCTGGTGAGCGGTCGCCTCAGGCTGGAGGAGGGGTCGCCTGTGACTTGGCTGGATGTAAGTGCAGGTTATTTCAGTTCTGTTCTCTCTCCTTTCTTCCTTGGCCTTAAAGACACGTTACTGTTATACTAAGAACTGTTACATTTTCTACTTTAAAACAAAAATAGCAATCAAGTTGCTGTTCTCTGTGTGTGTACATAAGCATAAGTGTAAAAACGAAAGAGAGAGAAAAAAGAGAAGATACAGGGTAGTTAGGATTTAGTATGAAGGGAGGCTGGCCTGGCAGAAGCTCTTTGCTGCTGGGGGCTGAGGGGCCAGGTTAGGACTGAACCCTGGGACCTGTAGAGATCTGGCAGCCTGCCTGGGGCTGCATCCGGCACACCCTGACTTTGCCAGAGCAGGTGGCAGATGGAGTCTTCAAAGCCAGTGAGTTCAAAAATCCGTTTCTCTCTCAGGAATTCTGGATGGCTTCACTGCACACTCAAAGGTCAGCCAGTGCCGCTTCACTCTCTTAACTCCCCACGATCTCAGTGGCTCAGAAAGCTGTGTCAGTTCCCTCCGAGCAGCTGCCTGGGCCCTGGGGACAGGAGCATTCCCTCCACAGGCCCTCAGGAGATGACAGAGCTCTCAGGGCTCCCTCCACAGTCCCCTCCTCCGTATAGCCAAGACAAGATGGTGCTGAGCACCTTTCCCACCCCCACATGTGGAGCTGATCCCACCATGCGCTCCGGGGAGAGTGATAGAAATAGCTCCAGGTTTCCGTCGCTTCCTTGTGAAATGTTGTTTGACCTCTGGATTAAAAAGTAGTGAATTTCACTGATGGAAAGACCAGACCACAGACACCACTGGGTTAAAGCAGTTTTTACTTTTCTCAAAGGGATAGAATCTGATCAGAATGCACAATGAAGGTCAGCAATATTCGCCCTGATTGACAGAGATGCAACATTCTAAATCCCAAAGCCCTGCGCAGGGGGTACTCGAGTGTAAGTCTTCCTCTCTCCAAGCTCAATCTGTTCCCTGTGTACCTGGTTAGACTTGACTATCTGCAGGACCACCTAGAGAGCTGAAAGCCCCTGCAGCTCTAGGTTGGGCAGTTCCTAGCATAAGTGGTGAATGTGGCACCGTACGCCCTGGGGTGAGCAGAGTCCTCATCTGCCAGCCACTGCCCCCTTAAGGGTGTAAACTTCGACCTGTGTGACTAAAGCAAATGTCATCACCCAGACTGGGCTGGGAGTTACCATTGCAGGCCCTTTAAACCAACTCTAGATATTATCCATCAAAGTGCCCAGCAGGCCTACCCAAAGTCTTCGAGGGCCACATATTCCCAAGATTGACCAAGCTGGATTAAGTGTCCGCTCTTGGTCCACTTTGCTAGAGGTCAAGGTCATGGAAATGCAACCTGGTCCCATTCCAGCAGGAGTGTTGAAAAGTAGACTTCCTGAGAAAGGTCCGCCCCTTCTGAGGGAAATGGACACAAGTGACCTCACCTGATTCCCAGAAGATTTTGAAGTGAGGAAGTCAGAGGCTTTAGCACTCTGGGCCAGCTGTTGCTCATAGTAGATTTAGGAAAGAGGAGAGATTCCCCAGAAAGAGGAGGGGTTGAGTGGAAGAAACCAAGCAGGAGATCAAGTTTCCATCATGGAGTCTGAGCGTGTGTAGGGCTTGGGTCCCGGTAAGGATTAGACCCGCAGAGAAGGAAACAGAGACCAGGAAAACAAAAAAACAAAAAAAACCCACAATGCTAGGCACAAAATGGGAAGGCCCAGGGAAAGTTGCCGCTCTCTCTCCTTCCTCCTCCCAAGCTGGCGCCTGGTGAGGAAAGCATAAAGGCCCTGGTGATGGGGGAGAGCAGTGTGCTTGCATCTGACTGGGCTTGTTGTCCTGCTTGTCTTTGGCCAGCAGATGCTGTTGTCACTGCCTGTGCTGATGGAACCCCCTCAAAGCTGATGAGGCCCCACTGCACCTCCCGACTGCCCTGAGGTCTCTGAGGCCTGTCAGCACCTCATTTGATGCCAGGCTCAAGAGGTCTTCCGTGCAGCCCTGGTGGTACAGGGTCGCTTTCCGCACTTGCTGGATGCCCGCCCCCCAACAGAAATCTTGTTGGCCAATTTGTCATCTCCTTTTCACATCCTGGGAGCATTCAGGGACGTGCAGGAACTGCAGGAGACTCAGGAGTTACGTGGCCATTTCTACCTTCTTCCTCTAGCTTCATGTTGGCTCAGGGGCCATAGGTGCCTTCAGCTCCCTCAACCCACCTGAAACTTGAGGCTTCAAGCTTGAGGGGTGAATCTGTACCTCACATCAAGTACCCTCCATCTCTCCTAACAGGCTCTCTGCTTCCTCTTTCTGACTAGTAGAAACTTCCTTTATATCAGAGCGTTGTTTCCTTTAACCTATAACATGTTCAGATCTCCAAGGTTTCCTCTCAACATTGGGATTCCAATGTGTCTCTTTTCTCTTGACAAGGCCTAGCTTTAGAGACTCCATTTTGGAGGGGTTGTCTGATCATTGACCTCATGCTGTTTGTCCTCAGTTTGCAGGACATGTAGCATTGATGCCTTTGAATGTAACAACATAGTTTACAGAGAACCGAAATACTGTCCCTGTTACACAGGCATTGAATTAGTATCTGTGGAATGAATGAATGAATGAGACATAATGAAAGCAGTTGTGTTCCTTTAGTTCTAAAGTTCAACAGTTTCTCAGTCCAAAGTAGAAGTCAGTTCAGAGTAAAATATAAAAGGTATTAAGACTGAATTTACAGTGAGCTCTTCAAATGGAGATGGTCCTTATTAAGCTCCAAGCTCTGATTACCTTTTCTTTATTTAGGAGAAGAATGTGAGAAGAGCTCATTTCTGCACCCCCAACCCTGTCACTTGGTTCCCATGAACTGCCCTCTGATGGTAGTGACTGTATTTCGAGTGCACTTGGGAAATGTTCATAACAATAATTTAGGCACCTTAGTAAATTATGAAGGTCCCCCCTCATGCTGATATGGGTGGTCAGGTTCTGAAGAACTTTGTATCTTCTTTCATAAGAGACAGAGGAGCAGAGACCACAGATGTCCCTGTGGCAAATGGCAGAGTGCTGCACCCCACATAAGAATTGATCAGGAAGGGTGACAAGGACATCAGTCTGCAAGTTGACTTTTCTCACCAGGGAACCATTTTAGCAGCAATTTTACATCAGGCAATGATTAGCTCGGCCTACCTGTGAAAATTTTAAAAAAAGAGGAAAGTAGTGGGAAGGTACTTTTTGGACAAAATAAAGGCCTTATGATTGAGATTTTTTTTTTTTTTTTCAAAAACTAAATTTTTTATTGGGGGATTTAATATGCCAATATCCATAAACACCTGCAAAGCCCCTGAAGCAACACTGATTGCAAAGAACATAGAAATGTACTTCATGTTGGGATCTGAAAAACATGTAACAAACTTGTTAGAATCTGTGCCAGTTGATGTAAGTGGCCAGAATGCAGTTTGGACCAGGAGGCATGGTTAGTGTTAATGGGGCCTTGTGTTTCCAGCTGTGGAGGGAATGGTCAACAAACAAAGCAAAGAGCATTCAGTGTTTCCAAGCAAGTCCTCTTTCCTATGTAGAATTATCTGATTTAGGGGGGGAAAAATGGATGCTAAGCATTTTCTCATCTTTAACTAGTATACAAAATCTATGACTCTTCCAGTGGTCTGTAGAGATAGGAATCATATAAACCATGGAAGCATTAAGGTAAGAACTAGAGGTATGAATACCTTGGGAAATACCAAATGCAAAAGTAGAAGTCAGGAGATACCTAGAGTAACAGGCAAGTTTGGCCTTGGAGTACAAAATGAAGCAGGGCAAAGGCTAACAGAGTTTTGCCATGAGAACGCACGGTCATAGCAAACACCCTCTTTTAACAACATAAGAGACAACTACACATGGACATCACCAGGTGGAAATACTGCCCCTGTTATATAGGCATTGAATTAGTATCTGAGGAATGAATGAAAAAATGAATGAATGAGACATAATGAAAGGTCCGTCTAGTCAAAGCTATGGTTTTTCCAGTAGTCATGTGTGGATGTGAGAGTTGAACCATAAGGAAGATTGAGTGGTGAACAACTGATGCTTTTGAATTGTGGTGCTGGAGAAGAGTCTTGAGAGTCCCTTGGACTGCAAGGAGATCAAACCAGTCAATCCTAAAGGAAATCAACCCTGAATATTCATTGGAAGGACTGATGCTGAATCTGAAGCTTCAGTACTTTGGCCACCTGACACAAAGAGCCAACTCATTAGAAAAGACCCTGATGCTGGGAAAGATTGAAGGCAGGAGGAGAAGATGATGAGATGGTTGGATCACATCACCAACTTGATGGACATGAGTTTGAGTAAGCTCCAGGAGATGGTGAAGGACAGGGATGCCTGGCATGCTGCAGTCCATGGGGTTGCAGAGAGTTGGACATGACTGAGTGACTGAACAGCAACAGAGGTATGAAAGATATTAACACTGCATTGGAAAATACCACTGCTGCCCAAGTAGACAGTCAACTGCATCTTGACTCTGCTCTCTTAGAAATGACCTTGCCTCAGCAGTCACTGCCCTGGAGTGTTCCTGAAGCACACGTGAATAGTAATTAAATAAGTGAGTGGTTAACAATGGGGTTGGGCCTGCAGCAGTCTCAGCTCCAGGAATGACGTTAGAGGTGACTGCTAATACTGTGGGCTGATAGCCAGTTCTTCCCCCACAGTTGAAATGAACTAGCATGATTTATGCCAGCCTCTGAAAGAACCACACTCCCTCATGATTGATTATCTGTGGAGAGAAGAGTACTTCCTCGGTTGGGTCCAAGGCAAAGGTGGGGCATCCTGTGTTGAGTGAAAAAAAAAAAACAAAAACACAACTTAAAAGTTGAGAGTTATGTTTTACCCCGCAGACAAAACTGAGGACTTAAGCCCAGGATGTAGCCTCTCTGATAGCTGTAAGGAACAGCTCTAAAGAGTCAAGGGAGGATCCAAGATATACAAGGATAAGCAAAGTCAGAACATCAAAAGATTACTATGAATCAAAGAAAACCAGACATTTCAAGTTAAGGAATTTAGCTCTTTTCTGTATATTGGAAGGTTCAAGCATCTGAGCTCACTGAAATCATTCCTTTGGTATGTACCTCAGCTATCTAGGGCCAGTGTCCTCTGCTTTCTCATCCTGAGTCTCCTCTGGGTGCATCGTTGGGGTGGCTGCAGTGTCTGATCATTTGATGGTGGACATCCTCTATTGGGGAGGCTATGATGGCTTGTGATTCGAAGTCCTATGATGGCTTGATGGCTACAACATTATTTGTTTATTTTTAAGGCAGACAACATTTTTTTCATTGATAACTGCAAAGGCCAGAATATCTGGAATTCCAGTGCTCCTGGAAATGAGCCTTTCAGGAGATGCGCCAATTGAATGCTGTGTTCCAAATATCAGCAGAACAAACTTTTGAAAGGCAGAGCTGAGTTTATATCTTACCTGGTAATGGAAGGGGAAGGGCAGGGACCAGTTGATTGATATTTTGAAGTTTAGTTTAAGGTGGGTCTTTCAGTGCGGCAAGTGGGGAGGGAATTGAAGGGATGAAGAAGGTTGGTTAGAGTTGGGTCAAGATTGTGATATAATAGTGAATACAGCAAGGTGAAGATTTTGAGGCCAGGATTCAAAGAGCTTGGGGATATAAACTGTCTGTTGATGCTTTCTAAGGAAGAGTTGATGGTTTGGGGGTAAAGTCCCTTTGATGAGCAATGATGTTATGTGCAACTTCCATCTCTCTGGGCCAGAGTCTCTTGGAATAGTAAAATTGTGTTAATGAAGCCAGTAAAAGAGTAAAGTCAAGCTAATGTGGAGTGCATTCTATAGACAGCTAGCTATGTTGGCTAGATGGCTTTAGTTCTCATATCCCAAGAACAAAAAGCTGAAGAAGAGATGACGAGGGGCCTCCCTAGTTCTGCAGGTACCCACATAGACAGCAGGATGTCTTTCTGATGGCCTTGATTTCTGCTTGGGGATTCTAGGGAGCCTGACTCCATCCTTGGCTCCATTAATGGAACTAAGACCTAGTCCCAGGCTAAACCAGCCAAACCAACCATGGGTATAGGCTTAACTTATATGCAGAGTACATCATGAGAAACGCTAGACTGGAAGAAGCACAAGCTGGAATTAAGATTGCCAGGAGAAATATCAGTAACCTCAGATATGCAGATGACACCACCCTTATGGCAGAAAGTGAAGAGGAACTAAAAAGCCTCTTGATGAAAGTGAAAGAGGAGAGTGAAAAAGTTGGCTTAAAGCTCAACATTCAGAAAATGAAGATCATGGCATCCGGTCCCACCACTTCATGGGAAATAGATGGGGAAATAGTGGAAACAGTGTCAGACTTTACTTTTCTGGGCTCCAAAATCACTGCAGATGGTGACTGCAGCCATGAAATTAAAAGACGCTTACTCCTGTGAAGGAAAGTTATGACCAACCTAGACAGCATATTCAAAAGCAGAGACATTACTTTGCCAACAAAGGTCCGTCTAGTCAAGGCTATGGTTTTTCCTGTGGTCATGTATGGATGTGAGAGTTGGACTGTGAAGAAAGCTGAGCACCAAAGAATTGATGCTTTTGAACTGTGGTGTTGGAGAAGACTCTTGAGGGTCCCTTGGACTGCAAGGAGATGCAACCAGTCCATTCTGAAGGAGATCAGCCCTAGGATTTCTTTGGAAGGAATGATGCTAAAGTTGACAGTCCAGTACTTTGGCCACTTCATGCAAAGAGTTGACTAATTGGAAAAGACTCTGATGCTGGGAGGGATTGAGGGCAGGAGGAGAAGGGGATGACAGAGGATGAGATGGCTGGATGGCATCACTGACTCGATGGATGTGAGTCTGGGTGAACTCCGGGAGTTAGTGATGGACAGGGAGGCCTGGCGTGCTGCGATTCATGGGGTCGCAAAGAGTTGGACACGACTGAGCAACTGAACTGAAGCTTATTCAGTCAGTGAGTATTACACAGCATTTGTTGTGAACGCTTGAACAAAGATACGCTGTCTTTCTTGTTGGATGTACACAAAGAAGCAAACTTTGGAGCAAAATTCCTAGGCAAACTTAGGAGCAGCTGTAGCCCTTTTGGACCTTTGGAGGAGCCAGGGTTCGAGTGAGGCCAGCCCATGTGTGGCAGACTAGAGAGAGAAAAAAACCCAGACCCCATATGGTTGAGTTGCTGAATCAAGTTTCCTCTGAACATGATGCTACCTCTGGCCTTTCTGAATATATAAGCATGTAAGTTTCCTTTGTTTTGTAAGCACTGCAAGATAGGATTTCTGTTACTTGAGATGGAAAATATCTGAGATACAAGTGAACACCCACCCGGCTGGTGTTCCCTTGCAGTGAAGAGCACTATTCCCAAAGCTGTCATGGTATCAGCTCATCCGTCTTGCTCACTGTGAAATGTCCAGTGCCTACCAGAATAAGTGGCACGTGATGACTCATTCAACAGAGTTTTCCTAATGAAACAGATTGTCAGTGTTTGATTGATATTGTGTGTTGGAACAGTTGTGGCCAAAAGAAAGACTCTCTGCTCTTAGTGACATACAAATGCTGTATGAGGTGAGGGGGAAAGCTGCTTTCCTGTTGTACTTAGGTCTTATTTTTCCAAAGGGAAAATCAAATCGTGGGTGGATTTGAAGTACCTGTGGGCAGCTCTCTGTCTCATGATGTCTCCCTTGGGTTGAAGAAGGCCCAGTTCCTCAGGACTGAAGATCAGTCACACGACTGTCTCCTACTGATTTCAGGTGGCCTCGACCTGCAGTGACTTGAAGCAGGATTTTGGTTACTTGGTCAGAGGTTGAAGTTAGGCCATGTCAGTGAGAGTACCTAATCCTAGCCACTTCACCAGTGGTCAGCAACAAGGCCCTGGCCCACACAACTTTGCAGAAAATTAACTTCCACAAAGAAACTGAAAGTAGTGGAACAAGTAAAGTCTTTCTTAGGAGGAAAAAGAGTACGTATGGATAGACATAAAGGCAGGCTCAGAGAGGGAGTCGTGCCCTCATGGAGGTTCAGATGACTAATATGGGGCATTTTTTTCTGGGTTTCCTTCGGCCAATCATTTTGCTTTGCCTGGTTCTGAGTCTGTGTTTGGTTTGTCACAGGGTCCTCCCAAGTGTGCGTGTACATTTCTTAGCCAAGATGGAATCTAGTGAAGAGGCCTGTGGGTAGGCTGACATCACTCCCTTTTTTGCCTGCAAAGAGCCTTTCTGCTCAAGTATAGTCGGCAAGATCTCCTTGACCTCAAGAGTGAGAAATATGTGATCTCTTATCTAGGCAGGGCTCAGCTCCTCCTCCTCTTTATCTTGGAATATCTCCAGGCGCTCAACCTGGGACCCATAGATCTCCTGCCTCACTACCATGTACTGCAGTTCATTTGTTTAGAATGAAAATGAAAATCTGTAGTCTTTTAATGATAATATTCTAGCAGCTCTATCATTATCTTTAATTCTATGCCTATTTATTTTATTTTTATTTACAAGTTAAAGCATAAAAGTTCGTAATCCATGGTAGTTTTGTCACTGAATCCTGTCCAGCCCTTTGCAGCCCTATTGACTGTAGCCCACCAGGCTCCTCTGTCCATGGGATTTCCCAGGCAAGATTACTGGAGTGGGTTGCCATTTCCTTCACATCTTCCCCTACGCCCATTTTAAATAAAGATCAGAATGAAATGTGATGCCATTGATCATTGAAATGCTGAAAAATAAGGGAAGGGGATTTTCTTTTAAAAAGCAAGGGAACTTTGCAAATCATTGAACAATCCACTGACTGTCATGAGTTGTGCTCATATTGTCAAAAAGAGAAGCAGTTGTGAATGAGGAGCAGGAAAACATAGGTGTGTTTTTTCCCCCTCTGTAGCTGAGGATCTGAGTGGAGCTACTTAAATAGTGTGCATACTGACAGTAAGTGTCCAGGTTGAAAAAGTTTCCTAGAGAAAGGTCATAAAATCAATCAAGACAGCAAATGCCATCCGAAGGGATTAAGATTGATGAAAATTAAACAATGTAAACATCCCAGGTCTTCCTTCCTGTGCAGAATGCTTAATGAAGTCTCGAAGGGGACGGGAGGTGCGGATCTAAACAGAATGCTCTTTGCTGGGCTCCTCTGCGTCTCCCTCCTTGCTGACTGAGTCGGGCGTCTGGGGAGCAGCACTGAACTGGAACAGGTGGCACCTCCTCGTGCAAGGGGCATGGGCAGGGAGGGGTTGGCCTGACTGCAGAGGGGTCTACAGCGTTCATCATCAAGATATGAGGCTGAGCGTCTGGTGCGCCCATCCTATTTCTGGAAGCTTCCATCCAAGGATAATGAATGAGGCCCCCCCAGTGGCAATGACTATGGCCATAGATCCAGCCTCTAACTAAAAAACCAAGAGCCAAGCAGAGATCAGAGTGGGCTTCTGAGTTATAGAGCATGATGGCAGGGCTCTTCCTGGCAAGCTTTCAGGACTGGGGTAAGATCTAAACAGGAGTTCAGTCTAGTGGTAAAAGTGAGGGTGTGGGAGTTGCCCTCAATTCAGCACAGAAAGTCCAGGAATGAGTTGACAACCCAGGTCCCTTGGCAGGAGAAGATTATAATCACAGGACCTGAAGCCTGGCAGGGGAGCAACAGTTCTGCCTCTCTAGCCTGCAGGGTCAAGTCAACATTGTCTTCATAGATGAGTAGCTGGGGTGAAACAGTCTGATCTCTCACTTGCATTAAAAAGTGTATGTTCCTTAAAGATGCGAAATGTCCATTCTCACTATGAGCACTAATGGCTTTTATCCTACTGCTTAAAAATAATCTGACCCTTCCATTGCTCTTCAAATATGGAACCAGAGTACCAAGTAAGCGTGGGCTCACCTAGAATTAAGTCCTATATCAGAAGTGAGGATGCAGCGGTCCTTGATGAAAAAGGACTAGTAACTCAGAGGGGAACTCTACACTCTCAGGATAGTAAGAGGAAGTCAGGGATACCACCTCAGCCACACTGATGTGTCTGGTCCTCATACCACGCACCCGTCCTCTCTACCTCTTGTCCTGCTTCTCTCGCACATCAGCAGGCACCAAAGAGTTAATAACAGAGAGGCCTTGAGAAATCTGCACTTTGTTAGAAGGAATAGCTCTTAGCTCCAGCTGCTGCCGCTGCCAGAGGAGATGCTTGAAAGCAAGAAAGGGAATAATAGGAAAGAAAAAGACTTTTGAATCACATGGGAGTCCTCAAGGACTACTCAGCCCAGAAGATGTATCTCTTATCATTTCAAGACAAAAATTTTCTGAAGCCCCCCAGCCCTGATGTAGCTTCCTTCACTGTCTTTATAGGTTGTGTTTGAGTTCATTGGAGCCCAGAGGACCCCTCTGCTGGGTTTAGACTTCCTCCTTAGCAGGAACTAGGGACAGAATTAATAATAGCAGTGTCACTGAACTCTGCATTGTCATTGAGGTGGGTGGCTCTGAACTTTAGGAGGGTCCTTGAGCAATTGCACACAGGGACACCTGCAGCTCTTTGATTAGTGGATCAGATGTTGAGTCTAGAAGGGGACTCCATGAGTCAGGAAATGATGGGGAACCAGGGCTATAAGAGAAGGAAAACAGATCTGGACCAGACTCAGAGCTTCGCCCATTCACATCCAGAGAAGAGCTTTAAATTTAAGCATGGGCCCTCCCACCATCACCACTCCTCCGTGTTCAGAGACCATCAGGTGGCCTGTGTTTCTGAAAGGCTGTTTTGCTGAATGAGATGTGCTTGCTGAGTGGGGTGGAGTTGGGAGGTTTTATAAGGGGTCCTCCGTGTGGTTGGAGAAGCTGGAGAAAAGTAGGTTTGGGGCGAGGAGAGGTAGTGGAGGGCAGCCAAGCACAGGGGAAGGAGTTGGATGTTGGGGGAGAAGAGGAGGGAGGGCAGCAGGGAAACAGAAGACATTTAAATAAGATTTAGACTGCTTTGCTGGCAGGAAACAAGTTCACCTTCACAGCTCCAGGGAATCTTCAGTAGGATTGACATGGATTTGCATTTGGATTGTAATACGAGAACTTGCTGAATCTGACTCTAAGACTGGAGGGTCCATAGGAGGGTTCAAGATTATTTGTAATCTGCTGTTCACATGCATCTATAGATACATAAATTTAAGGTAGTTCTTAGCAAATTGAAGCATATGCCTAAAGGTTTCAATTACTAGCTCGCCACAGTGCTGTGCAGTTTTGGGAGTTTGGCACTTTTTCCCCTGAATTCTTTGCTGAAGTCAAATCTAATTTGGAAATTGAATATATAAAACAGATAAATGCAAGAGCTACTATGTTCAAAGCAGACAGAAATTGAGGAGCACAAATTCATTTAATCAAAGAGGGAGGTGTGACCCAGTTAAACGGCCTAGCGGACCAGTCCAGTTGGCTGCATTAGTGTCTAAAGGGAGGGGGCTGACAGCTGACCCTGGGCCAACAGCTGACTCTTAGAGCTGCTGTTGGTGGTGGTGGTCAGTGCCTTAGTTGTGTCTGAGTCTGAGACCCCATGAACGGCAAGCATGCCAGACTTCCCTGTCCTTCACCGTCTCCCAGAGCTTGCTCAAACTCATGTCCATGGAGTCAGTGATGCCATCCAACCATCTCATCCTCTGTCATCCCCTTCTCCTCCTGCCTTCAATCCTTCCCAGCATCAGGGTCTTTTCCAGTGAGTTGGCTCTTTGCATCAGGTGGCCAAGATTTTGGAGCTTCAGCTTCAGCATTAGTCCTTCCAATGGATTTTCAGGGTTGATTTCCTTCAGGATTGACTGGTTTGATCTCCTTCCTTGATTCTCCAGGATTCCCTTGGAATAGAGCGGTGTGCCCCCTAGTGCTTTTGGATATGATTTACAGTAAGAAGGAAATTTTGCATCACAACACACAGATTACAAAAAAAAAAGTTTCGTGAAATAGTATATATGCATGTGATGCATTTAGGGAAAAAATTATTCCATTAAGATAAAAGAATACTGGTCACAACCATTAAATTGATTTCACAAACCCAATGATGGGTCATGATCTACACTCTGGAAAACTGAAATAAAGGATATATGCTTTTAGAGAGGCCAGTGGAACTTTGATGCCGTGTGGGAGTATTAAGAGGGAAGTGTGGAATCATAACCCCAGCTGCATGCATGTTTAGGGCCATCCAGAATGCATTTTCTCCAAACAACTGGAATTGTAGACTTTTCATCACATCTGTTTGTCAGGAAACAACACCGTCCCTTGGTTTGAGCTTTTCTGTATCAGTTGCTGCATGCCTGAGTTTGTGTTGCCACAGTTGCATAAGTGCACAAATAGCTTATTTTTATCACAAATATAACCTTCTGGTTTGGAGCTGTGCTTCCCCTACAATGATTAAACAGCACAGAGACATCCAACTGTGTGTTTATAATTGAAGAAGAAGGTTGAGTAAAGCCACAGAAGGAAGGAATGGCGACTCTTATTCGACATGTGTGTTCCTTGCTATGAGAGAGTTCCCTGAGGTAGCTAGCTCCAAGTTGACTCCCTGACTCCTCCCGGGTGCCAGCTGCTGTCAGAAGTCTGAGAATGCAGGGCCCACCTCCATGGAGTTGATGGAGTCTGACAGCAAGTTGTGTAATCAGTGTTCTCAAATTTTTATGGGAGCACAGATAAGAGAGTTCCCAGCCACCTGTTGGAGAAGGGTCATGACCAGAGAGACATGGTGACCCACTAGGGCAGGGTCTAGAAGATATATAGGAATCTTCCCTTTGAGCAAAGAGGAAAAGAAAAGGAATCTCAAGGAGGAAGGTAGGAGGCACATTCAAAGGCCTGAAGATATGAAAGAGAAGGGCTGGTGCCTGGGACACCACGGAGTTCAGGATGACTGACACCCAGGGAACAGAAATGAGGCCAGAAAGGGAAGGATGTGATAAGGAATTTGAACTTTCTACTGAGGCAGTAAAGGAGCTTTGGGGTGATTTTAAGAAGAGCTGAGCATGCTCAAATGTGTGTTTTAAAAGGATCACACCGCCTATCTGGAAAAGCACGATCAGGAATGGTTAAGAAGAGTTGTGTCGGGCCTGGAGAGGGCACAACCAGAGGGGATGGGTGGGAATGGAAGCCTTTGCAAAGGGTTATGAGAGGTCAGGAGAGGCAGGAGCTCAGGACAATGACCAGACCTCTCAGTTGGCCAGATGGATGGTCCTAGCATCCACTGATCTGCAGAACTGCAGAGAAAGGACAGGGTAAGTTTGGGGCAAGGGTCAGGGAAGCGGGAGCTGACAGGAAAGAGGGGAGATTAAAGAGGTTCAGTATGTGTTAAGAGCAATAGAATTTGACAAATTATTACCTCCCAAGATGTTCTTCCGAAAGATATATTGCAATTCTAACCACCCACCTCTCTCACACGTCCGTGCATACACGCATACACACGTGTGTGTGTGCACCTGCCTCCTACCCTTCTCTGAGCTGACAGACAGCCAGTCCAATTCTGTTCTGGGCCACAGCTACACAAAGTAGGCAGATTGGTTCACCTAGTCTTTAAATGAAAACACCAGTGCCTATAATCCGCTGACAAAAGGTTAATTAGCCTGAATTTTAAGCCCCGCATCCCTCAGGGAAGAGCATGTCAGAAAGCACCGAGCTTTCAGAACAAAGCTTTCCCTCAATTAAGGGAGGGTGCAGATTTTGTCACGTGGCTCTTGTCTCTGACTCTGCTGTGACCCCACTGTGAGGAGAGGGGACCCGGATTCTGACAAGCAGGCACTTCCTATTAACAGCCCTCTCCCTGCTGAGGCCAAGAGTGAGAATTGAAAAAAGAAAATTCTGGAACAGCAGTCATGAAGGGCACTCACACAGATGGATGTCCTATGAATGAGGAGTCGGGGAGCAAGGACTGAAGAGAGGCACAGGAGACAGGGTCCCACTAAGAGAGGTCACAGGGCAGCCAGGACAAAATCTGTTCATACCAACTACAGATTAAATTCTGCGATACTTTGAAACCATTCCTCAACACTGTGCCCCATTCCTCTGTTCCCCTTCAGATTCCTTAATTGTCTAGAGGAAGAGAGCACATTCCGGTGGTCCACTGTGCCCAGGAGGGCTGGGCAGGCTCCCCCAAGGGTATGTGTCCGCAGTCTCCCATCCCCAGAGCAGGGCAGCATCAGCAGAGCCATGGTGTCTGGGGGCGTCCAGGCAGAAGACAGACACAGCCTGAGGAATTAATGAATGCGGACAGCTCTTTCCAGCTTCTTGGCTGAAAGGGGAAGGCAAGTCAGGCCAGTCGCTAGAAAAGGGTGAAGAATTTTGAGGGCAGGATTTTGTTTCTCAGAAGCAAGAAATGTGAGCATTTTTATAAGCTGAGGTAGAGGCCAATAGGGAAGGAAAAATGGAAGAGACAGGAGAGAGGGCATGACCAACATGTGGGCTTTACCTGGGGAACACGTGGCCCTGGTCTCTGCCCAGCTCCTCTCACTGAGCACCAGGGTGTTCCTTCCCTGTGTTGGGCGCAATATGGCTCTGTCTCACCTCTGTGGTCTAGGGAAGCAGATTGACTCCGCAGGTAGGGTTAGGAGTAGCCTGGGGCTGCTCTGGATAGGAGGTGTGGACCCAGCATCTATGCTGTGCTCCTTCCCACCGCCGCCAGATGGAGGCCCAGATGACCTCCTGCCTCCTCTTCCTGCGTGTCCAGGTCCCCAGGTTTCCTCCATGTACTGACCACACACTCTGGTGTCCTGGAAGCAGCTCAGCACTTTTCCAACCCAGCTCAACCTTGAAAGGGCCTCTCTCTCCACCCGGATCCTGCTGGGCTTTTGGCAGCATGCAGAGGCTGCTCTTATTCTGTTACCAACTTTGATCAGGTTGTCTGGAACAAGCCCACCTCTTCCCACTGCTCTGCAGTTTGCCAGCACACCCCTCAGATCAGAGACCCACTCCCTGTCATCTGGCACGCCTCCCTTATCTCAGCTCTGACACCTGAATGGGCGTGCCACACCTCTGCTTCCACCTCACCGCTGATTTCAGCGTCAGCTCTTGATGTGATGGCTTCTTCCTGTTAAGTGCTCTCCTCCCCTCTCTAATTCACAGTCCCCACCTCCATTCACCTCCAGCCAGTCCAGCTGTGGGCAGTCTTTGAGCATTTATCCTAAAATCCTAAAGGGTCCAGCATTGATGTGAAAGGCAAGCCCTCGCCACTCAGAATGCAAACACTCGCTATGCCCTTGTGGCTTCCATCAAACAAACCCCAAGACGTTCAGAAGGATGAAGCTGCTGAAAAACAGTTTAATAGAAAGGACAAAGGTCTGGGGGAGAATGGAAGAAATTATACAGACCATTGGAAAACCGCACATGCACACAATACAGAAGAAGGCACGCTGTGATTGTGGTTTCATGAGCACTGGAGACCTTCACCTGTAACCTGAATCTAAACCACGTGAGAAGGTCTCTCTGTTCTAGCAAAAGGGAGGTGAGGGGAGTCTGTATTGGAGCCGAGGGCTAATAGAAAGAGAGCCTCGGGAGTGCTGGGTTCTACCTGCCAAGGCTGCTGTGGACGTGTTAGACCCCACTCACAGCACTGCCCCATCTCAGCCCCCTCACATGCACACGCAGCTCCACTCCCTTAATGTGTCGAAGAGATGGTCCCGACCACTGGGGTTTGTACAGGGTAACTCTGGCCCCAGGTGATGGGATCCCTGGGGGCGTATGCTCTCAGCAGTCAGTCTATGGGCTGCCCAGTGACAAATGACACAGTCTGAGACCCCAAAGATTGGCTGAGTCAGTTAAATACTACTTCTGAACCTGGTAGATATCAAGAAAATGAGGCATCAGCAGAACCATGAAATAAAGGGAGGCTTTAGAGGTCTTGACAGGATATGAAAAAAAATCACATTATAAGTACACTGAAAGTGTAGTGAGTGGAAATACTTGCTCAGTAGAGGATTAAGAAGCCAGTGGTGAAGAGAGAACAGAGAAGTCTCATTAACTGCAGACCAGAAAGGACCTACTGTATAAAACAGAGAACTCTTGTCAATCCTCTGTAATAACCTATGTGCTAAAAGAACCAAAAAGAGTGTATACATGTGTATGTATAACTGATTGACTTTGCTGTACAGCAGAAACTAAGGCAACATTGTAAATCAACTATACTCCAATATAAAATTTTAAAAAATAGCAGGCCAGAGACAAGATCCAGAAGCCTGGTGCTGATGTTCCAGGGGTTGCCTTGGGCCCAGAACAAACCTCACGCCTGGTTCTTCTCAGGGCCCTCTGACCATGGTTCCTGCTCGGGAACCTCTGAGAACCCATTTCCATTGTTGCCCGTGAGTGCTTTTACAATAAGTCACCACCACCACCCAGCTAACCTTTTATCGAGCTGTCTTGAGTGAGTCTCTGCCTTGCAGCCCACAGCCTGAGCAGGACACATATGGACTGCCCAGGAGCGCATTTGACGGATGGTGGGTTTGGGCTGCTCTGTTTGTTTTCACAACGTTTGCTGCAGTTTAGCTTAAGATGAAACCTTAAAATGGTGAGAATGTCTCTGAATAAAAAAAAAAGAATGAGCCTAACAACACAAGTAGAAATGAGTTCTACCCCATTGAGAGGAGTCCAGAATCTCTGGAAGACAAACATAGATGAAGAAGAAGCCCTAAGAACGTGGGAGTGAAGAAGGCTGCTTAGAGGGAAGCTTAAAAAGACCCTGGTTGGTGACTCTCTATTGAGAGTCACTGTGCATGGGACCCAAAGTTCTGAGAGCAAGATGCCTTCCTGATGCAACTAAGGTATAACAGAGAGTCAGCTGAAACTGGGCAAATTCATTGCTTCTCTTGGTTAGAGACAACCCACTAGGAGCAAACACAGATGTGTCTTCAGACACAGTGATTTCGAGGTGGAAGATGAAGGACTTGAGAGCACAGGCACTCCATCACTTCTCTCCCTGCCCTTAGGAACTCTGGAAGACTGAGGAACAACTCAAAGGTCATCAACAGTTGCCAAAAAGATCAGGGTGATGTTTAGCTGAGGCTCAGAATCCTGGCTTAATGTACCAGAATAAATCATTCTTAGCCAAGAGTGCAAATCTTACGAAGACATGGAGGACTGGTGATTCATGAGTTATTCTTATCAAGACAATTTAACAGTGAATATCAGAAGGTTGGAGAATGGAGAAGGAAATGGCAATCCACTCCGTTACTATTGCGTGGAAAATCCAATGGACAGAGGAGCCTGGTAGGCTACAGTCCATGGAGTCGCAAAGAGTCGGACATGACTGAGCGACTTCACTTCACTTCACTTCACTAGAAGGTAAAGAACAAAACAGATAACCCATGAAACCAATTGCTACAACTGATAATAAGTGGAAGGTAGAAAAAAGAGTTTCAGGACAGGCAGTGCCCCGGAGGGAGGGCCAGAAGCCCAGCTGTAAGTGGCCTTAGGTATCCCAGTGTACCGCTCACAGCAAACAGACACTAACCCAGAGCATTGTCTGCAGACACCCGAGGAGGTCAACAGACCGCTTAGAAACAGGCAGACTAATGTGCTGTGCCTGTCTGGAAAGCTGTGCATGGAAGGCTGAAGACTCATTGAAAAGCAAGTGCGTGAGGCTTAGCAGAAATGGCCGCGCTATGGAAGTATCACAGAGGGAGGCGATGCTCTCCTGAAACAAATCCAAGCATGAGCGCAAAGATAAAATCTTACTGTGAGGAGCAGCCCACTGAGGAGGTCTTCCTGGAAGTCTTCACTGGTTGAAAACGGAAGATCTGACACATTCTTGAGTTGCTTTTCTGGCAGGATAAATCAGAATACCTTTGATGTAACAAACAGAGGAAAGTGGGGGCAAATTAAGGATATGGGATTCAGAGATACGAACTGCTGTGTATAAAATAGATAAGCAACAAGGATATATTGTATAGCACAGGGAATTAGAGCCATTGTCTTATAATAAGCTTTAATGGAATATAATCTGTAAAAATGCTGAATCATTTGCTGTATACCTGAAACTCATATTGTAAATCAGCTATACTTCAATTAAAAAAAAAAAAAAGAAATCCTGACACAAACTGGACTAAACCATGAGAAAATGTATCACCTGGCTAAGGAGTTAGAGGTGGGTAGGGATCAGGGTTGGAAGATTCAGGAGCTAACGATGGGGCAGGAACATGGGATCTTTCCAGGCTGCTGTCTTCAGGTTAGCAGAAAGGTGGATGCACTTCCAGGCATTGTGTCCAGGTGTGAAAACAACCAGGTGAAAATGCACTTTCTGAAACTAAGGAGCAAGGAATAAATTCTCAAGTCCCCAACAGACTTTCCTTTTGTATGTCATGGTCAAAAGTATGCCAAGTTTTGAATCAGTCACTGGCCGAAGGAATGGGAATACATGGGCAAAGCATGCCCAGCCCTGGAGTGTATACCTTTTCCATGATATGCCTTGGTTCGTGGGGAGAGGTAGCAACCTTGAAAAATTCAGGGTTCACTTAGGAAGAAGGAAATAGGGGGGATGGGTGCTGGATGGGTCATTAACAGTGACTTCACCAGGCATCTTCTGATAAATGTAGACAGTAAGAAAAAGTATATATTAAAATATGAAGGAGGAAAAAGAAAATATGTAGAAAAACAAGAACTGTTTGGCAAAGTAGAAGTAATGAGACCTTAGGAGAATTGCTCTGTCATCAGAGAGACGAGACCAAGGCAGTGAAGGGGTGTTTGGGTATGGTCAGAGTCTCCCATCAGCTTTAGAATAAAGATTTTCAAAACTTCAGAAGAAAAAATAAAGGCTTCTGTTGTTGGGAACCTAGATGGAGAGACTTGAAATATTTGAAAAGCTCTTCAGAATGCTATTCTGACTGTGCAATCAGAAATGACAGTAAGGGAGGTACTCACAGAAACACTCAATTACTGACACTTTACATGGACGTGTACAAAAGATGAAAAGAGACAGGGGGGAAAACGCACTCTTGCCTTCTTCTTTCTGCCGGGTCCCTCTCAGCACCGCTTCTGCCTCTCTGCAGCACTTCTGCTGTCTAGAACTATGAAGTTTGCCTATTTATCCACTTCCCTAAGCGACGCACTGAACCTAGAAATCTGTTCGTCTGTCTTCTGGGAAGCTGAGCGTCTTCAAAGAACCAGGTACTTGATACAAGGCCACAGGTTTTTCATTGCTGGGACACTGTGAGCTTCATGCAGCAGATTTCTTTGGTTTAAATACCAAACAGGATGTGTCTTCTCATATTCTCCTGGGCTAAGGACTCCCAAGACCACTGATACTCAGAGCACCCCACAGGGACATATGCCCTACCGTCTGGGTTAGCTGACCACATCACATCCACCAAGCCCCAAAGACCTTCGCCTGGTTTCGAGAACATTGTTTTCCACCCGGGTCAGAATCTAGTCGTCAGACAGACAAAAACACCGTCCTCTTGTCCCTCAGCGATGTCCATCTAGCCTTCTAGCTGTGACCCCCACCATTCCCCCCATGTCTGCAAATCTGGGCTCTGTCATCTGCCCTCCTGATTTTCTAGCCAGTTCCAGAAGGCTCAAGCCAACATAGCCAGGACAGAAGATCAAGTTTGGACCAAAGCTCACCTGCTGGTCTAAGACCAGCAGACCTGGCAATCTGTGTTCCAGGGGAAATCCACTGAGAGGGCCCTTCTTCCAAGGCCCCAGGTCTTCTAAGGCCCACACCTGGGGGTGGGATGAGCCTTGAGAGCATCCTTGACAAAACGAGCTGGGTCTGGTCTTAGCCCTCCTTCCCACTGTTCTTGAGCCCAAACTAGAGTAGAAGATGGTATCAGACCCAACTTTCAGGACATTTGTCACCTTAAGGACGAGACTGGGGGTAGGTTTGAGGCTCCCAGGGACGCTCAGCACAGGGCTTGTGCTGCCAGCACTGCGGCTCTAGACCACATACTTCACCTGTGATGCTGGCCTCAGCACATCTCCACACAAACCCCAGCACTGGCCACCAGCCTCTGTAGCTCCCTGCTCAAACTGACCCATCTCTTTACTATCCTGGGATTCACTGGACTTCTGTCAGAAGTTTTCTCCAGTCGTTATGCTCTCCCCTGATATTCACATGGGCAATAGAACCTATGGGTAATAATAAAGTAATAGGACTTATGGGTAATAGGGGAAACGATGTAAACAGTGACAGACTTAATTTTCTTGGGCTCCAAAATCACTGCAGATGGTGACTACAGCCATGAAATTAAAAGGCACTTGCTCCTTGGAAGAAAAGCTATGGCAAACCTAGACAGCATATTAAACAGCAGAGACATTAGTTTGCTGACAAAGGTCTATCTAGTCAAAGCTCTGGTTTTTCCAGTAGTCATGTTTGAATGTGAGTGAAGTTAAGTTGCTCAGTCGTGTGTGACTCTTTACAACCCCATGGACTGTAACCTACCAGGCTTCTCCGTCCATGGAATTTTCTAGGCGAGAGTACTGGAGTGGGTTGCCATTTCCTTCTCCAGAGCATCTTCCTGACCCAGGGATCGAACCTGGGTCTCCTGCATTGTAGGCAGATGCTTTACCGTCTGAGCCACCAGGGAAGTCCCCATGGATGTGAGAGTTGGAACTCTGAGCACCAAAGAATTGATGCTTTTGAACTGTGGTGTTAGAGACGACTCTTGAGAGTTCCTTGGACTACAAGTAGGTCAAACCAGTCAATCCTAAAGGAAATCAGTCCTGAATATTCATTGGAAGGACTGATGCTGAAGCTGAAACTTCAATACTTTGGCCACCTGATTTGAAAAGACCCTGATGCTGGGAAAGATGGAAGGCAGAAGAAGGGGACGACAGAGGATGAGATGGTTGGATGGCATTACTGACTTGATGGACATTAGTTTGAGCAAACTCCGGGAGTTGGTGATGGACAGGGAAGCCTGGTGTGCAGCAGACCATGGGGTCGCAAAGAGTTGGACACGACTGAGCAACTGAACTGAACTCAATAGGATCTTAGTGATTTAAGAGAAGATAGCCCTTTCCTTGGGCCTCTGCCATCAGCTCTGCTACCCTCTGCTGCCCTCCCCTGGCCATTAATGTCACTGCAGGTGACTTCAGTACTCTGATAGCTTCATTGATAGGCTGATTTTTAAACACTTACTGAGCGCCAAAGAATTGATGCTTTTGAACTGTAGTGTTGGAGAAGACTCTTGAGAGTCCCTTGGACTGCAAAGAGATCCAGCCAGTCCATCCTAAAGGAGATCAGTCCTGAGTGTTCATTGGAAGGACTAATATTGAAGCTGAAACTCCAATACTTTGGCCACCTGATGTGAAGAGCTGACTCATTTGAAAAGACCCTGACACTGGGAAAGATTGAAGGCAGGAGGAGAAGGAGACGACAGAGGATAAGATGGTTAGATGGCATCACCGACTCAATGGAGATGAGTTTGAGTAAACTCTGGGAGTTGGTGATGGACAGGGAGGCCTGGTGTGCTGTGGTCCATGGGGTTGCGAAGAGTCGGACACAACTGAGCGACTGAACTGAACTGAAACACTTGGTCTTCCCAGGTGGCTTGGTGGTAACGAATCTGCCTGCCAATGCAAGAGACAGGGTTTGATCCCTGGGTCAGGACAGTCCCCTGGAGAAGGAAATGGCAATACACTCTAGTATTCTTGCCTGAGAAATCCCATGGACAGAGAAGCCTGGCAGGCTGTAGTCCATGAGGTTGCACAAGAGTCAGACACAACTTAGTGACTGAACAACAGTAACAAACACTTATGTAGGGCCCCTCTATAGATGTGATGTGTGGACAAAGGATTCGGTGATACAAGTAGGTGAAGCTTGCCTTGCGTAAGCACATGGTCTACTGAGGGAAGGTGAACAGACAGAGGGGAAATGAACGAATATAAATGAATGGGAGTGGAGTGAATGAATTCTGGAGTACCCCTGTGAAGCCTGGATTTGCTTATCATTCCACAGACTCCTCTGCCTTGCACTTTCACCTGACAAAATCCTTCCCCTTGAAGTGGAATTGGGGACCTTTGACCATCCCCCCAACTAGTGGAACGTGTTGGTCACATCCGTCTTCTTTCTCCCTAGCATTTGATGGTTTGTTTTCATTCATAAACCAAATATTTCTGAGCAGGTGGTGAACATTCTGCCAGGCACTGAGGATACAGTGGGAAAATGCTGATCCCATCCCCCATGGAATTTGCAGTCCAGCTCAGGATGTCTACATAGGTAGATCATTAGATTGATAGAAGCTTTGGATCAGTGTTCCCTGGTGCCATATTCTGTCTTGTTCACACCTAATAAGAGCCCTACAAGAACAGGGCATGGAGTCCATAGAGTAGAAGAGATGAACCGCAGAGGCGCACTGCCCGTGTACACAGTAGGCATCTCAGGAAGTGCTGAATGATGAAAGTGGCTGCAGAGACCCAAGCCCATTGTTTCCCATGCTGCTGTTGCTGCTAAGTCGCTTCAGTCGTGTCCAACTCTGTGTGACCCCCATAGATGGCAGCCCATCAGGCTCCCCTGTCCCTGGGATTCTCCAGGCAAGAATACTGGAGTGGGTTGCCATTTCCTTCTCCCTGTTTCCCATGATCTCTGCTGAAATCAGCAGCTCCAGTGTTCACCCCTCACCTGCAGCACACCCACAGAAGCCTCTTCTGCCCACCTACTTCCTGTCCAGATACAGATCCACATGTATGAAACTGCAGACCGGGACCTTCACCAGATTCCTCGTCGAGTCGAGAACAATTCAAGAGCCACAGTCCAGTATTGCGGGGGCTATGTCTGCTCTGTTCACCAGGATATCCCAATCTTCCACACAGCACCTAGCATATACAGGATGTACTCAGTAATTCTGTGGTGGTTGTTGAATTAATACATGAATTCTGCATCAAGAGCTTAAATTTCTGCAAGGAGTTTAATCGTGATTGGGCTCATTTTATCAATAGAGACAGCTGTCCTGGTTCTCTGTAGCCAGAAGTGGATTTATAACTTAAGTTGATGTATGGCCACCAACAGGGTGTAGACCTGAGTTGTAGTGACCCCATGGGTTAACCTCCAGCACAAGGAAAGCTCTGCCATCCTCCCTGAGCTGAGATTTAAGGGCTCCCCATTGTTCAGCCTGCTTTCAGGAGTAGATCAGTGTGAGCTGGCTGATCTGAGGAATCTTCCTGGTAAAGAAGGGGCAGGAGGAAGAATCACCAGCAGCAAAGAAGAGAGAGCAGCGTGCAGTGAGGCCCGGGATGCAGAGCAACCACTGGGAGGACATGCTCCTGAGGTTTGGAAGAGGAGCCTCTGCCAGGGCTGGACTTCAGTGAGTGGGCCTAGTGGGCCCTGGGCTGGGAGTGACCAACTTTTACTCAAAGATCCAGCAGGGACTGCAGCACATTTTGCTTAAAACAACAGCTGGTTTGTAATTTTGGCCTCAGACAGTAATTATAGCTGCTGGGGCTCCTTGGAGAGATAATTACAGAAAGGATTCAGCACATTCATTTTATCTACACGCTTAACCATCAATTAAATCATTACCATCTAATCCTATTCCAGAGTCTAGAAATGATCTGTGAATGTATAATTTTGAAGGCTCTGAAGTTTGTTTGCAGATGGTTTTAAGTGAAAAATTGCCCCATTTCCAGAGCCAGCAGAGGTCCACATGTGTGCTTTCCCATGGAGGCAGAACCCAGGGAAGTTCCATGTTGGCTGTCCTGTCTCCCCCGGTCCTGCCGCAGGAGGGCAGGAGGCGCTGTGGGCCATGCCTTTCATCTCCCTGTGATTGTGCAGAGTAGGATTTCACTGGGACCTAGAGGAACCTGGGGGCAGAAGGCTCGGTGTTTTGTTTGCCAAGAGGCTTCCAGGAGCATCCCCTGCTGGGATTTTGCAAGGATCCTGGGCCACCACCCCCTAGCTCAATGGCAGGGATGAGGGCTTTTCACTGTGGGAACCAGAAGCTTGTGATATTTAGAAGCGGGGGCTCTGGAGTCAGACCACTGGGCTCACGTTTCTGTTCTCCCACTTTCCAGCTGTGTGTCTTTAAGCCAGTCTTTGAACCTCTCCATGCCTCAGAGTATTCAGCTTTTTGATGATACAATAATGGGCCCTGCCTAGTGGAGCTGTTGAGAGACTTAAGCATGAGAAAATAATGTAACATGTTCAACACACATTGTCTGACATTCAGTGGGTGCTAGGGAAATTGGAATCATTAGGCTCCGTAGCATACAGTGGGTACTGGGGAAGGAGAAAAGCAGAGGGAGAACCAGAATGTCCAAAAATGTGCTGCCGAGGGGTCCAGTGGCCTCTGAGAGCGTGTGGCTCCAGCTTTGGACTTCACAGCTGCTGCTTCTCCGACCCTGACCTCCATGGTGACCCACCCCGGAGTCCCTTGCTCTCAGAACCCGTCCTTTCTGATCCTGCCCTCCCTCAGCTGCTGCCCCTGTGCTTCTCCAGAAATTGACCTCACTGCCCTGCTGATTCCCTGAACAAGCCTGCATCCCTCCCAAACCTCTGATGGCCTTTTCTGTCACTCTTGGATGTTTTTGTGGGCTCACAGTTGCACACAATTATGCCTCAAGTTTCTGTCTTAAGCTACTTTCTGTTCTTCATTGACATGCAGAGCAGCTTTGCAGGGCTAAGATCCACAGGATTGAAATTGCTTCCCTGCCTCTTGATGCCTGAAAGACAGCTTCTCTTGGGCCATACCAGCTCTTCACACCTGTGCCTAAAGCTGGGATCCCAGAGACACTGGCTATACTCTAGGGCACTGGGCAGGTCCCCTCTTTGGGTGCCGACTCTTCCAGACTGCTGCAGCAGCCCCCTGGCCAGTGTCAGACTCCGCCCATCCTGCCCTCCTGCTCATACCGTGGGCTCTTTCCCCTGAGGGTGCTAAAAAAAGCCCCACTCTGGCTGGTATGAAATTGGCCTCAGGGCTGGCTTTTGCCCCAGCAAGAGCAGTAACTGTGTGGCAGCCCCAAGCTGGGAACCAGCTCCCAGCACAGCATCATCCAGGTGCCAGACTGACCTGGAGGGCACCCATCTCATTTTACAGCCATGCCCAGCCCCGAGCCAGGGCTGCAGAGGAAATGAAAGGCTCCCAACAGTGCTGTGACAAAGCCAGATATCCCATCTTCAGATTCATTGTTATTGTTGGAAAAATTGTAAAGAGCTTATTTTCAACTACTTTCTAAAGTTGTAAGAATTAAGTTAGTAAATATAAAGCATTTACAAGAGAGCGTAGTACTAGTATAAACTTAAAAGATATCATTAGATTGGTGCAAAAATAATTATGGTTTCAGATCCTGAATTTTAAATTATTACAGCTAGACTCAAACACGTCTTTATTAACCAAAATAGGAACCATTACAATCAACACATTTTGCCAATGAGAAATGCTTATTTATTCCTGTAGCATCCATGCTTCAGGATTTGATGAATTCTTGGAAAGCATTTTCTGTGTCCTGCTGGTTGTGGAAGCATTTTTTCCTACAGAAAGTTGTCATGATGCTTGAAGAAGTGGTAGTAGGTGAGAGGTCAGGTGAACATGGCAGATGAGGCAAAACTTTGTTCTCGGTTGTTCAGCTTTTCAAGTGTTGGTTGTGTGACATGTGGCCGGGTGTTGTCGTGGAGAGGAATTGGGCCCTTCTGTTGACCAACACTGGCTGCAGGCGTTGCAGTTCTCCATACATCTCATCGATTTGCCGAGCACACTTCTCAGATGTGATGGTTTCACCAGAATTCAGAAAACTAGTGGATTTCAGAGCAGAAGCAGACCAACAAACAGTGACTGTGACCCTTCTTCTGGTGCAAGTTTGGTTTGGGCAAGTGCTTTGGAGCTGCTTCTTGGTCCAGCCAGTGAGCTGGTTATCACCAGTTGTCTTATAAAATCCACTTTTCATTGCATATCACAATCCAATCAAGAAATGTTTTGTTGTTGTTGCATAGAATAAGATAGGATGACACTTCAGAACAATGGTTCTGTTTGTTTTTGGTCAGGTCTTGAGGCACCCACTTAGCTGAACTTTTTCAGCTTTCCAATTTGCGTCAAATGCCAACCAACGACAGAATGGTGGACGTTGAGTTCTTGGGCAACTTCTTGTGTAGTTGTAAGATGATCAGCTTTGATGATCCTCTCAGTAGGTTGTCAGCTTTGGATGACCAGCCACTGCACTCCTCATCATTAAGGCTCTAGTCTCCTTTGCGAAACTTCTTGAACCACCGCTGCACTGTATGTCCTGCTAGCAGTTCCTGGGCCAAATGCCGTGTTGATGTTGCAGGCTGTTTGTGCTGCGTTATGACCCATTTGAACTCGAATAAGAAAATCACTCAAATTTGCTTTCAGTCTAACATCATTTCCATAGTCTAAAATACATATAAACAGCAAGTAATAATTCATTAGCAAACAAGCAAGAAATGACATTAAAATGATGTATAATATAACCAATTTTATTTACAAATGTATTTCAGTATCAAATAGTAAAGTCAACAATGCAAAACAGAAATTACTTTTGCACCAACCTAATAGCTGTGGTTATTGCAGGCTTCCCTGGTGGCTCAGCAGCAGAGTATCTGCCTGCAATGCAGGAGACTCGGATTCGATCCCTGGGTCAGGAAGATCCCCTGGAGGAGGAAATGGCTACCCACTCCAGTATTCATGCCTGAGAAATCTCACAGACAGAGGAGCCTGGCAGGCTGCAGTCCATGGGCTTGTAAGAGTCAGACACGACTTAGTGACTCACCACCGCGTTGTTATTGTCCTTACCCTCTTCTCTGTGTGAATACCCACATGATCGCTCCCGAAGGCTACACTGTCTTTGTGTTTGTTTTCCTGATTAGACGCGAGTTCCCTGATTAGACATGAGTTCCCTGGGAGCAGAGATGGAATCTCCTGTGTCTCTGAATCCCTCAAGCCTTGTGTAGATCCCCAGCTCTTGAGGAGGTGCTCAGTATTGGCTGAAGGAGAGAAAGAGAGATGGAGGGAATACAGGAGGCAGGGAAATGGGGCCCAGGTTCCCACATGCTCAGCCTCAGGTGCCCCTTTCCTGACTCCCAGGTGGGGGGTCCTTCACTGACACTCATTGCGTGCTTCTGGAAGTTTTCATGTTTTAACTTCTACTGGATGAAAAGGTAGATGGAAAACCGCACTGACAACATCTAATGCTTTGACCAACAGCATGGGATCTCCGGCTCTGGAAAGGCTTCTAGGAAAAGTCTCGGCAGTTCAGAAAAGGAAAAACAGCTGGGTTTTCAGGGTCCCGTAAATTTTGGGAGATTCCACATTTCAAGATGATTTTGTAACTTTGCTTGTCAACCTGAGGAAGTGCGAGAAGGAGAGGCAGCAGGGAGGGAGGACGGGAGGGAGAGGAGGCTGTGGCCTCTGGAAGGGCTTCAGAACCACCAGCTTCTGTCTCAAACCTCTTCTGCAAACAGCCTTTGCCATGCAAGGAAGCTGTGCTCAGGTGCGGGGACCTAGCCCGAGGCTTGCAGGAAGCATTACTGCCTTTGAAGTTTCTTGTGAAAGAAGCGGTGTGTGCACCACTGCGTGCCCCGGGGGGGTCTTATCGTCTCCACTCAGAGCTCTAGTCCCGGCCACACTGGCCACATGGCAGAGACCAGGGTAGCAGCACACACTTCCTGTTCCATAGGAGAAAACATCCCCTTCATGTGCTTGTGCCAGCTCCGTCGAGACTGCTGTGCTTTATTTATTGCAGTTTCATGCTGCGATTATCCCACTTCAATCTATGCTGAAAATACCAACTGTACCCACTGTCTCCAACCATGTGCAGCACATGGATTTTGTTTTCTGGACTTCACTAAAATCATTTGATAAAGTTGCACAATCCCCTCTGCTGCAGAGCACAAAGAACTGTCTCCAAATAGCTCACCTTTCATATAAATAGCTCACCTCCTAGATAGTTCTGCAGTGGGCATACTGAGTCAGAGGCTGCATCTCCACAGCTTTTCCAGAGATCTGAGTCACTCTCCTCACCCCCACTGCTGCCATATGCCCGGCTCTGTTGTCGCAGTGGGACGAGTTGGCACCCAGGTGGGACAGCTCCCTGGCCTGGTTCCTAGTGTGGGACAGGGGTGGAAGGGAAAACCAGAGCAGAGCAGATGCAGGGGGCGGCTAGGGGTGTTCCCTGTGAGAGCACAAGAGGCCCCTGGTAGATGAGCGGTATTACAAGAAGGTGTTAGGAGCAAAGGAGATGAAGGGGAGTTTGAGGGGTCAAAACAGAGGGCACAGACTTCGGGAGAAACAAGGACTGACTTAGGGGGAAGAGCGGGATGGAAGCTTTGATAAAGATCAAGGATGGAAAGGACAGCAGCTAGGAGCCCCAGAGGAGGGTTAGAGATGGTTCAAAGGGAGTAGGGTTCATCTGGGGCAGGCTGTGCAGGCAGCAGAGAGAGGAGAGGCTGCTGCACAGTGAGGGTGGTGGGCGGGGCCTGGCAGTGAGGGTGGAGGGCGGGGCCGTGAGGCCGGGCAGGCTTGGTCTGAGGGGCAGAGTCTGCCTTCTCTAGGGTGACCAGGCTGCCTTGGGGGTGGGAAGATAAAACCACAAGCTCCCTCAGCCCAGCTGCTCTCCCAGAGTTGTTGCGAGGCTGTCTGAGCCACCTCTCACGCGCACGTCCATGTGTTCATCACCCTGTGTTCACACGCTTTGGTCTCCTGTGCCCTTGGCCTCCCCACCACCACCTTCAACTCTTAGGCACCTGCCTGCCCACCACCTCCTCTTCTGCTGCCCTGGTCTGTGCCCACGTAACCTGCCAGTCCTGTGTCCTACCTTCTCTCCAGTGCTGATCACTGGGCTCCTGACAAGCAGGCATGCCTTGCTTATAATCCGATACCGTGGATCAATAATAAGACGAGGGACTTCCCTGGGGGTCCGGTGGCTAAGACTCTGTGCTTCTAATGCAGGGGGCCCAGGTTTGATCCCTGGTCGGGGAACTAGATCCCACATGCCACAACTAAGACCTGGTGCAGTCAAATAAATAAATAAATATAAAAAGTAATAATAATAAGATGACGTTAGCTGTCCCACATGGAACATCTGCTCCATCAGGGCTCTGTGTTAAGTGCTGTACTTAAGTCATCTAATTTAACCCATGCCCTGTGAGGCAAACGGTATTGTCTCCCCAGATGAAAAAAGTTGAGACCAAACTAGCTTGTCAAGCATCAAGAAGCAAGTAAGTGGTAGAGCAGACCTACCGGAACAGATGGCGTATCCATCCGTTGCCATGCACCATCTCCACATTCCCCGAGGGCCTTATATCCAATGCCTTGGACTTGGCCATGGGACTTCATTGTCCAGTAGACTATGGGCAGGGTGACAGTTCCAGGTGAGGGCTTTAAGAAGTATCACATATTTGTGTTTGACTCCTTGAGCTTTTGGCCTGCGCCATGGGAATTCCCTGGGTCCTAGAACAATAAGACCCAGAAACAGACCTCTAACTGTGTGGAGCCAGGTCCAGCTGAGCCCAGCAGAGCTGTAGCCAACCCACAGACTTACTGTTGAAAGCAGCTAAGATTTGGGGGTTGCTTGTTATTGCAGCAAAACTTGACACATACAGATTTAAATAGATCTTTCTGATTCCATACAGAGCTTTTAAAACCAGAGTATTTGTCCATGTCACTGCTTCTTGGGCATAGAAACCAAGGCGATTTGGACTGGATCCAGAGGGGGGACCTCTCTGCACACCTTAGGGAAGGCTGTCTCTTCACCGCTTCGCATCAAGTTGAAGTGGGTAACCTATATCCATTTCACTTGCTCTCTTCTTTTCATTCTCCTGCCTTCTTCCTATAAAAACTTTTTTTTGCACAAACCTTCATATCCCAGCAGATCTGTAGCTTGGAAGAAGATACAGCTCTACCAGTCCAGTACAGCCAAGTTCTCACATGCTTGGTCAGCTCTGCTGGTTCTAAAAGATTTTTTCCCTTCTGTGCAGTTGTTATTCAGCTCAATGAAGATGGTAAAAACAAAACAACGCCTAAAAACTCTCCAGAAATTTCTTTTGTTTTCATCCCACTGGCACTGATTCACTATTCCTTAACCTCACATTCCCAGATGATTTATCATGTAGGTTCTTTGCTAATTTACTTTCAGTTGTTTTGCTTCTGCTGTTTGTCTCCACCCCTGTGCTGTGCTGTGCTTAGTCACTCAGTCGTGTCCGACTCTTTGTGACCCCATGGACTGTAGCCCACCAGGCTCCTCTGTGCATGGGATTCTCCAGATAAAAATACTGGAGTGGGTCGCCATGTCCTCCTCCAGGGGTTCTTCCGATCCACACCCCTGTCCCCTGCCTAAATCATCTGCTTCAGTGTTACCATAATTTTCAAAACCGGTCTCATGTGCAGTGAACAGTATGTAGTAAAACCGATTAACTGAAAGCCCCCTTTAAAAGAAACCCAAAAGCTAATAGAATACTCTTTTTCATTTTAGAAGTCATGTTATATTCTGTGGGGTTTTCCCACAAATGTGTTTTTCAGTGTTATATTCTAATAAGGCTAAACTTTGTAGCTACAAAGATTCGATTCCTTCAGATTGGAACATGATGTTCCCTATTTATGTTAGTAGGAAGAGCTCTGAAGTGAAAACTTAGGGTCTTTCTTACAGTGTTTCTTCTCTCTTCTGGCAGAACCCCGTTTTTCTTGAGGACCTACCCACTTCCCTCTGTCCTTGTGGTTTGGGTAGACCTGGCCTCACCCTCCGCTCCATGCTCCATGTGTGCCTGGTCTGTGTCCACCCAACAAATCAGGAGCTGGTTCAGGGCAGCCCCGTGACCCAGTTAAGGGCCGGGAGTTTGGCTGGAACTGTCAGGAGGAGTCACGTCTTTCCACTGGACCCAGCTGTGAGGTTGCCAGTGTGGAGCAGTCAGCGGTAGTCTTGCCATCACAGTAGCTGAACCTAGCCCAGAGTGGAACCAATCAAAGGAAAGCAGAGTTGAGTGGTGGGGAAAGTGCTCGTGAGTCCTGAGGAGGCTGGGAGACAGACTGAGGGACAGGGAAGCGGCACTGCTCACGTCACCTCGCATCTCCTCACCCAGCACGCCCCAGCTTGGGAGTTGGGGGTCGAGGGGACCGAAGCCACACGAGGAGGGGAGGAGAGAAGTGAGAGTGGGAACAGGGAAGAAAGGCTCAGAGAGCGGTGCACGATGGGTAGCTGACGGGATGCTGGTGCGGGACTTGTGCCAGGGACAGGTTGCCAGGCTGGCAGGGGCAGGCAGGGTGGTGGGACCTCCAGAGTCAGGCACACGGAAGTCCTAGCACAGGACTGGAACCATGAAGTGAGAACAGTTAGGACAGGGGGCACTGGGACCTGCAGGTGACGAGCACTGCCCAGCTGCAGACTGCAGGAGTAACTCTCAGCCCCACCTCGTGCAGGGCATGGCTTCACCCCCTGACACGGCAGCTTCTGGCTCAGGCTGTGGAGAGCCTCGTGGGCTTCGGGCAGGTTGGGATATGGCAGGACATGCATACCTAGAACCTCCTCCTCTAGTTGAAGTTCTGTTTAGATAATAGAAAACAAATGGAACTAGCTTGGGACTTTTTGTAAGAGTTGAGGGAAGTTTCTTGGAATTCGAGGGTGGGGAGGTATCTATGTTCCAGGAAGGACTGGGGCCGAAACTGGAAACTTTAGGAAAACCAGATGTTTGTTTATTTTTTGCTTTGACTCCGCTCTCTCCTTTCATCATCTACTACATTCGTCTCTCCCCACCCCCGCCCCACACATTCACATCCCTCTGTCTTTTCTCTTCCGTACTCTTTTACATTTTCCCGTTGAAGGCTCTCTCATTGCCCATCTTGACTTGGGTGCCCAGTCTTGGTCCAGATAGCTGACAGTGGGGTTGGGTGGAAGGGGATGAAGAGAGAGCTGTCTTACTTTCAGCATCTCAGCGCTGTGGTGGAGAGGTGATGGAGGGGGTGGTGGCCGGGTGAGCTGGGAACACACTCCAGGCTATGTTCCTCTAACTGCTGGGGGCTGGCCTTTGGTGTACGTCAGTCCCCACCGTAGTCTTCAGCTGTGCTGATGATGTCTGCTCTCAGCATTTATTCAGTCCGTGTTCACTGAGCACCTGCTGCCTGCTCTTCCACTCTCGGGGAACCAGTGTTCAAGCAACAGGCAAAATGCCTGGCACCATGGAGCTTTCGTTCTGGCGAAGGAGACAGATATTCCGTAAAAATAAACAGAAAATGAGTCTCGATGAGATGGAGGATGGAAACACAACAAACGTGATAGGAGCGGGTGGGAGCCGGCTTTATGTGGGGAGGTGGGGAGATGACACTGGACAGAGACCCAGAATGAGAAGTGGACAGCAGAGCAAAGACTTGGGAAGAGCTGTGGGTGGGATGCAGAGTCCTAGGGAGTCAGGGGCTGCCCCTGCAGTCTCGTGTCCCACCCTCACCCTCGTCAGGAGCCCCAGGGAGAGGAGCTGAGTTCAGCCTCCTCATCCAGTCCCCTCTGCTTGCTCCTCGTCTGACAGGCCAGGTGCTCCTAACAAAGCCAGGTGAGTGCAGCATCCCCACAGGTAACACCAATCCCCACTTCATGCAGCACCAGCCACTGTTTCCCTGGCCTTGCTATACTCTCAGTCACTTTTCTCCCTTATCACTGTATTTCCATCCCCTTGATGAAAGACCAGGGTCCTCAGATCCTGTCTGATCTGAGCCTCTGCCCTTTCTGCTGCCCTAAGTTGACTTCCTGTCCTCTCTTGGCTCAACCAACCCCTAAACAATGCTTGTCTGCGTGTCTCATGCGTCTCACTGTGCTCACCCTTTCTCCTTCCAGCTGCGCCTGGGTTTCTCTGCTGCCCGTCTTTGGAGGTCTTGGAAATGCTGTTTCCAGCCCCCAGCTTCTCTCTGCCCTGCTTTCCCCAAGTGTGGACATAGCGCTGCCTCAGTTCTCCCAAAACACAGCTGGAGCCAGGCTCTAGTGTTGAATGAAGCTTTCCTAAGGGTTGGGGAGTGACTGCAGAATCAAAACAGCTCATGGGAAACTGAAAGTTCTATAACCTGAGAAAGAAGCATCCACCTAATACTGTCCCTGCCAATAGGAAGCTGCGTGGAAGGAGCGCACTTCGCGTCATTGTGCAGAATAATCCTGCCTCTCCTGACCCCAGCTTCTCAGGCTAACAACATAGGATCTGGACTCTACCTTTAATAACTAAGTCCCCACAGGAGCTTCTTCCCCAGGGCTATGCAGACTGCCCTGTAGGCAGTACCTTCACCAGGGAGCGGGGCTGAGGAGAGCTAGGAAGGTGAAGGTCACCTCTCTCCTCTCCACTGACAAGTGGTGGGTGTGCCGGGCAGGATTCCTGTGTCTTAATTCACACAAAGCCTCAAGCACAAATCTGACATGTTGCTCTCATACTTAAAATCCTTCAGTTACTCTGCTTTGTCCTGAACAAGATCAAGTTCTTTATCTTGACATTCAAGGTCCTCTGTGACTCCTCCCCCACCTCCTCCTGTTATGTTGAGGCTGGGCCCAATTATCAGTGGTCCACATCATGCTTTTTTATTCACTCCGTGGCCCCTGCTCCTGCTTTCCCTTCTTTTTGTGTGTGTGCTGTCCTGTCCACCCCTTTTTGCCTGGCTGGATCCAGCTTATCTTTTAAGCATCTTATCACTTGTCATTTTCTTCAGGAAGCACTCTGAAGATCCTCCCACTATGAGTTAAATGTCTCTGGTCTGAGTTCTCCTGGTCCCCTGTGTTCACCCCGTACTTAGCATTTGATGACACTTGATGTTATCTGTGTACGAGTCACCTGCAGCACATCCAATTGCTCCCTGAGGATAGAGACTGTTATTCATCATTATGTAACCAGTACCTGGCAAAACGCCTGGCACAAAGTCAGTGTCGAATAATTTCTTGTTGGATAGAATTCCGGTTTCTTCTGTCTTACAACTTGGAAAATGATTGCTGATTTGTTAGAAAGACTCTGGATGTCATATTTTCAAACATACAGGCATATGGTTCTATTAATGTATACAAGTAACCCAGTGCTAGCTCTGAAAGCTGAAGAAGCTCCCTTTTTTTGAGGACTAAATGAGCTCTACCTTCCTTCCAGCACCCAGTTCTCCAAGTGAAAGACGGCAGCCATAGAGCTATTCAGTGCAGGCAAGTTCTCAGTCATCGTCTCAGGTGATATTTGTGGCAAAACAAAAGAACAGACAGTTCTCACAAAGATCTCTGCAAAAGAATCACCTGAGTTTAAAAGTACAATGGAAGATCCGTGACTGTTTCCTCCAGGAAGCTCAGAATTCCTTCACCCTTGTGCTCACCATACTGGCTGCTTGTCTCAACAACCTTTCAAGATTCTCCTTGCATTCCTGCATCATTTGTTATATTGTGGCATTCTGTCCAAGTAATGATCAGTCCAGCTGCCTTTAAAACAATCACTTTGAGAGGGAAGTGGGGGACTCAGTCATTTACTTATTCATCAGTGAATATTAATTGAGTGCCATACTACTCTGAGTATCCATCTGCGAGAAAGAAATAGACAAAAACTTTTGTCCTCATAAAGCTTATATTTATGATGCTGGGAGGGATCGGGGGCAGGAGGAGAAGGGGACGACAGAGGATGAGATGGCTAGATGGCATTACTGACCCGATGGACGTGAGTCTGAGTGAACTCCCGGAGCTGGTGATGGACAGGGAGGCCTGGCATGCTGCAATTCATGGGATCACAAAGAGTCGAACACAACTGAGCAACTGAACTGAACTGAACTGAAAGCTTATATTTTAGTAAGAGGAACAAAAAAGAAACATTGTAAGTGAACATTGTGTTGGAGGTAATAAGTACTGTGAAAAATATAAGAAAACGAGGAGAATCAGAAATGTGGTAGTGATTTTTCTTTCAGTTTTTTTTTTTTTAATTAAAATTTTTTTTTAATTTTTAAAAAGTTAAAAAAAAAATTTTTTTTTTTAATTTGGCTGCACGGGGTCTTAATTGCTGCACACAGTATCTAGTTCCCCGACCAGGAATTGAACCTGAGCCCCCTACATTGAGAGCTCAGAGTCCTAACCACTGGATCACCAGGGAAGTCCCAGTTGTTGTTGGTTGGTTAGTTGGTTGTGTGTTTTAAAAGAAGGTTTATTTTAATATAGGTAATGGTAGGCCTTGAGGAGCATTAAAACATTTGAGCAAACACTTGAAAGAGATTAGGGAGCAAGCCATGTAGAAATACAGGCTGAGGAACAGCCAACACTGAGGCCTGTAGGAAGCCTGTACAAGGAGTGAGGTAAGCAGTGTGGGAGAATAATGGGGCTGAGAGGGAGCGTAATAGAAATGAGATCAGAAAGGTACACGGGGTGGGTGGGGCCCAGTTGCACAGAACCTAGTGATCTTCATAAGTACTTTGATTACCACTCTGAGGTGAACGGAAAAGCCATTGCAGCATTTTGAAGAGAGATGTGACGTGATGGCTTACAACCATTCCCTCTGGTTCTGTGTGTTTGGAATAGACTATATCGGGGCAAGAGTGAAAGTGGGGAGAACCTTTAGGAGTCTGCCACTACGATCTAGATGGAAGCAGTAGAGGCTTGGGCCGGTGTAGAAGCAAGGGTAGAGTTGAGAAGTGGTTACATTCTGGATAGATTTTGGAAGGAGACCTAACAGGACTTGCTGATGTAGGGTGTGACAGAAGTGAAGGGATGGAGGTAACAGAAGTGAAGGGGTAGAGTTCCCACAAGTGAGCTGAGGAAGGCCACAGGGGGAGTGCCTATGTAGGGCACTCTGGAGTTGGACTTAACTACATTTGACTTAACTACTTAACTACATCCACTGGATGCATCTACAGGGAGATATCACGTGGCAGTTAGAGACAGAAATCTAGAATTCCAGAAGTAGGTCCAGATGTAAATGGAGAAGAGAAGAAGCCCAAGGACTAAAAATTGGGACATTCCAACACTTAAAGGTAGGGGAAAGAAGAGAAATCAAGGAAACTAGTATCAGTTCAGTTCAGTTCAGTTCAGTCGCTCAGTCATGTCCGACTCTTTGCGACCCCATGAATCGCAGCACGCCAGGCCTCCCTGTCCATCACCAACTCCCGGAGTTCACTCAGACTCACGTCCATCGAGTCGGTGATGCCATCCAGCCATCTCATCCTCTGTCATCGCCTTCTCCTCCTGCCCCCAATCCCTCCCAGCATCAGAGCCTTTTCCAATGAGTCAACTCTTCGCATGAGGTGGCCAAAGTACTGGAGTTTCAGCATTAGCATCATTCCTTCCAAAGAAATCCCAGAGCTGATCTCCTTCAGAATGGACTGGTTGGATCTCCTTGCAGTCCAAGGGACTCTCAAGAGTCTTCTCCAACACCACAGTTCAAAAGCATCAATTCTTCGGCACTCAGCCTTCTTCACAGTCCAACTCTCACATCCATACATGACCACTGGAAAAACCATAGCCTTGACTAGCTGGACCTTTGTTGGCAAAGTAATGTCTCTGCTTTTGAATATTCTATCTAGGTTGGACATAACTTTCCTTCCAAGGAGTAAGCGTCTTTTAATTTCATGGCTGCAGTCACCATCTGCAGTGATTCTGGAGCCCAAAAAAATAAAGTCTGACACCATTTCCACTGTTTCCCTATCTATTTCCCATGAAGTGATGGGACCAGATGCCATGATCTTCGTTTTCTGAATGGTGAGCTTTAAGCCAACTTTTTCACTCTCCTCTTTCACTTTCATCAAGAGGCTTTTTAACTCAGACTGCCATAACAAAATACCACAGACTAGGAGGCTAAAACAACAGAAGCTTATTTTCTCAGGGATCTGGAGGCTAGAAGTTAGAGATCAGCATGATTGCATTCTGGTGAAAGCTCTTTTTCTAGATCAAAGATGACAGCCTTCTCACTGTGTCCTCACATGGTGGGTGGACAGAAGCAGGGAGAGAGCAGGAGAGAGGCTCTCTGGTGACTCATCTTATAAGGGCACTAATCCCATCATGAGGGCCCCACCCTCATGACCTCATCTGACCCTGATTACCTGCTCTGACCACATCTGCGGCTCAATAGACATGAGTTTGAGCAAGGTCCATGAGTTGGTGAATGACAGGGAAGCCTGGCATGCTGCAGTCCATGGGGCCACAAGAGTCAGACACACAGAGCAGCTGAACTGAACTGAAGCAGTTTAGTTGGAAGCACTTGGTAAGGCACTTATTTGACATCTATGTACCTCAGTTTCCTCATCTATAAAATGAGAATAATAACAGGACCCACCTCAGAGAACTGGTGAGGAGATAAATGGATTAATACATGTAATATGCTTAGAACAGTACATACTAAATCCTGCATAGTGTTAACTATTATAATGGTTATAAATCTAATCATTTAGTTGTGAAACTAAAATGCTCAGTTTTACTTGTTCTTTGCTTAATTCTCAATTAGCTCATTAATTTGACAGATTAAATTTCCCTAGAGTTCTAAAGCCAATTTCACACTTAATCAAATTCTCTTAAATATTTCAAATTAAAGGGAAAAAAACTTTATAAATCTAGCAAAAAAAAAAAAAAAAAACTACTCTTCTAATATTTAAGTACTGTTTAAACAATGATTGACTATTTTCCCTTAAACATTTCAAACTAAGGTCACAAGTTGTTATGTCAAACATTTCAAATATCTAACACAGTAGGTGTTAAACCAAATTGTTCTCAAGGAATATTAACTCTTATAATGCTAATAAATAAAATCTTATACATTTGGCTTAAATTACTTTGAGCATTTCAGCATCTTAAAAATCAAACTCAGGACTTCCCTGGCAGCTCAGTGGTAAAACATCCACCTGCCAATACAGGAGACATGAGTTCAGTCCGTGATCCAGGAACATCCCAAATGCCACTTAGCAACTAAGCCCATGCACCTCAACTATTGAGCCACTGCCCTAGAGCCTGGAAGCTGCAACTGCTGAGTCTACCCCATCTAGAAAGGAGCTCCCACCTCGGGCAACTAGAGAAGAGCCTGTGCAGCAACAGAGAAGCAGCAAAGTCAATATTAAATAAATAAAATCTTTGAAAAACCAAGTTCATAAATTTAGTATATTGGATTTTCCTAAACATTGGAATATTATTGACTATAAATTTAGCAAGTTAAGTTCTCCTAAATATGTGCACTAAAATCATAAATCTGGTAAATTTCTACTATACCATTTCATTAACCATTGACCTTAAAAGCATAAACAAAGCAAAATTGTGCTATTATACTCAAATAAATATAACTTACACAAAAGCATCAATTCATCATTTGTAATTCTTGTTTGTTACATCTTTCTGGCATTACAAAGTTACTATTCCTAATGACAGGAATAGAATTATCTCTTCAAGTCCTCTACAGTGACTGAGATTACCCAAGATCTGAGTTCCAAATTACAAAGACAGGATACCTGTGCCAGGACCTGGGATGGGCATGGTTGCCTCCCAGGGAGGTTTCACCACAGCTGTTCATTAACAAGGGCTGTATGTTCTCCTGATTGGTTTCTCCTAGCTGCATTGCCAGCAAGAGACTTCTTAGGCTTTCTTTATTTATTGCTGTGCTGGGTCTTTCTTAGCGTGCACAGGCTTCTCATTGTGGTCGCGTCTCGTTGCAGAGCACAGGCTCTAGGCTCTCAGGCTTCAGTAGTTACAGCAGTAGTTGCAACACATGGGCATGGGATTCTCTAGGCAACAATACTAGAATGGGTTTCCAGTCCCTTCTCCAGGGGATCTTCCCAACCCAGGAATCGAACCTGGATCTCTGGCATTGCAGGCAGACTCTTTACTGTTGGAGCCACAGGGAAGCCTGCCTTGAAAAGTGGATTCTTAACCACTTGACCATCAGGGAAATCCTCATCCTCAGACTTTTGAAGTGGAATTTTATTGCTCAATCTAGTGTGTCACATATATCCTAAGACCCTTTCAACATTAACCCTCACCCAATTTTTTTATCATAACTTTTTTCTTCCTTCTCTGATTTGAGTAGATGGAGCTACCACTGCACACGCATGCACACACACATACACAGGCGTGTAGCACTTAGCAGTTACAAATGAGCTTCTTGATGAGACTTCATTTACTTTCCCTTTTCTTTCTCATCAGCCTTAGTTCTCAAGTCATCTACTGACAACTGTGAGCTCTTCAAGAGAAGGGTGTGTATTGGTCATCTTTGTGTTTCTAGTGCCTGGTGCTCAGTAAATGCTTGTGGGACAAATTAAGAATAAATGTACTGAATGTAAACTTGGAGTAACCAACCCCAAAAGTCCTCTTCATCAACTGGAATAAGTTTTTCCTTGCAGCAGTTCCCTAACTTGCCCCTTCATCTGAAAAGCCATGACAACGGTCTTCTTATCTTTTGAACAATGCCACACTTATAGCCCTTGCTTCTTTTTTCTGATGAATCCCTCTTAGTAACAGCCTGTATGTCACACATGTCACCATTCACCGCCTTCCCTTCAAGGTTGACTTGACAGTGGATCTTAACACTTTCCTATGAACTCTGGACTGTTCAGAATTCCTTTCTGAACAGAGATTCCTTTTTAGAAGGGCACCATAATGGAGTTGGCATTCAAGGTGTCATAATTTGCTGTCCCGGGCACAGGACCTAAGAGCACACATTTGGATCCATACACATATGATGGCAGCTCCTGGCTCTGCTATTTACAACCTTTGTTGTTGTTTGGCTTTTCTCAGACTCAGTTACCTTTGTAAGAAAAAAAAAAAAGCAATTTAACATCTATCACAGAGGGTCAAGGCAAGGACTGAACGAGATAAGGTTTGCAAATCTCTTAGGGCAAAGCAGGGTGCTTGAGTGCTCAATAAATAGTAATTAATACCCAAATGGATGTTTCCGTTTTCTGTCTTTGGCCCCAGTCACCTGGCTGGGTTTGATCCCTGGGTTGGGAAGATCCCCTGAAGAAGGAAATAGCAACCCACTCCAATATTCTTGCCTGGAGATTCCATGGACAGAGGAGCCTGGCAGGCTCCAGTTGCAAAGTGTTGGACACGACTGAGCAACTAACACAGCATACACACACCTGGCTGGAAATGCAGTTACCTTCACACTTTCTTTAACATGCTGATTCTTCAAGAGGCAAAGGAAAGTGAAGACAGCCCTCCTTGGGGAAATTGAAAAGGGAAGACTCAGATTTTAAGCGGGCAGGGGATGGTGTTTCTTCATATATTTGCAGATCTGTGTTAAGTAGTAAATAAGAAGCAAAATCCCAAGATTTTTATGCTTTTTAAATAAAATTTTAAAGTACAAGTTTAACAGTTTTAAGTACAATAAGATTGAATCATGTAATGAGTCACTTCAATTTTCAACAGGCTTCCTATTTCAAAGCCCTTAGATACTTCCTGTAATCAAAACCCATTTTCCAATTCACAGGCAGATATTATCTAATGATCCACTCAATCTTTTCATGTTCTTAATTTGGGGTCAGTCTCAATGGCCTGACTCACATCAGCTGTCATTTTTGTGATCGAAATGTCACTTCACATTACAGTTTTCATCGGGACAGTTCTCATCTTTGGTTTCAATTCAATTTCATTCAAATCAAATCCATATGTCTCAGGACAATTGAATTTGCTTAAAATCCCCTCTGTTCAGATAAGACTGTAACCACCACTTCCTGTTGATGCTACTGAAGTTCCTAATACCTTCTAAACACCTGGTACTGCCTGATAACAAGGACGCTGCTTTTCTTCTGCCCCCTGGTCCTGACACCGGCACTGAAACCAGCCACACAGCCTCATGGCCACCAGAGCTCGAACCATCACTGCTGTCTCTGGTCTGGATGCCACAGTCTCCACCACCCCATCCCACCACCACCCCTGCTGGGTCAGTGCTCTTCTAAACTGTGGAAAAATCTTTCCTCATACCTCATTTATTAGAAATCTTGGCTAAGTAACCACTTATTAGGTTATAAGTGTTTAGAAAAGTATTATTTGCTTTTTGGGTTTTTTTTGTTTGTTTGTTTGTTTGACATTGGTTGAGTTTTTCAAGTCTTCCACAGCACAGACAAAAGGAACTGAGCCACAGCACAATCCACCCATGGCATACTCAAAATTTTATATTTAATCAGTCAGTTTCTGAGCAGATTGTGTTAAAAATATTCAGCTGTAATGATTATTTCATGTATTTGTCTGTTTTTCATTTGTTCTCTTTTTGAAGAAAAAATGCTAAGATTCCTGGTAGAAGTGACCATACCCCTCCACCAAATGTGTTGAAACTTCTTTATCCCTTCGTCTTGTGGGCTGGCAGACTTCATCTTGTGGGCTGGCACTCTGGGGACTTAGTGGCACTGTTCAGAGTAGGGAAACAAGGATGCTGAGATCAGGCAGGATCAGGACCCAGAAAATTCACCCAGCTGAAGAAGGGGTAGACCAGTAGGGCCCTCCGCAGTATTCCCAGGGGCTGAGCTTGAGTCACATAACAAAATTCACCAAGTGACCAAAGCCCAGCTAAAGAGGTCATCTTGGAGCTGTGCTGTGATTTGGCCATTGGCAGCATGGCCTCTGCTGGTAGTATTCCTGGGTATGGGGACTGGTAAAAAAAAATGGGCTGAGGTCATAGCCCAGCCCTCTATACATGCCTTAGGCAACAAACCAGATGCAAAAGTAGTCCAAGAGGCTGAATGTTTAGGAAGAGCTCTACCCAAAGCAGTCTGAAGGGACTCTGCAGATGAAGAAATGAAACTAAGGTCATAATGGGGAAGGATGAGATCGAGAACTGAAGGGACAAGTGAGATACATATGCAGGCCACTGGCCAGGGGAATCCAGAGAAATGGAATAAGAAGGTGGGAAGCTGTAAGTGGAATACAGCACCTGCTGCATGCTACTATCTTGGACTAGGGTTTCTTAAAGTTTCCCCATCTGGCTAGGTTCAGAGTGTCTAGAAAACCAAGACGGAAGCTCAGATGTATAGACTGAACTTGTACAGTGCACTTAGAAATTATGCAATTGCTAAAGCTTCCACTTTTTATTTAATTTCATTTTAAAAGATTTTTAATTTGTGTAGTTGATTTACAAGGTTGTGTTTTTTTTGGTGTATAGTAAAGTGATTCAGTTTATATATATTCTTCATATTCTTTTCCCTTATGGTTTATTGTTGGATATTGAACGTAGTTCCCTGTGCTATATAGTAGGACCTTATTCTTCTCTATTTTATGTACAGTAGTTTGTATCTGCGAATCCCAAACTCCTAATTTATCCCTCTCTAACCCCCTTTCCTTTGTTTCTATGTCTGTGAGTCTGTTTCTGTTTTGTAGATCAATTCATTTGTGTCATATTTTAGATTCTACATATAAGTGATATCTTGTATTTATCTTTGTGAACATGCACTTAGTATGATAATCTCTGAGTCCTCTATGTTGCTGAAAATGGCGTTATTTCAATCTTTTTTTTTTGGTCAAGTTGTATTCCTGTGTGTGTATCACATCTTCTTTATCCATTCATCTGTTGATGGACATTTATGTTCCTTCTATGTCTTGGGTATTGTAAATACTGTGAAGCTTAAACTAGTTAGAAGTCTTGGGATCAAATTCCAGCTCCGATAACATGACTTTGGGAAAATTAATCTCTCTACATCCCTGTATCCTTCAGTAAAGAGCTTCAGACGGTTCTTTTAAGGGTTTGTAAAGTTCATATCACTATAGTTAATCAAAAACTGAAGGCATGTGGCCGCCCTGGCTAATATCAGCACACTAATTCCAGACCACATGGCATTCATTGGTGGGCCTGAGCCTGTTGATGGCTTGCCTTCCTGATAAGAAAAGATTCAGGAACTGGCAAGCTGCCCTGCAGGTATGAGTCTCACAGCTGACAAAAGGGCTTTTGGGAACCAGCACCTAATGTGGATGGTGGGTTGGGAAGTAGAGCCAATTGGAGGGTGCTCCAGAGTATCTGGGAACTTTTGTTGTATTTGAATCACAATATAGGGGAAGTATCCATTCACATTTTCCTCCTTATCCAGAGAATAATATCCTTTCCCAGGGGTATGGGTATGCCCACACCCATGCACACACTTTAGAGCCAAAGGTCAGAGACAGACTCGTTTTCCTTCTTCCGGGTACCCTCTGGCTTGTGTTACCTTCTGTGATGGCCTCACACATGAACATTTGATCTTTGAAATGCACTCCAGACATTCCAGTTTGAGAATGTTTGCAGCTCTCCTATGGTTTACATGTTTGATTTTTGTTATTGCTGTGTCCATGGAAGTAACTGCAGTTTTCTTTCTCTCTGTAACTGCAGCATGAATACTCTTAGTCTGTATTGGAAGATGCCCTGAGTTTAAATTAAGTTGAATGCTGGGCTGAGTGTGACTCACAAGAGTTCCTCCTACTCTTAAGTCTGGGGCTCCAGTCAAAGAGCCCATCCTCACAGCTTGAGAACAGGGAAGGTATGTCACCCCACGCAGACCCTCTGCTCCCCAGTCTTCTTAATTTCTCCTACTCCACTCCTCACACCACATTCTGATAGTTCCTTCAATGCCATTTCCTGCCTCTGCACAGGCTCTTTCCTCTGCCCACAGTGGCCTTCCCTCTTTCACTCCTGATGACCTCCTCTTCAGCCAAAATGGCCCAGCTCAAGACATCTTATGGTCCTCTCTATAGACCTCAGTCCCCTCAAAGTTAGCTCTTCTCTCCTCTTTGCTCCTACACATTTTACACATATCTCTGTTGTTCAGCTTCTCATGTTGTAATAATATCTCCCACTGTGAGCTCTTTGAAAGCAGGATATGTGTCTTCCTCATGGTATCTCTATCAACAGAATCTGTCACAGAGCCTGGCACTTGTCTGATACACATTAAAAACATATGGATGACAGACATAGAAGACAAACATGGTTACCAAAGGGAAAGGGGAGAGGGATAAACTGGGAATTTGGAATGAACAGATACACGCTAGCATATATAAACAAGGAACTACTATTAGCACAGGGAACTATATTCAATTATAATAACCTATAATGGAAAAAAATCTGAAAAAGAACATATATAAATATGCATAACTGAATCATTTTGCTATATATTTGAAACATTATAAATAAACTATACTTCAATTTAAAAAATAAAGGAAATATTTTTGTGTATGGTGAGAGGGTGTATTCTAACTTCATTGATTTATGTGCTTTCAATTTTCCAAACATCACTTGCTAAAAAGTGTTTTTTTCACTTTGTATATTCTTGCCTCCTTTGTCAAAGATTAACTGAGCATAGGTGTGTGACTGCCCTGGTGGCTCAGATGGTAAAGCGCCTTGCTTACAATGCGGGAGACCTGGGTTCAGTCCCTGGGTCGGGAAGATCCTCTGGAGAAGGAAATGGCAACCCACTCCAGTACTCTTGCCTGGAAAATCCCATAGACAGAGGAGCATGGTGGGCTACAGTTGTATATTCACCTTGTATATTCTTGCTTCCTTTGTCAAAGATTAACTGAGCATAGGTGTGTGGGTTTATTAATATTTCTGGGCTCTCTATTCTGTTCCATTTACTCATATGTCTGTTTTTGTGTAAATACCATGCTGTTTTGATTACTGTGGCTTTGCAGTATTGTCTGGATTCAAAATGGCTTAAAGACATAAATATAAGACCTGACACCATAAAATACCTAGAAGAGATCATACACAAAACATTCTCTGACAAAAATCATAAAAGTTTTCTTAGGTCAGTCAACCAAGGCAGTAGAAATAAAAACAAAAATAAACAGATGTGACCTAATCAAAATTACAAGCTTTTGCACAGCAAAGGAAACCACAGACAAAAAAAAAAAAAAAAAGGAAAGACAGTGTATAGAATGGGAGAGAATATCTGCAAACAATGTGACCAACAAAGTCTTAATTTCCAAATATACAGCTTATGTAACTCAACAACAAAAAACCAAACAATCCAATCAAAAAGTGGACAGAAGAACTAAATAGACATTTCTCCAAAGGCCAATAGGCACATGAAAAGATGCTTAACATTGTTAATTATTAAAAAATGCAAATCAAAATTACAATGAGGTAGCACAATGGCAACCCACTCCAGTACTGTTGCCTGGAAAATCCCATGGACGGAGGAGCCTGGTAGGCTGCACTCCATCCGCCAAGAGTCGGATACGACTGAGTGACTTCACTTTCACTTTTCACTTTCATGCATTGGAGAAGGAAATGGCAACCCAGTCCAGTGTTCTTGCCTGGAGAATCCCAGGGATGGCAGAACCTGGTGGGCTGCTGTCTATGGGGTCGCACAGAGTCGGACATGACTGAAGTGACTTAGCAGCAGCAGCAACCACCTCCTAACAGTCAGAAGGGCCATCATTAAAAAGTCTACAAATAACAGATGCTGGAGAGGATGTGGAGAGAAAGTAATCATCTTTCACTGTTGGTGGGAGTGTAAGTTGATGTAGCCATTGTAAAAAAACCATATGGAGTCTCCTCAAGAAAACTAAAAAAAGAACTAACATATGGTCCAGCAATCCCACTTCTGGGCATTTATCCAGACAGATCTCTAATTCAAATATATACATGCACTCCTGTGTTCATAGTAGCACTATTCACAATAGCAAAGACATGGAAGCAGCCTAAACGTCCATCAACAGATGAATGGGTAAAGAAGATGTGGTACATATATACAATGGAATATTACTTGACCATAAAAAAGAATAAAATAATGCTGGACCTAGAGATTGTCATACTGAGTGAAGTAAGTCAGGCAAAGAAGAACATATCATATGACTTCCCTTATGTATGGTAAAAAAAAAAAAAAAAATTGATACAAATGAACTTGGTTACAAAACATAAAGAGACTCACAGACTTAGAAAACAAACTTATGGTTGCTGGGGGGCAGAAGAGGGATAGTTAGGGGGTTGGGGATGGGTAGGTACACACTATTTAAAATGGATAACCAACCAGGAACTACTGCACAGCACATAGAGCTCTTGTTATGTGGCAGCCTGGATGGGAGGAAAGTTTGGGGAAGCACTGGATACATACATATATATGGATAAGTCCCTTTGCTATTCATCTGAAATCTAAAACATTGTTAACTGGCTATACCCAAAAACAGAATTAAACAAAAAATAAAGTAAAAAAAGAACAAGACATGGCACATATATGCAGTGGAATACTACTCAGCTTTAAAAAAAGAATGCAGTAATGCCATTGGCAGCAACATGGAGAACGACTCCATGTTCTCATATTATCATATTAAGTAAGGTAAGTCAGAAAGACAAATATGTGATGCCACTTATATGTGGAATCTAAAATATGACACAAATGAATCAATCTGTGAAATAGAATCATGGACATAGAGAACAGACTGATGGTTGCCAAGACAGGGAGGACAGGCTGGCGGGGTTGGGAGAGGGGTGGAGTGGGAGGTTGAGGTTAGCAGATGTAAACTTTTCTATATAGGGTGGATAAACAACAGACTCCTACTGTATAGCACAGAGAACTATATTCACTGTCCTATGATAAACCATAATGGAAAAGAACACTTTAAAAAGAATGTGTAACAGAACAGCTTTGCTGTTTAGCAAAAATGAAGACAACATTCTAAATCAACTGTACTTCAATTAAAAAGAGAAAACTGAAATAAAATATATTTATATAAATGAAAACCAAAGCATTCTTTTTGTTTCTTTTTCCTACAGAAACGATGACTGTGGGTAAGAGGACCACTTATGTCAAGAACCCAATAAGACCACCATCTTACAGAGATCTTCAGTAACTTTTCCCATCCAACAACATCCAGATGACTCTAGTGACCAAATGCTCAGCTGTAAACACAGCAATAACTGGCCCTCTTTCCAGGTTGGGTTTGCTGAACGTGGATGGTCCAGCCATCTTCAGGTGGCCTAAGGTGGTGTGCTGTAGGGGAAGCACATCTCTTCTGGCCAAGAATCAAGACTGGACTGAGGAAGAACCGCCTGACACAGTGAGAGTACTAAAGCACCTAGTGCCAGGACTCGCAATGATTAACACGGGGCCCTTGGTGAGGGGTTCACAGCAGCTGCCCCGGCAGTGTCACTCTGACATGGTGTTTTGCTTGAAGGCCCTGGAACGACAGAGTATCTTAAAATCTATCCAGGTGCTAAGTAGGCAGCAGATCTAATTCACACTGGACTACTACTGAGCTAATAACTATCTCCAGAAAATAATTTCACCCAAGAAGTACTCCAGCTTTGCAAAGAATAGCCCCAGGAGAGTAATAGGATAAGCAGGCCATTACCCTGGAAAAAATCGAGTGCAAAGCGGTCTAGTTCACAGCAAATTCACTGCCTACTCCCTTGTCTGTGGCAGTGAGTACCAGTTAATTGTGGCCCTCTCTTCTGCTAAACCCAGAGTCAGAATCCCCAGCACTGTTTTCAGAATAGCCAGCAGCCACTTCCTTTCAACTGGTATTGGCAAGTAGAATGAAAGTTCATTGTCATCCCTGTTAGAGAGGCATGCATCTCAATGGCATAGGCATCTGAAATACCCTTTCCCAGGTACATTTGTCTTCTAAGGGAAGAACCTCAGAAACAGATGTACCATTGAGTGAGCTGAGTTCGTGAAGAAATGACACAGCTGGTCCCTGATTGAAGGCACAGCTTTGGGGGCCTTCTTGGCCTGAGTGCCTTCTGGGTATTTCCATATGCAACAGCCCAGAGGCATAGCCTTGGGCAACCACAGACAGGTTTCCTTTCCTTTCCAGATACATATATCACATTCATAGCACTTGGGGAATGGAAGTACCTACTAGAGTGAAGGTCAAGGGCTCTCCCCGGGTATCACATCCATTACTCAGCTTCCTTTGTGACCACATCAGCCAACCCACTGCCAGATGTGTTCCACATCCTCCTTGCTTCTGCTTCTATACAAATGAAACCAAAGGTCTCAGCATGCCCTGAGGCTGGGGGTGTTACCTAGTAATCCTCTGTTCCCCAACATTGGTGTGAGGTATCCCGCCCATACATTTGCACCATTTCTCCAAGGTAGCATTTCTCTTTCATACAGCCTCTCTGCAAAAGAATCCATAGTTGGGCTGTAGTTTACCTTCCTGGGAAACTCGTTATCTTCATTTGAATTAACACTTCCATACAGGATTAACTGGGTAGAAGCACGGACTAGGCAGGTCTTCAGAAAGTTCTTGTTGCCAAGGCTGCCTGGTACAAGAAACTACCTTGATGTCACATCTTAAAAGGATGGAGATCTTTGGTTGTATGAGGCAGTGTTACTACGTTCCAGCTTCACATGTTCCCCAGCCTGTGTATTCCATTTCCATCTCTGATTTGCTTTCAGCCTCAAAAATCGACAGGGAACCCAGGGTTCTGCCTGTGTCTGCTGACATGAGAAGAATTCAGTTTCTTTGCCCAAGGTTCCCCTCTGCCTATTCCTCCACATTCAGACATCTTCCATCATACCAGTGTTTAGAACCAAAGCATGAAGGACTAGTGCCAGCAAGATAGTCAGCAGAAATATTATCTCTAGATCCTGGCAGATGAGCCCAGAAAGGTGGTCCCAGAGAAACCAGACTGGCCCCAGTAGATATCAGGCAGCCATCCCAATAAGCTTTGACTTGTCCTTGGAATGGGGAGCCTTGGTAGGAGATCCTGGGGTAGCTGAGCCTATTGTTCCCCTGCTCTCAAGATCTTCCTGCCTCGAGGGCTGAGTATGCCACTGGCTTGCTGGTATGAAATAGAAGGTGACTTTAATAAGGGCCAGCAGGCAAGTGGCTTGTATCTGGAAAGCTTTGCCTAGCAGTCCAGCTGTGGCCAGAGGCTGGTTATAAATTTGAACTCCCTGAGCCCATCTGCAACTCTGCCTCTGTTCTCTTGTATTCTGTTTGGTTTCCCTTTAGTTTCCTAGTAAATGTTCCTTTTGAAAAATTCCAACCTTGTTTCATTGAACTCGGGGGGAAGGGGAGTCTCCATTGTCTTTTCCAGAATAGAGAAGGAAATTAAAGTATCATCTTAAAAAAAAAAAATATGGTAATGTCAGTGGAAAGGGATACACCCTGGTTGGATCTTTGGAACAGACCTTCAGAAAAGCTGGTTCCAAGAGATGAGGAGAAACCCAGTGTCTCCCTCTGCCACCTGGCCCTGATTCTGAGCCCATTCCTCTCACTGGCTTTGTCTTCAAGGAAACCTGCCTTGGATGCCTGTTGCTGCAAAAGCATCGTTGCAGCCAGTGAACTGGGCACATTTCACAGACAATGTGATATCCAGGAAGTATACTGGTGCGTGACGAGGGGAGAAATAATGGAGGGGAGGGAAAGGACTATTTCTACAGTGTGGATATTTTCAAAATGCTCCCAATAGTCATGACTCTAAATGGAATGATTTAGCCCTCATGGCCATTGGTGGAACTACATTTCATATGAAGAGAAGAAAGGCATACTCTCATACTTACGTCAATGAGACTGACAAAAGATAGATATGGAAAATGCCTGGTTATCTTCATGGCCATCCTGTCCTACAATGGTGGGTGTTCCAAGTATCTATTGCTGCACAGCAAAGCACTTCAAAGCTTAGTGGTTTAAATAGCAAGTCATTATCTTTCATGATTCTGTGGGTTAGCAGAGGTTAGGTGATTGCTCGCTCTTGGAGTCTCGGGGTTGCTATCAGATGGCAGCTGAGACTGGTATCATCTGAATGCCAGACTGGGCAGGATATCCTTAGCGGACTCTGCATCCATGTGCGGCTCCTCCATTGGGACAGCAAGAACAGCTGAAGGCTGATTGGGCGCCTCTCTGCACATAGTCTCTCCACGTGGTTAGCTTGTGCTTCCTCACAACATGGAGGTCTTGAGGCAATCAGACTTGTTACGGAGTGGCTGGCTTCTCCCAGAGTCAATGTGGCAATGTCCCAGGAGATGTTGCAAGGCTCTTCTAAATAACCTCAGAAGTAACACAGGGTCATTCCCACCACAGACTATGGGTCAAGAGCAAGTCATAGGGCCAGCCTAGATTCAATAGAAAGGAATTACCAAAGAAGGAAATACCAGAAAGCGTGGCTCATCAGTGCCACTTTGGAGATAGTGGGGATAGGACTGGAGGGGGAGGGATTCCTGGATTGCTGTCACTTTAAAAACACATGCATTAGTTAACATGCGTGAAGCGGGTGTAATAAGGGGCAGAGGAGAAGGGGAAGGGCTATCCATGAATACTTCAAGAAAGCATAAGCCAAAGAAAAGTGAATAGTTGTGACTGAAACAGTTTATAATGTCATAAGAAAGCCTGGAGGAAGATTGTAATTCTAGTGATTGTTCAAGAGCTTGAGTGGAATGCTTTTTCCCCCTCATCTTTACTGCCAAAGTAAAAGTGCAAACAAGACATTCCCATGCTTGGGAACATACTTAGAAATGAAAATGCAAAGTATATGAGCAGAGGTTGTTTGCCCCTTTTCTTAAGACTTCAGAGAGAATCACTGAAGGTAGGAAAGAGGGAACTTATCAAATCTAGTCTAAGCATCCCTCTGCCAGTTGTCCGCTGGCACGAGGTCCTCACGTGGCTACTGTTGCCGCGGTGCCTTCTCCACTCCGCCCCTCCCTCTCCTGCAGCGGTCCTGCTGTATGGAGTAATCAGAGTCAGTCCACTGCTCTTCCCTCCACCCTGGGCTCCTCCTAACTCAGCCACCTTGCCAGAACTTGCAAAGTTATAGAAACGGCTTAATGAACTGAGAAAAGGATGTTACTGTGGATGCGTGTATGGCCAAAAACAATGTCTGCGACTTGTATGTGGATCCTGAGAATTCTGCAGCCCATTTAGCTGCCCATGGCCACCATTGCTCTGATGGTCACTGAGGGTTATGAGAGTGTCCAGCCTGGGAGGGTCCTAGAATGCCACCCACACTCAAGCCAGAGAGGATGGACACTTGCTTTACTGTCCCATTCTAGATCCCTGTGAAAAATATCTCTCATACACTAGATTCCTGAGCACAACGAGAGGCTGAGTGGCCAGTGAGCCTTCTCTGAGTCTCTAGTTTTCTCACTGACAGGGCCTTCCAAGTCTCTTCCCCCTTCAATTCTTAGGGCCCAAGAGAGGCCATAAACCCCTCACTGTCTTTTAACAACCACCTTTGGCACTTTCTTAACTGCAGATCCAGTGATGCCCACCACAAAGGTACTGCTTGGCACCTTATCTTCTCAGCCAGAGAATAGTCATGGGCAGTGTTCAGAGAATGCTAGTGTCTCTGAGATGCCCTTTCCAAAGAAGAGGCACAGAAGAGTGGAGCCCTACCATTGTAGCACAAGCTACTCTATCTTCTGTTCAACTGCATATCAAATAGGCTGACCTGCATGGAGAAAGTGAAATAGTAAAGCCCAGGAAAGACAGTAATCAGAAAAATCACCCCTGCAGTTGAGGAAATATCCCAGGGGAGACCTGCAGAGCACTCCAAGGCAAATAGGGGGAAAAAAGAGGGTTGCTGTTACACTGTGAGCTGTGGAAGATGAGCCCTGGTCCTCTCCGCTAAGCCCAGATGTGAGGCGAAGGAAGCTCAGTCAGTGCCACGCGCCTGCCTCCACTGTTGATGATGTCAGTAGAGAGTTTCCCGTGAACAGATCACGGCTCTTCAGGGACAATGGCAGAGCCCACTTCTACCACTCAAGAGGCTGACTTGTCACCTGCTGCTTAGGTTCCCTGGACTTACAGCCTGTAAATTAAACCCGCAGTATGATCACTTCTCTCCCCTCACTCCCTAATGTCTTCTTGCTGTGTCCAGGAGCTCTGGGCACGGGAAGGAATAATGATCAAGATTGAAGAATGCCTCAGAGGATCAAGAGCCAGCCCTGAAGTCCCATACTTTGGCTAAGTTTCAATGGCATCAGGGTCCCCCATCTCATCCACAGGCCAGCTGATGAATTCTCATGTACCTCCTCCTGGTAGATAAGAGGCCAGAGAGACCTGGGCCACAGAGGCTGTCGCCCTAACTCACTGATGCTGCCTCTCCAAAGTCCATCATAAGATAGACTTCTCTGTGAAATGGATAAGCATTGCCAGACAATTTTTTAAAAACTATTTATCAATATGAAGATTATTGATAATACCACATCTTATAGTTTACAATGCATGGTATCATTTTTATCCATTTTAAAAATATTTTTGAAAATTCAAATTTTGATTCCAAATGATAAAAGTAGTACACACACACACACAAGTATCATCTTGGCTCGATACTAAAGTTATTGTAGTTATTTTAACAGTTATCCATTGCATTAAAGCTATTTCCAAACCAGCATTTGACATAGTAATATTGATGGGTTTTCCTATTAAGGAAACATCATCTCCAATACACTGACTTTTTCACAGTTTAGATAGAATTCTTTTTGCATGTCAACAGTATCTTGAATTTTCAAATAAAGACAATTTTCTAATTCACTAAACTCAAAGCTTTCAGATAATATTAAATTAATTTCTTCAAATACCTGAAGATACTTGTATTCAGGGCCTCAGAGATGAACATATGGACTATATAAACTGGTGAATGAATCTTCCAGAAACAAGTTTTACCTTCATCTCAAACAAGTAATGATTTTTTAAATACAAAGTTTTCCTCAAGAAATTTCTGAACTAATTAAATATTGTCTAAAATAGAGTTTTCAAGTGATCTTTACCTTCAAAGTGTGCTAGTAACTACAAGCAAGGTCAGAAATAAAGAAAAACATTGCCATAAACCATACCTTTCTTAGAGGCAAACAAATGTGCTCTCCCTGCCTGTGTGTCTGCAAACTCAGATGGGAACTCTGCGGAGGGCTCATTCGGCTTCTTGGATCCGAAAAGACTCATAAACTTTCTTAGACAAGCCACATTATGTCCCAACATTATGGTCAGTAATTTAAAATTTTGTTTTCTGCCTAGAAAGAGTGAATACAGAAATGTTTCATTGAGAATAAGACCCAGGAGGTCCTAGGCTAAGTAAGCCCTCTGGAAAAAAGAAGGTGTCTCAGCTACTGTGCAAAATGAAAGAGGAACACTAAATGCTATTTTCCAAGTTAGAACTCCTGGGGTTGAAAGCGTTTCAACCAAAGTAAATATTTTTCAAAAATATGTATTGATTTTATTTTGTTCTCTGCAAAGTGAAGTGTCACACTATCTTGAACAGCACTGATAGGTTTTGAAGTAATTGCATCTGTTTGAGTCACATTAACAAGAGGACATTTAAACTTTGCCTCCGGGTGTTTTCCACACTTGAAATCCTCAGGAAGCAGCCTGCTTGATGCTGGCCCTAACGAGTGCTGTTAACACCTGCTGACCCTTTCACGGTGACAACTCCCCAGCGGATGACCCCCCTCCACTCCACCAGCAGTCACTTAGCAGCTTCCACAAACCCAGGGGCTTCCGGGTCAAGATAATGCCATTCCAGCGGCAACTGCCACTTGGTTTTGAGTCTCCCCACTCCGAAAGGTGACTCTCTTTTCTTCTTCCCCCAACAATTCGAAGCAAAGGAGAACGAACCTGTGTCACCAAACAGAAGCAGAACAAGGTCAACCACTGAGTGTGCGTGCAGGGGCTTGGGGGGAATTCTAGAGCCAGCCCAAATGCCATATTCTTTATTTTTTTGTATGTTTTAAGTTTATTGATCTTGAATTTTTAGGGGACATAAAGATGGAATTTCAAAGAACATAAGCAGTGGACTCAAAGGAAACCCAAGGGGGCTATATCTGTGACTTGAAAGAGTCATAAAACCAGAAAAGTTCGGTAGATTATTCAAATACTTATTCTGTCTGGTAGACCTACTCAGAGAAGGTGATGGCACCGCACTCTACTACTCTTGCTTGGAAAACCCTATGGATGGAAGAGCCTGCAGTCCATGGGGTCGCAAAGAGTCGGACATGACTGAGTGACTTCACTTTCACTTTTCACTGTCATGCATTGGAGAAGGAAATGGCAACCCACTCCAGTGTTCTTGCCTGGAGAATCCCAGGGACGGGGAAGCTTGATGGGCTGCCGTCTATGGGGTCGCACAGAGTTGGACACGACTGAAGTGACTTAGCAGCAGCAGCAGCAGCAGCAGACCAAGTACTGACATTTGGTTGAATGGCTCCCTTACATCAGTGTTCCCAGTCCAGGTTAAAAGTTGTTGGCAGACTCCTTCTTAAAGGACTGTTTCTATGCCTGAAGCCTCAGGGGGACCCACAGTCCTTCAGAGGGGCCCTTTCTGGCTTGGGAGAGGAGAGCAGACTCAGGAGACCCCAGTGCTGGCTTCAAGTCTTATGCTTCCAAGTGCAGAGGGCAAGTCCTTGTGGGGAAAGGCATTTATGTAAATGAGGGGAGAACTTATGACCTTTTCTGACTCCAGGGAACAAAGTAAAATCACTAGTTTGGAGAAGGCAGATTTCAGGTTTGAAGCTGTAATTATGCAGGAGTTAAGGACTGGGAAGGAAGATTAAACTTTTACCCACCACTTGAAGCTATTCTAGTGCATGATCTCACTGCTTTGGGCCCTAATCATAAAACACGTGCCTCATTCTGGTAGACAAACTGGCAGAGACCAGCTGGTCCTAGAAGATGCAGAAGGAACTCAGACCAGTTGAGTGCTGATTAGAGCGCTGCCCACGGTGGAGCTGAGCATCTGCTCTAACACTGACCAGCTCTGTAACCTCCAGCCCTCATCTTCCTGCTGCTCTCCCAGCCTTCAAGGGGCCCTGCCTGGACCCTTGTAGGTTCTGGCGCAAGCAGACCACAGACACAGCCGAAGGAGAACAGCAGTGCGCCTGTGGCTGTACTTGGCTCCCACTCTTCTGGGCTTCAGAGGTCTTCCTGGAAGAGGCAGTCCCCAAAGGACTCAAGCTCACAACAGAAACAGGGCCATGGGAAACCTCTGCCTTGAACTTCCTCCCCTGCCCCAGCCCCTCACTCATCTTTACCTCGTGATGCTTGGTATCCCCAGGCCACTGTGCACAGACACACACAGACAGAAATGCAGTCATTGCACAGGTCCAGCTCAGAAGAGGCTGGTGCTGGGCTTCGAGTCTCTTCTTGCCAGAGGGGAATGACTTAGAAGAGCAGGTCCCTGTGCTGAGCCAAGAACAAAGCTCCTGCATCTCCTTGTAGCAAGGAGCCCTCTGGTTCTTCCTATGACCCTCAGTCATGCAACTCTCTGCCCTCATTTTATGCAAGATTCTACAGCCGCAACCAGGAAAGAAGTCACTACGGTTGACTCTACCTCTCCAGGGCCATGGTATGTAGGTTCAAGAAAGGATCAAGCGAAAACTACAGTATCAGGTGGAGGGTTTGTCAGGCTGCCATTTCTGATGAAAGGCTGCCACTCACATGCAGGGTTTTTAACTGGATTGCTAGCCTGAGGAAGGCTGAACAAAGACAAGGTATAGCAGAACATAGCAGAGAGGGCCGCAGGCTGGGCTGGGCCCTAGGACTCTGCTCCTGTCTCTGAAGCTGGGGCCACGCCAGTTGCTCCCAGCTGCTTCTCACATGATGGCTGGCCTGTTTGTTCTGTGCTCCTTCCATCTCTTGGGTCAGTGTGTCCCTGAGTCTGAGGAACTGCTGTGCCTGTCACAGGGAAAGCCGTATGGCTAGGGTGGAGCCCAAGCAGTTTGAGATTCCTATTGCCCAGACACCCAAGTGCATACCCTCTGGAGGATGGTTTTCTGATTCTCAATGAACATCAGCTCTCTGTCCACCTCTTTCATTATTTGATCTCCTTTTTCTGTGGGTTTGTATTTTTAACAAATGAAAGGAATTTGATTTTGAGAATCTCCCGAAGAATCTTTTAATGATCACTGATGTCTCCTGTGCATTGTAAAACCAGAACTGAAACCCTCAAAGCAGAGGAAATTCCATTCTGAATTAAATACCAGTACAGATTCTCTCCATCCACCCGCGAGAGTTCATCCTTGTTCTGCTTCTTAGCTGGAAGGAGGGAAGAGGGCAGCTGCAAAGAGAGCTCCCTGCAGAAGGACTTCTAGATGTAGCCATGTGAGATGAAGAAAGGGGAAAGACAGTCTGCATTTGGTTCAGAGTCAGGGCAGGAAAGAGGGGAGATGCTGAGGCTCCTTCCTGGACTTTCGTCTTCAGCAACAGCCTGTAATTCCTCGCCTCCGGCTGTAATAGAAATCTTGATCCCAGAAAGCTCTGTGGATTTGTCCATAACTCCCGGGAAGCTCATCCCTGTGCTCCTGATAACATCAAGTCAGAGCTGTCTGGGGCACGTACCTTCTCCAAACTGCATAGCTCACACAAGCCAGCACTGCCCATCCACCAGGCCCCCATGAGCATAGCTTAAGGTGTGGATTTCTAGGGTCTAACGCTCTGCAGACTGTGGGAACGATTTTGAAAACAAAACCACTCCATCCATTCTATCTGTTTAGTCAGTCTGGTTGAGAATATCAATTTTGCAGGGGAGGAGGGAGAAAAGTGAGAGGGTTTGTGGGCACTTTTTGTAGATGCTCATTCAATTTTTTTTTCCCCCTTTGGTAAATTCTGATTGAAATCTAAATAGGAAAAGGACTAGGACCCTAGCCATAGTCAGAAAAGCCTCTGCCCTCTAGTGGAGAAAGGCTCAAACAAATACTTGTGTTGGATATTTCATTCAGTGTTTGGGCTTGGAACCCTGAACTGGTACCACCCAAGCTGGTGCTCTCTGGGGACATCAGGCGAACCCTTGGCTTTAATTCCTGGGGCTCTGTTCCCAGGGGGTTAAGTGCTCACAGGGCCCCAGAGGCCTCACTTACTTGGAACCTGCCCAGCAGAGAGGGAGAGACCAAAAGTAGGTCCTATTCTGGGGGAGACCCGGAGCCTGGATGAGACTCAGGTTCCCTCACCCCAACCCTGTATGCTAACAACCCGGCCCCAGGGGCCACTGGGAAAGGAGCCTCAGCTGGTGACGTCATCTCCCAGCCAGCACGTCTTCTCCAGCTGTAGCCACTTCTCTCACACCACCTGAAATCACTCATCTCATTCCATCCTGGAGCCCATTAATTAGTTCCCGCCCCCCAGCTCTCCACCCTCCATTCCCAAACATCCCCAAGCTAAGCAGACATCGGCAAGACTTCAGAGGCTTTTGGCTGAAATGAAGTTACCAGGCCTGTAGGAACAGAGACTCCAAATAGGCCACCTGAGCCTGACCAGCCACAGCTGCCTTGTACAGCATTTGACTGGTGCCAGTTGGGACACTGTCCCCCAGGGAGACTCAGTTCATAGGCAACTGGCAGGTGGGTTTCCAAAGCCAAACCAAAGTGATCACTATCCAGGGACTCTGGTGCATGTGGTATTTATTTCATAGAGCAGAGTGAGGGAAAGAGGCCCCAGAACTGAGAAGTCTGTGCTCTGAGTGGACTCAGGCCAGGAATGAGGAGGGCAGAGGGTAGGAAGAGGTGAGTGAGATCAAGGGAGCATCTTGAGAATTTCTCACTCCTGTCAGACTGAAGTTAATGATAAATGAAGAGGTTGGTGGCACAGGAGAGGGTGTGTGTGGGCGAGAGGGTACCATAGGTGTTTAGACATAGCACAAGCATTTACATATGACTGTCTTGTTTGTTACCTTCTTGGGGATTCTTCCGGACTTCCCATTTCTTCACACAAATATCTAAAGAGTTTGAAATGATTCCCCAAATATCTCATTATCCACTAGAAAAATACCAACCTGCTTCAATAATCTCTTACCCCTCAATTCTCAGAACACTCTTCTTACTGTCTAATTTAAGTCCCTTCTGCAATGTGTCTGTTCCTTTTTATTACATCCTGAAATGGCAGTTAGTTTCTGTGGCCACTTCCTATGGCTTCATTTCCACCTCCTTCCTTTTCACATAATCCAAAGATTTGAAAAGATGAGAAAAGCAAATTAACATGAAAATTAATACGTGGAGGGGAAATCACAGAACTTAAGAAAGGAAGAGGCTGTTTCAAGTCACCCAAGCTCATCATATTTACATACAAGGAGAAGACTCTTAAGAGTCCCTTGGACTGCAAGGAGATCCTACCAGTCCATCCTAAAGGAAATCAGTCCTGAATATTCATTGGAAGGACTGATGCTAAAGCTGAAACTCCAATAGTTTGACCATCTGATGCGAAGAACTGACTCATTGGAAAAGACCCTGATGCTGGGAAAGATTGAAGACAGTCAGAGAAGGGGATGACAGAGCATGAGATGGTTGGATGGCATCACTGACTCAATGGAGATGAGTTTGAATAAACTCCAGGAGTTGGTGATGGACAGGGAAGCCTGGCATGCTAGAGTCCATGGGGTCGCAAAGAGTCAGACACGACTGAGTGACTGAACTGAAACCCACATCATCAGGCTTACCTGGTGGCCCAGCGGTAAAGAATCTGCCTGCAATGCAGGAGCCACAGGAGATGGGGATTCGATCCCTGGGTCAGGAAAGTCCCCTGGAGTAGGAAATGGCAACCCCCTCCAGTATTCTTGCTTGGAAAATTCCATGGGCAGAGGAGCCTGGCAGGCTACAGTCTATGGGGCCAAGAAGAGTCAGACACAACTGAGCGACTGAGCCACCAACCCCCATCTTCACAACTGGATTCTTTTATATTGCTAAGTGGGTGGGTGGGTTAGTGAGTGTGGGTATGTGTGAGTGCTAGTAAATTATAAGCTCCTTGAGGGCAAGGTCATGTCCTCTTATTTTCATAGCACATTGGCTTCAATAAAAGGGATTGGCTTCATGCAGCCATCCCTTAGCATGCTTATTATAAACTATGCTTAACATTCTTTTTCCTGGAGGGAGAAGTGGCAACCCACTCCAGTATTCTTGGAATACTTGGAAAATTCCATGGACAGAGGAGGCTGGCGGGCTACAGTCCATAGAGTCACAAAGAGTAGGACACGACTGAGCGCCCACACACGCATGCACTGTCCTTTTTTGGCACTAAAACCAGCCTCTGAAGGATTCTAGCTCTGGTTTTCTTGTATACTGAAAGGTACTAACCCCGATATTTTTTGACAATATGGTATTTCAGTTGCCCTCTTCATTCAGTACCCCCCTCCATTTTCAAGGTTTGACCAGCGTCCTCCAATCATGGAGGCTCGAGGATTCAGATTTATCTTTTGCTGTCTCTCTGAGAGTGGAACAGAGGTAGAAAGGAAGATGGTTTCCTTCTTGAAATGTAGGAGACCCTCTGGAGTTTTATGCTCCCTATTCAGGGAATCCTTTACAGCCCAGTGAGTGAGTGATAGTCACTCAGTCATGTCCAACTCTTTGTGACCCCATGGACTATAGCCTGCCAGGCTCCTCTGCCCATGGAATTTTCCAGGCTAGAATACTGGAATGGGTTGCCATTTAGCCTAAGAGGAAACAAAACAAACTTCAGACCCTGAAAAGTCCTTCCTGACCTTCTCTGCCTGTCAAAACCGGCAGAGTTTCCTTGGGGCAACTTGGGGCAAAGATTGGTGAGCAGTGCAGATGGTATTGGGGCAGCACTTGGAAGACAGTGAGAGAGAACAGAGTGAGATTCCGAAGTTAGCCTATCTGAGCAGGTCCCAAAGGACTCTACTGGGGTCACTCAGTTGGGTCCCCCTTACCCACTACTAAGGCATGAACCTGGAGTAAAGATACTAGACACCAAAGTCTAGAAAGGTGCTAAGACTGAAATCAGAATAATGAGCCCCAATCCAGTTCTAGATTCTATTACAAGGCAGAGCCAGAAGGAGTTACAGAAACAGATCATGAGCCCAGGAGACGGGGAGATGCAGAGAAGCTAAGTAGTACAATTAGGAAGTAGCCTCAAATATTTTGTGAAGCCTGAGTTTAAATAATCCCAGACTATTTCACATGCCTTGAAGGTTGTGTTTAGTCGCTAAGTTGTGTCTGACTCTTTGAGACCCCATGTTCTGCTAGGCTCCTCTGTCCTCTACTATCTCCAGGAGTTTGCTCAAATTCATGTTCATTGAGTTTGTGATGCTATCCAACCATGTTATCCTCTCCCATCTTCTTCTCCTTTTGCCTTCAATCTTTCCCAGCAATCTTTCCAATGAATTGGCTCTTTACATCAGGTGGTCAAAGTATTTGAGGGTACCAGCATGATAATGAGCCAGTTTTTTTCTAAAAGGATTGGGTGAGTCAGAGAAGGAAAGGGAAAAAGATAAAATATAAAAAGCAGACCCTAGAACTAAAAATCCCAGTTGTCCTTATCCAGTAAGTACCAAAGCAAATGCCTCAACATACCTTAATCTCTGAGAGACCCCTGTACACAGTATGATAGCTAATCTTCATAATGTCATCTTATGTTGTTAAGAAAATAATAATTGGCTTTTAAAGAAAATAACGAATGGCTATAAATATTTGAAAGATAGTTGGGAAGATTTCCATGAAAATATTTAAGGTTCAAAATATTTTTACATTTTCCAAGGAAAGAAAAAATTTGTGCTTTCTGAAAATTGGCTTATGAAGAATATCTCATTCCCCAGCAAGGATAGAGAAATGAAGCTTTGTGTCCTTAGCAATGCATGGCTTTTAAAACTGACACGACTAGGGCTCAGTCTTTGTAGGCTTGTGGGCTGTGTTGAACCACAGTGAAATGGGCTCACATCTGTCCAGCTTTCTGGGGGGTGGAAGGCCCTGAGCCCTTCAAAATAAAATAAGATTTTAAGTCAGTGCTAAAATCCATGAAGTGGGCATGGGTGTCTGTAATGGAGCTGATGTTTGTACATCATCCGTGTGAATTTCCACGTGTCTTTCAGAGAGCCTGCTAGGTGGCATGTCCTGGCTGCCAGATGGGAGTGAGCATGGTTTAGATAAGGGACCAGTTCTGGAGGCAGTTCTGAGCCCAGCTCAAGAGGAAAGGTGCCTTTCTTTCTTTTAGGAGTTAGTCTAAGCAGGGTTGTATGTCTGCACAAGGTTCTAAGGGCTGAGTGGGAAACCTATGGCAAACACAAGCAGAGTAGCAGAAATCAGATCCCAAAGAGGCATGCTCAAGCCTGAGAGGTGTCTTGCTGGCCAGAGCTATTCTTAAATGGCTATCTGCACTACCTCTACCAGAAGGGTACCTCACTCACCCCCACTCCTTGGCCTACTTTCTACTTCAGCTATAGATCTTCGTTCAGGGGTAACTTACTTGCAAAGCCTTCCCTGAGCCTGAGGAATTTATTAAGGAGGAATAGGCAGACAGCCAGGGCTTCAAAACAGCAGAATTACATAATGAGGTTTGCAGACTGTCTCCATCACCCTGTCTGCTGTCTGAGTGTAGACTAGAGGGGTCTGCGTGGAGGCTGTTGGAAACAATGCAGAATCTGGCCATCAGCCTGACTCCCCCCTCTCCTTACCCCTCATTTGGTCAGGAACCAAGTTCTGTTGATTCTATATTCTAATATTTCTCAAAGACTTCTGCAGTTCTTTGATGTTCTTTACAATGCATGTTATCTCCCCCATACCACCAATTCTCCAGCATCAGCCAGGTATCCTCCAATTCAATTCTGATACCATCTACCTGGGAGTAGGGTCAAGTCCCATAGGTTCAGGCCTCAGTCCCACAGGACTGTCCCACTTCAGATGCCAGTCACAAGTCCAGGTTGTCACGTCACCTGTGCTTCTGACCATCTGGCTATCAATCAGTGGTTCCCACAATCACCTTCTTGAGTTTGCTTAATTTTCTGGAGCAGCTCACAGAACTCAGAGAAACATTTTACTAGATGACATGTGTTTTATAAAAGGATGTAACTCAGGAGCAGTCAGATGGAAGTGGTGCAGAGTGCAAGGCGTGGGGAAAGGACGTGGCCCTTCCCTGCTCTCTGGGTCAGCCTCTCCTCAATCTCCACATGTTCACCAGCCAGGAAGCTCTCTGAACTCTTTCTCCTTTTAGGATTTCCTAGAGGCCTCATTACAGAGACATGGTTGATTAAATCATTGGCCATTGGCTTTTGTTTTTCAGTGGCTCAGTGTGTGTGACTCTTCGTGACCCCATGGACTGCAGCACCCCGGGCTTCCCTGTCCTTCACCATCTCCCAGAGCTTGCTCAGACTTATGTGCATTGAGTTGGTGGTGCCATCGGTGACTAACGTCAACTTCCAGCCCCTCTTCCCTCTCCCAGATAAGGGGATAGAAGCGAGAATTTCAACACTTTAATCACAAGATCGGCTCCACCAACAACCAGCCCCCATCCTTAGGTGATTTCCAAAGCCACCTCATACATAACAAAAGACACTTTCATGGCTCTCATTAAAAAAAAAAAAAAAAAAAACCCTCCAAGGATTTTAGGATCTCTGAACCAGGAACAGTGATGGAAGACTGAATGTATGTATTTCTTATCATCAATCACAATACCACAACATCCATTTGTCTCTCACTCCGATGACACTACTTTGATTCTGGCCCTCATGATCTCTCCATGAGCCACTACAGCGTCCTCATCTCCCACCTTGAATTCAGTCTTGTTGCTTTAACCTAGCCAACAACGGTCCGTCTGGTCAAGGCTATGGATTTTCCTGTGGTCATGTATGGATGTGAGAGTTGGACTGTGAAGAAAGCTGAGCGCTGAAGAATTGATGCTTTTGAACTGTGGTGTTGGAGAAGACTCTTGAGAGTCCCTTGGACTGCAAGGAGATCCAACCAGTCCATTCTAAAGGAGATCGGTCCTGGGTGTTCTTTGGAAGGACTGATGCTAAAGCTGAAACTCCAGTACTTTGGCCACCTCATGCAAAGAGTTGACTCATTGGAAAAGACTCTGATGCTGGGAGGGATTGGGGGCAGGAGGCGAAGGGGACGACAGAGGATGAGATGGCTGGATGGCATCACTGACTCGATGGACGTGAGTTTGAGTGAACTCCGGGAGTTGGTGATGGACAGGGAGGCCTGGTGTGCTGCGATTCATGGGGTCGCAAAGAGTCAGACACGACTGAGCAACTGAACTGAACCAAACTGAGCCTCCAGAGAGGTCTCTCTGAAATACAGATCTATTTGTATAACCCACTTCCTTGAAGCTCTAATTTTCTCTCATTCTTCTCCCCATAGCATTAAAATATCTGGTGTGTATGTCTTACAAACGTGGCAAAGTCTGGCCTCTGCTTATCCTCCTGAAGTGGGTGCTATGGCATGTTGCCCAAACCTACCCTTCAGGATAAGGACACTCATTCTCTGAGTTGTGTGAGTGTTGCCACTGACGGCTCACAGCTGAGTCCTTCTCCAGGCCTTGTCCTCAGCCAGAGGAAGCTGCTGCACTTGAGGCTGTATACGCTCCCTTCCCAGGAACAGCCCTCACCACTGAGTGCTCGGTGTGGGCTGCGAAGGCATTGGCCCCTGGCCTCTTTGCAGGACACATCTGAAGGACCCGTCTAGGGCCAGAACTCCTTGTGGGATCGGTTGGGGCCTGTGTTGCAGCTGCATTGCAGTTTAACTTCTCTCTTTGCCCACTCATGCTCCATTCATCCTCCCACAGGTATTGTTCTGGAGAATACAGCCCCAGAAATGTCTTGCATTCGTAGGGGAGCAAAATTTGCCACCCTAAAAGCTCTTTGGCATTTGGATTATTTCAAGTTAAAAGCAATCAAGGCCCAAGACTCAAGAAGAACCTTTGACCTTGCCCCTAATTACCTCAAAGAACGAACATAGAGGACCGCTTCCCTTATCAATTTACTTATTGAGAGCATCCTGCAGACCTCCACTGCAGTTTGTCTCATTTCTGTCCTCATATTGCTTCCTCAGCAACTCAGTGCATGCTCATTAATTTGCTGGGGCTACCGTAACAAAGTACCACAAACTGGGGAGCTTAAAAAACAGGAAATTACTTCTCACAGTTCTGGGACCAGAAGTTCAGGTTCAAAGCGTCAAGAGGTTTGGTCTCCTCCGAGGATTCTCTCCTTGGCTTGCAGGTGGCCTCCTTCTTACTTGGTGTCTCTTTTTAGGTTCAAGTTTCCTCTTTTTATTAGGACACTGTGAGATTAGATTAGGGTCCACCCTAGTGACCTCATTACCCTTTTAGAGGCTCTGTCTCCAAGTGCAGTCATATTCTCAGGCACTAATCAGCTAGGACTTTAACATCTGAAGGTCACAGGGGCACACAGTTCAGCCCATGACACGCCTATGTTTCTTTTCCTCCTCCTTCCTCCCTGCCACCCCAGGGGCAGCCAGCCCACGTCTCCCCATCAGGGAACCCATGACCAAATGAACCTTCCTCTCAAATTGCCGAGATTCAGACTTCAACATGCCCCTGGAAACAGGTAAATGAGGAGGTTTTTCTGCCTGGGATGGAGGTGAGGAGGTGGTAGGAAAACTAGAAGTCTTAAATTTCATAGAGAATGTTGGGGAAATTAGATGTGGCTCTTGTAGAGGATTAATGTGGGGGATGATAAGAGCTAAAGTAAGAGGGTATAGAGGAGCAGAATTTGCTGCCCCAAATTGTGTCACTTTGACAAGAGGATTAATTTAGGCTGATTGTTTTGATTTTCAGGCTGCACCACCCAAACTTAGCTCCTTGACTAGGGCTGGAACCCACGCAGCAGAAGCGTGGAGTACTGACCACTGGACCACCACTGAAGTTCCACTTAAGCTGATTGTTTTTAAGGTCCCAAAAGACTCAGAAAGACCATTTCAGCCTCAGTTCAGTCACTCAGTCATGTCTGACTCTTTGTGACCCCATGGACTGCAGCATGCCAGGACTCCCTGTCCATCACCAACTCCTAGAGTTTACTCAAACTCACGTCCATTGAGTCGGTGATGCCATCCAACCATCTCATCCTCTGTCATTCCCTTCTCCTCCCACCCTTTCCCAGTATCAGAGTCTTTTCCAATGATTCAGTTCTTTGCATCAGGTGGCCAAAGTATTGGAGTTTCAGCTTCAGCATCAGTCCTTCCAATGAATATTCTGGACTGATTTCCTTTAGGATGGATGGGTTGGATCTCCTTGCAGTCCAAGAAACTCTCAAGAGTCTTCTCCAACACCACAGTTCAAAAGCATCAATTCTTCAGCACTCAGCTTTCTTTGTAGTCCAACTCACATCCATACATGACTACTGGAAAAACCATAGCTTTGACTAGATGGACCTTTGCTGGTAAATTAATATCTCTGCTTTTTTATGGAGAAGGAAATGGCAACCCACTCCAGTACTCTTGCCTGGAGAATCCCTTGGACAGAGGAGCCTGATGGGCTATAGTCCATGGGGTCTCAGAGTCGGACATGACTGAGCGACTGACACACAAAATTGAGGAAATACTGGACAGCACAAGGGTGCACTTTATCTACTCTCCCATCTCCTGCAGGAAGCAGGATAGGGCAGGCAGCACCTGGAAGGCAGGATGGCTCCCCCAACCCCCATCCCTTCTGAAGTCTTAGGGCCTCAGTGCCTGCGACAGCTGCCCTTGGGCAAATAAAAGACTAAGTTGTTTACTAGCAAAAAAAATAAATAAATAAAAAGTAATATCTCTGCTTTTTAATACACTGTCTAGGCTGTTCATAACTTTTCTTCCAAGGAGCAAACATCTTTTAATTTCATGGCTTCAGTCACCGTGTACAGTGACTTTGGAGCCCCAAAAATAAAGTCTGTCACAGTTTCCCCATCTATTTGCCATGAAGTGATGGGACCAGATGCCATGATCTTCGTTTTCTGAATGTTGAGTTTTAAGACAACTTTCTCATGCTCCTTTCACTTTCATCAAGAGGCTCCTTAGTTGTTCTCAGTTTTCTGCCAGAAGGGTGGTGTCATCTGCATATCTGAGGTTATTAATATTTCTTCCAGCAGTCTTGATTCCAGCTTGTGCTTCATCCAGCCCAGGGTTTCTCATGATGTACTCTGCATATAAGTTAAATAAGCAGGGTGACAATATACAGCCTTGACGAACTTCTTTTCCTGTTTGGAACCAGTCTGTTGTTTCATGTCCAGTTCTAACTGTTGCTTCTTGACCTGCAAACAGACTTCTCAAGAGGCAGGTCAGGTGGTCTGATATTCCCATCTCTTTAAGACTTTTTCAGTTTGTTGTGGTCCACACAGTCAAAGGCTTTGGCATAGTCAATAAAGCAGAAATAGATGTTTTTCTGGAACTCTCTTGCTTTTTCAATGATCCAGTGGATGTTGGCAATTTGATCTCTGGTTCCTCTGCCTTTTCTAAAATCAACTTGAATATCTCGAAGTTCACAGTTCACGTACTGTTGAAGCCTGGCTTAGAGAATTTTGAGCATTACTTTACTAGGGTGTGAGATGAGTGCAATTGTGTGGTAGTTTGAGCATTCTATGGCATTGCCTTTCTTTGGGATTGGAATGAAAACTAACCTTTTCCAATCCTGTGGCCACTGCTTAGTTTTCCAAATTTGCTGGTATATTGAGTGCAGCACTTTCACAGCATAATCTTTTAGGATTTGAAATAGCTCAATTGGAATTCCATCACCTCCACTAGCTTTGTTTGAGTGATGCTTCCTAACGCCCACTTGTCTTCACATTTCAGGATGTCTGGCCCTAGGTGAGGGATCACACCATCGTGATTATCTGGGTCTTGAAGATCTTTTTTGTATAGTTCTTCTGTGTATTCTTGCCACCTTGTCTTAATATCTTCTGCTTCTGTTAGGTCCATACCATTTATGTCCTTTATTGTGTCCATCTTTGCATGAAATGTTCCCTTGGTATCTCTAATTTTCTTGAAGAGATCTCTAGTCCTTCCCATTCTATTGTTTTCCTCTATTTCTTTGCATTGATCCCTGAGGAAGGCTTTCTTGTCTCTGCTTGTTTTTCTTTGGAACTCTGCCTTCAAATGGGTATATCTTTCCTTTTCTCCTTTGCCTTTCCCTTCTCTTCTTTTCACAGCTATTTGTAAGGCCTCCTCAGACAACCATTTTGCCTTTTTGCATTTCATTTTCTTGGGGATGGTCTTGATCCCTGCCTTGTGTACCATGTCACGAACCTCCGTCCATAGTTCTTCAGGCACTCTATCAGATCTAATCCCTTGCATCTATTTGTCACTTCCACTGTATAATCAGAAGGGATTTGAGGGATTCCCTGGTGGCTCAGACGGTAAAGTGTCTGCCCACGATGCAGGAGACCCAGGTTTCGATTCCTTGGTCGGGAAGATCCCTTGGAGAAGGTAATGGCAATGCACTCTAGTACTTTTGCCTAGAAAATTCCATGGATGGAGGAGCTTGGTGGGCTACAGTCTATGGGGTCACAAAGAGTTGAAGATGACTGAGTGACTTCACTCACTCACATACCTGAATGGTCTAGTGGTTTTTCCTATTTTCTTCCATTTAAGTCTGAATTTTGCAGTAAGAAGTTCATCATCTGAGCCAGTCAGCTCCAGGTCTTGTTTTTGCTGACTGTATAGAGCTTCTCCATCTTTGGCTGCAAAGAATATAATCAATCTGATTTTTCTATTGACCATCTGGTGATGTCCGTGTGTAGAGTCTTCTCTTGTGTTGTAGGAAGAGAGTGTTTGCTATGACCAGTGTGTTCTCTTGGCAAAACTATTAGCCTTTGCCCTGCTTCATTCTGTACTCCAAGGCCAAATTTGCCTGTTACTCCAGGTGTTTCTTGACTTCCTACTTTTGCATTCCAGTCCCCTATAATGAGAAGGACGTCTTTTTCAGGTGTTAGTTCTAGAAGGTCTTGTAGTCTTAATAGAACCATTCAACTTGAGCTTCTTCACATTACTGGTCGGGACATAGACTTGGATTACTGTGATACTGAAAGATCATTTGACTTGCCCTAATTGCCTAAAAGCATGTAGATAGAGGACCTCTTCCAGGAAGGGAGCTATGGCCATAGATAAGGAAGTATGAACTAGGTGTGTAAATAGGAAGCAATCTAGGAAAATTTGTTAAAATCCCTCTGTGTGGCCCAGTGTCTCTACAAAGCCCAGCAAACGTTTGTTTACCAAACACTTGCTTGTTCATCTCTATGTATATTGCCTTCCTCCCTTTTGAAGTCCTAAATCACTACACAACCACTTTTGTCTTTAGCTGAAGATGGTATTTAAGGTAAGAGCTTCAGTCGTTTTGGTGAGTTACTCTGTTTTCCTGGGGTTTTCTCCCATATACACATATGTACATATATTTTTAAATTTTTTGTTTGATTTTCTCCTATTAATCTGTCTCATGTCAATTTAATTCTCAGAACCAGCCAGAAGAACCTAGAAGGATAGAGAAAAATTTCTTCCTCCCCACAAGGGGTTGGCTTGAGGTCACATTTTCAAGCACTTTCCTTTTGGCATAAAAGCAGCCAATGTTTTATCTGAAGAGACATAGGTAATTAGAGACCACTCCACTCAGTCAAGCAGGAAACAATGCAGTTAGTTGTAAAAGGTTGGAAGGTTGGAGGATGATTTTAAGGCAATGAGCTATTGGGGGTGGGGGAACAGGAGTGGTGAATAAAAGATAAAAGGGAAAACCAGGGGAAAAAAGAGAAGAGAGATTTCCTGTTCAGAGCCAAATGATGAATTCTAGTATCCCAGATGGGGTGCTGTTGAGTTGGCCTCTGCCTTCCCAAGAATATACGTTCTCCTCCGTACAGACTTTCCCAGAGCCAGCCAGCACCTCTCAGTAAAGTGGAGGGTGCAGGGAGTAGGGCTCCTGCTGCTGCTGCGTCACTTCAGTCGTGTCCGACTCTGTGCGACCCCAGAGACGGCAGCCCACCAGGCTACCCCGTCCCTGGGATTCTCCAGGCAAGAACACTGGAGTGGGTTGCCATTTCCTTCTCCAATGCATGAAGGCTCTAGAAATCAGTAGGGTCAGTTAATATGGAGGCACCAAGCCAAAGGACCACCAGTGATGAAGATAGCAAAGAATTCCAGGAGGACTGGGAAGCTGAGTGAGATCAGCCTCAGTGGGCTGGTTAGGCTGGGCGTTGATGTGTCCAGTTCTGACTTGTCCCTTAAGGAAAAATAGCAACTCAGGGCTGGGCTTACAGGTCAAGGACTAGTGACTCAGATCCAGCCACACTGGGGACATGGTCGTAATTGTCAAGGGCTTAAGTTTCCTCTCTCAGGATACCAGGGCAGGAGAGCAGAGGATCACAAGTGTCACACACACAAGTGTTAGTCTCTCAGTCCTGCCCGACTCTTTGCAACCCCATGGACTGCAGCCCACCAGGCTCCTCTGTCCATGGGATTTTCCAGGCAAGGATACTGGAGTGGGGTGCCATTGCCTTCTCCAGGGGGTCTTCAGTTGCAAAGGAGAAAAGGGAGTCACTGTGCTTGGCCACTGTCCTTCCTAAGGAGATTGCAGCAGTGATCAAGGCCAGAGATTAAATGTAAGGGAGGCAGAAGGGCCAAATGAATGATTTTATCCCAACAGCAGGCTGAGGGCACCAGGCCATCTTTTCTTTCCATTGAGTTAAGGTCTGCTCTGAATAAGAAAGGCCACGGTTGGCCACTGTATATCAGTCAAAGCTGTGATTATCTCTGAAGTGAGTTTAATTTTCCTTTGTGAGATTTCTGGTCATAAGAACATGAGGGTTTCCATTCTGGTTCTGCCTCATGGCTCATCAATCCTAATGGGTTAGGGGTTCCAGCTGCAGACTTTACTGCCTTGGGAATCACGAGAGTAAAATCACCAAGCAAGACCAGGTGTGGGCAGTTAGAGGTCAGAGGCCAGGTGTGTCTCTATGAAGCAGGTGAATGAGGAGAGAGCGTGTGGGGCAGAGCGGGAGTGTCTGCCAGGACTGAACTAAGGGCCTCTGAGGCCAAGCTCTTTGGAGCTCCTTTCAGAGGCATGTGGACAAGGGCAGCCCTGGAAGCAGCCCAAGGACACATAGTACAATAAGGCCTCTTGCTTCGTTCTGAGTCTCCAGTAATCCTCCACATGCCATTAGTGTTGAATATATGTGTGTGCATCCATGCTCAGTCTTGTCTAACTCTTTATGGCCCCATGGACTGTAGCCCATCAGGCTCCTCTGTCCATAGAGTTTCCCAGGCAAAATTACTGGAGTGAGCTGCCATTTTCTACTCCAGGGGATGCTCCCAACCAGGGATCGAACCCGCATCTCTTTCATTTCCTGGATTGGCAGGCAGATTCTTTACCACTGTGCCCTCTGGAAAGCCTCTAGTATTGAATGTATGCTGCTGTTACTGCTAAGTCTCTTCAGTTGTGTCCAACTCTGTGCGACCCCATAGACGTCAGCCCACCAGGCTCCCCCGTCCCTGGGATTCTCCAGGCAAGAACACTGGAGTGGGTTGCCATTTCCTTCTCCAAATTGAATGTATATTTCATTGTAAAAATAATGTAACCATGCTATAGAAAACCAAGAAAAAGTGTACCCCAGGAAAATGCCGCCTCCTAAAAATTGTGTTTCACCTCCGCTGGATCTTATCCATCTTAGTTCACTATCTCACAGTTAGGAGTTGAGGCATTCATCAAGAAAATCAACCAGACACTGTTGACATAAAACTTTATTTTAAAAAGGCAAGTATGAGAGTTTTCCAAAAGAGCCTTCTTACTTGGGGAAGGAGGCTGAGCGGGCAGTATTTTTAATGAGAATTTAAGAGGAAGGGTGAGCAGAATTTCATCTATTTCAGAGAATTTCTTTGCCTCTTGATGTCCACAGAGAATTTGTTCTAGGACCAGCCCATTCCCTGTCCTTCATCCCAAAGACACCAAAATCCCACAGTACTCACATCCCCTTACATGACGTGACTTAGTACACTTACATCCGCAGACATAGGGGCCTGAACGTTGTCAAAGATAGTTCTTAGAAATAGGGATCGTTCTTAAGGATGAGGAACTGTTGTCTGCGATGATACCAAGAGGGTGAGGAGGGACAGTTAGGGGCTAAAGTCACTTGAAAGAGAGGTAGAGGAACAACTAGTGGGAACAAGGACATGCAGGGGCAATGCTGGAAAATTCTTTTAGTGTCTCTTGCGGGGATCAAATACAAACCCAGGTCTCTGACTCCTGGTCAGAGTTCTTTTCACTTCTCAAAGATGCCCCAACCTTCTCCACTTTGTTTGGTGATTGAGAAAGAACCATGAGTATCCTGGACCCAACCACAGAGAAGGAGAGGTTAAAATAAGTAGGCCTGAACAGAAAAGGCAAAAAATCGAAAGAATTTACCACTTTGTACTAAGAATGTGAGTTGAGTCCTTTGTATGGCTGGCTTGTTGCTTCCGGTGAAGGGAATTCTGCTACTGGAGAGTGAAAAAACTCAAGGACTTCCTCACTAAGGAAGAGTTAGTGATAGTTTGGCTCTGAAAGTGCCCCTGTATCAGCAATTGTTTGGTTCTTAATGAAACTCTTCTGAGCTTGAATTTCAGATTCCTCAGCTATCTCCCTGGGTGGCTAGGTGTGTGGCCCATTGGAGCTCTCTTTCCCAAGGGGCAATGGGGCCTGTGCCCTGCCTGCTCCAAGACGGAGGTGTAAGAGAGCTTTCATTTTTTTTCCCTTGCTGTGCCTTTAAGAGCTGCAGGAATGCAAAGAGAGTCTGGAGGCGGGGTGGGGTCTCCCATCAGGATTTCTGGGAAAAGGATCTCGGGAATTTTGGCCAGAAACTAAAATGGGAGTCCAGCTCTGAGAAGTTGGGGGTGGTGTGTATGGGGTCAGGGCTGTGATTGGACTGCAGAGTTCTCTAGGGAGGAGGAAAGCAAAAGTAAAAAGAAAAGAGCGGGGCAGAGGGGAGAAATCCTCCCGGCCCCCCTCCCCACCCCATGCACACTCACCCATGCCTGAAGAGGGGGTAGCCACTATCTGCAGAGGGTCCCCATGTGTCAAAGGTGATGGCAGCAGATGCTCGACCCAGGGAACTCTCTACCCCGAGTTGGCCTGCAAGGCCTCCAGGGACGACTTGCCAACAGCTGGACTTGATCACCAGTTTGCAAAGTGAGATCACGCATCAGAGGGAGTAACTAGCAGACTTTGCTGTCCGGCTGTTTTTGGAGGATTTTCTCAGCAGCGGCTAGAAAGCAGGAGACCACCACCCTAACCCTTGAGTCTTCTTCAAGAAGCAGCAGCAGAAGAGATTCCCGTCCTGGGTGGTTTGCAGGATGATGCTGGCTCTTAGGCGAGCTTGCATTTTCAGGGCTCTGGTCTTCATGGCCTTCCTGCCCCCACCGCAACGCGCCCAGGACCCGGCCATGGTGCACTATATCTATCAGCGCTTTCAAGTCTTGGAGGTAGGTGGCATCCATGCCCCTGACCCAGGGAACCTGCCTCCCAGAAGTCACTTTTTCTTATCCATGCTTCCCTACCTACTGGGATGTGTTTTTCCAGATAGTGAATGATAAGACTGCTAAGGGTACACTGAATATTTTTCATTGTCTAGTGGTTTCTTGAGCAGTTTTCTCTGTTACCTGATCTGGCAGTTTCTCTCATCTGTAAAATGGGGCTATTAATAGAATTTACCTCTTACTAATATTCAGAAGATTTAATAAATTAATTCCACTTAGAACCTTGCCTGGCATGGTGGTAAATGTCTAAAATGTTATTATTCAATTGCTCAGTTTTTAAAATAGGAAAATTAAACATTTTGGTCATGTTTTCTTCATGTTTTACTATATCAGGAGGACAGCACATTTTAGTTTTCTTTGTATCTTTTAATGGTGAGACTTCAGGTCACTGTAAACAGTCATGATATTGGCTTCCTGAGAAGCTCGTGCTTCTTTTGCTGAACTGGCTTTGGTTTTAGAAATGAGCAGGTTTCAGCAGTGTTAGAGAGGAAGTTTCAGGGCCTTTTTCCCAAGTGTTGTAGCTGCCACTTCATTAAAATTTGCAAAACCCAACATTTTTGCAGCAGAGACAGACTCCCTGGGGCAAATGTAACCCTCTGTCCTAGCCTTTAACACACCCTGGCATGGACATCAGCTATTTCTTATGTCCCGCCTGGCTTTTGTACAAGTTAAATTTTGATAAATTATTTCCCTTCTCTGAAAGACACGCTTATCTCTGGTATTTCGTTTCTACATTTCCTGAAAACTCTTTAAGTCCAAACTATTTGGTTGAAATAGAACTAAGTGTTCTATTCCAGGGTAGAACACTTCCTCAGAGCAGGCTGCACTGGGTTTCTGAGGTTCTGTGATCCGAGGCCTGAGAGCCACAGATGGAATGTTCCCAGGCCAATGGCCTCTTGCCGCTGCCTCACTGGTTCTCTCCTCAGAGACCTTCCCGATCTCACTTTCTTACGTGTGCCTGAATTACGCTCAGCTGTGGTCCCTCTTCATTTGCCGCAGCCCTGCCTTGGGGTTCAGTGCCAGTCTCATCCCTGCAAGCTTTCCACAAGACTTGAGTCTGCCTGCAGACAAGGGTATTGAGTACAGATGGATATGTTCATAGCTATGAACTTGGACTGAAAAGAAGAGGGTGTGATTCATGTAGGTCTTCCCACCCTGACTGTGGTGACCTCAGGAGGAAGCCAAGCCCTGGGTGGCTCCACTGTTGGCCAGGCAAACACGTGCAAAGTGATGCGATCCCACATCCAGGGGTGTGTGGGGTGGGGGTGGGGTAAGAATAAAAGAGGATAGATTTAGGCAATTTCTCTCTCCTCTCTCTCTTTCCCTCTCATCCTCTCTGTTTCTATCTCTGTCTCTCTCCCTCCCTCTCACACACCTTTCTCTCTCTCAATCTCTCTTTCATTCTTCACTGAACAGTCTTACATCCTGCTGTTCAAAGTATATATTTTTACAGCTTTTGTGGAGAGCATTTTGGTAAACCACCAGATGGTCTTTAAGTATACATCCTGATCCAGAAACCCATCCCATTTCCTTCATTCACTTATTCCTTTTTTTAAAAAATATTTTTTTAAGCTATTTATCTTTGGCTGCTCTGGATCTTTGTTGCTCTGCACGGCTTTTCTCTGGTTGGAGCTGGTGGGGACCACTCTTCATTGCCGTGCTCGGGCTTCTTGCTGTGGTGGCTTCTCTTGTCGAGCACAGGCTCACAGTGAGCCAGCCTCAGTACTTGCCGCACGTGGGCCCAGGAGTTGCGGCTCCAGGGCTCTAGCAAGCAGGCTCAGTAGCTGTGGCACATGGGCGTAGTTGCTCCATGGCATGTGGAATCTTCCTGGACCAAGGATTGAACCTGTGTCCCTGCAATGGCAGGCAGAGTCCTAACCACTGGACCACCAGGGAAGACCCCTTAACTTATTCTTTTATTCAGTAAGTTCATATTAAGTGTGACTATGTGCCAGGTGCTGGGGATGGAGCTTACATCTGGAAATGTATCCTAAGCTAATAATCAGAGAAGTTTAAATGTATAAAGATAAAGATTTTCTTCACCATTGTTTGAGTGGCGGATCATTGAAAACTATGTAAATGTCTGTTATGTTTATGTGTATGTCAGTCGCCCAGTCGCATCTGACTCTTTGCACCCCATGGACTGTAGCCCACCAGGCTCCTCTGTCCATGGGATCCTCCAGGCAAGAATACTAGAATGGGTTACCATTTCCTTCTCTAGGGGATCTTCCCAACCCAGGGATCGAACCTGGGTCTCCCACATTGCAGGCAGATTCTTTACCATCTGAGCCACCAGGGAAGCCCAAATGTTCATTAGAAAGACTCTAATCAATTTAATGGAATTATGTTATTAAAATTATGGTATAAATATATATTAATTTGTATTGAAATATGTTCACAATATATCAGCAAATTAAAAATATGTTATAAAACAAACATGTAGCAAAATCACATTAACATATGTTTATACGTGTATGACTAAATGCATAGGAAAACCTAAAGATGTGTACACCAAAGTTTCAATAGTTCTTTGAGTTAAGGAATTATGGGTGATTTTTTTTTTTAATTTCACCCCCTTTTAGCTGTTTGTATTTTAAAAGTCTGTTTCTATGAATAAGAGTTATTGACATTACTTGGGAATTTAAATAACTGGAAATAATTTGAGAATTTATTTTCTGACTGAAGCAAGGACTGCAGAAATGTACCCAAGCAACGAGAGCATACATTCAAGATTTCCAAGAGTTCTCGAAAAACATCTCCATTATGTTGGGACAATGTCACACCTACACAAGTGAGTACAAGAGCGCGGTCCACAACCTGGCGCTGCGAGTGGAGCGCGCCCAGCGGGAGATCGACTACCTGGAGTACCTGCGGGAAGCTGACGCGTGTGTAGAGTCAGAGGACAAGGTGCTGGCAGAAAAGCTAGTCCAAGAGGCTGAGGAAGACCAAAGGATCCGGATGCTACTAAATGCAAGTAAGAGAGCCACATCTTTACCACCCCTTCTGGGGACTTTCAGAACACAGACCTCACACAGGTAGGGAGACCGACCAAGTAAGAACTGGGTATGTGCTCTTGTGGGCACGTGCTGGGAGAGAAATCTTATCAAGGAACAGGTATCCAAAGGAAAATGTATTCTCAGAAAGCAGCTTTCCCTTTTTCAGAGAGTTCCTAAAACCTCCATAGAAGATCAGGGCGATGGTGTCAGAAGTCAACCCAGAAAGGGCTTAGTTTGGTAGAGGTGTGTGGTCCCATCCTTCCATGGAGAGTGGCAGGTGGGTGGATTCTCTCAGTGCCCTGGGAGTAGGGAGAGTGTGCCAAGAAGCAATATAAAATTGGAAATGGCAACAGCCAATCCTCAGGGCCAAGGACTACTGTGAATTATTATTGTTTGTGCTGTTGGGATGCTGATATATTCAAGATATTTATCTCCAATCTTAGGATCCATCAGAATCACTTCCAGGCCATTAAGAATAAGGATTAGGAGCTCAAATGAAAATAACAAGTATCAAGCAACAAAATCATAAATGAGAAGGAAAATTTCCTGTGCATGAGTCCATCTCATTAAAAACAATGAGGGAGACAAGTCCATGCCTCAGAGGCTGTATTCTGAGATGGTTTCATTGAAAATAGAAAAACTTTATGCGCTAACTATGCCTGCCCCAAATATGAGAAAATTCCATCAGGTAAACAAAATATAAGCAGCTGAATGCCGTCTTTAGGCCAAGCGTTGCATGTATCTTTTCCATGTAATCCTTGTAAAAGCTCCTTTGGTCATTTATAAGAAAGGTCTTCCCAAATGAGGTGACTTCTGATCTGAGTTTCGAACATAGTAGAGAGGATAAGCAGAGGCCGAGTCAAGCGAGAGTGGCAACAGATCAAAAGCAAGTAGCACTTGCACACACAGATCTGCAGGGGTGGCTGAGTGGAGGCTGTGTGGGGCAGGAGAGTGCCGGGGGGGGCAAGGCTGAAGGGTCAGTAGCACCCAGATAGTGAAAGATCTTGCTTGCCAAGTTCAGAGGGTTGAACTTGACAAAAGAAACTACTGAGAACCATTGAACAATGTTTGAAGGGTGTTTAAGATTTTCGTTTTTTTTTTTTTTTTTTTTAATTTTATTATTGGAATACAATTGCTTTACAATGTTGTCTTAGTTTCTACTGTACAACATGAGAGAATCAGCTATATGTTCAGTTCAGTTCAGTCACTCGGTCGTGTCCGACTCTTTGTGACCCCATGGACTGCAGCACGCCAGGCCTTCCTGTCCATCACCAACTCTCGGAGTTTACTCAGACTCATGTCCATTGAGTCGGTGATGCCATCCAAACATCTCATCCTCTGTCGTCCCCTTCTCCCAACTTCAATCTTTCCCAGCATCATGGTCTTTTCAAATGAGTCAATTCTTTGTATCAGGTGGCCAAAGTATTGGAATTTCAGCTTCAGCATCAGTCTTCCAATGAATATTCAGGACTGATTTCCTTTAGGATGGACTGGTTGGATCTTCTTGCAGTCCAAGGGACTCTCAAGAGTCTTCTCCAACACCACAGTTCAAAAGCATCAATTCTTCAGTGCACAGCTTTCTTTATAGTCCAACTCTCACATCCATACATGACTACTGGAAAAACTATAGCCTTGACTAGATAGACCTTTGTTGGCAAAGTAATGTCTCTGCTTTTTACTATGCTATCTAGGTTGGTCATAACTTTTCTTCCAAGGAGGAAGCGTCTTTTAATTTCATGGCTGCAGTCACCATCTGCAGTGATTTTGGAGCCCACCCCCCCCCAACACCAAGAAAAAAAGTCTGTCACTGTTTCCCCTGTTTCCCCATCTATTTGCCATGAAGTGATGGGACCAGATGCCATGATCTTCGTTTTCTGAATGTTGAGCTTTAAGCCAACTTTTTCACTCTCCTCTTTCATTTTCATCAAGAGGCTTTTTAGTTCTTCTTCGCTTTCTGCCATGAGGATGGTGTCATCTGCATATTTGAGGTTATTGGTATTTCTTTCAGCAATCTTGATTCCAGCTTGTGCATCATCCAGCCTGGCATTTCACATGATGTACTCTGCATATAAAGTAAATAAGCAGGGTGACAATATACAGCCTTGACGAACTCCTTTCCCGATTTGGAACCAGACTGTTGTTCCATGTCCAGTTCTAACTGTTGATTCCTGACCTGCACACAGATTTCTCAAGAGGCAGGTCAGGTGGTCTGGTATTCCCATCTCTTGAAGAATTTTCCACAGTTTGTTGTGATCCACACAGTCAAAGGCTTTGGCATAGTCAATAAAGCAGAAGTAGATGCTTTTCTGGAACTCTTGATTTTTCAGTAATCCAATGGATGTTGGCAATTTGGTCTCTCGTTCCTCTGTCTTTTCTAAAACCAGCTTGAACATCTGCAAGTTCACGGTTCACATATTGCTGAAGCCTGGCTTGGAGAATTTTCAGCATTACTTTACTAGCATGTGAGATGAGTGCAATTGTGTGGTAGTTTGAGCATTCTTTGGCATTGTCTTTCTTTGGGATTGGAATGAAAACTGACCTTTTCCAGTCCTGTGGCCACTGCTGAGTTTTCTGAATTTGCTGTCATATTGAGTGCAGCACTTTCACAGCATCATCTTTCAGAATTTGAAATAGTTCGACTGGAATTCCATCCCCTCCACTAGCTTTGTTCGTAGTGATGCTCCCTAAGACCCACTTGACTTCGAATTCCAGATGTCTGGCTCTAGGTGAGTGGTCATACCATCGTGATTATCTTGGTCGTGAAGATCTTTTTTGTATAGTTCTTCTGTGTATTCTTGCCACCTCTTCTTAATATCTTCGGCTTCCGTTATGTCCATACTGTTTCTGTCCTATATGTATGTGAATATATATGTGTATATACACATATGTGTGTGTATGTGTGTATATATATATATATATACATATACATATATATATACACACACACCCTCCCTCTTATGCGTCCCTCCACTATTGAGCAATTTTAAGCAGAGCCCTGCGGAGTGGGCAATGGCACCCCACTCCAGTACTCTTGCCTGGAGAATCCCGTGGACGGAGGAGTCTGGAGGGCTGCAGTCCATGGGGTCGCTGAGGGTCAGACACGACTGAGCGACTTCACTTGCACTTTTAACTTTCATGCATTGGAGAAGGAAATGGCAACCCACTCCAGTACTCTTGCCTGGAGAATCCCGGGGACGGGGGAGCCTGGTGGGCTGCTGTCTATGGGGTCGCACAGAGTCGGACACGACTGAAGTGACTTAGCAGCAGCAGCAAGCAGACCCCTGAGAGGTAGGAACAGGGCAAGACTAAAGAGAGGACACTTATTAGGGAAATGTTGCAGTAAATGGGCAACAAGTTATCATCTCTGCATGAAGTGTCAGTGGGGTGGAGAAGGACAGATGGATTTGAGAGTCATTGAAAGTCGGCATAGGCATGGCTTTGTGACTGATAATTGAATGTGAAAAATAAGTGAGAAGGGTAAGTCCAAGATGCTTCCTAGGTTTGGCGCTTAGGCCTTTGGGTGGTTGGTCTGAAATATGTTGAGATAGGAAACCCAGGAGACATTTTGGAGCACTTACTACTTCACTCTTTTTGGGTTTTTTTTCCTGGAGCACTTTTTACTCTGAGGTCTTCTAGTTCATTTATTTGCTTGCTGTTCATTTTATGCCTCCTCATCTCATATAAGAGCCTGGATCCTGTGTTTCACATTCAGTGCTGAGTCCCAGCGCCTAGAATACTGTCGATGTTCAATAAATATTTGTCAGTGAGTAACTAAGTGAACAAATGAATGAATGGGCAGGGGGATTATTAGCATGGGCAGAGGAGTTATTAGGTTTTGGTAGATAAAAGAACATCTTATCTGTGAGTCATAAGACAGAGAGGAGAGTGCCTTATCTACAAGAAGAAGCACTTAGTCAAGCTGGTCAAGTGAGTGGTCCTTTTCAGCCTTGTCTTGAGATGAACCTCCTCCTTCTGAGAGGAAGCATGCGTGCATGCTAAGTCACTTCAGTCATGTCCACCTCTGTGACTCTATGGACTATAGTCCTCCAGGCTCCTCTGTCCATGGGATTCTCCAGGCAAGAATACTGGAGTGGGTTGCCATTTCCTCCTCCAGGGGATCTTCCCAGCTCAGGGATCAAACTTGTGTCTCATAAATCTCCTGCATTGGTACACAGGTTCTTTACCACTAGCACCATCTGGGAATACTCAGAGAGGGAACAGCTGAGGGAGAACATGGGTCTATGGATTAGGCATAAGGGTAAGGATGAGCCAGTGGAAAATGAACAGCTCCCTAAAATGCTGACCAGGAGGGAAGAGTGGCTGCTAATGTAGCCTGAGCTAGAATGTGCCTGAACTTTCATGCTGAGGGTCAGGGAGGACCCCAAGCCTGAACTGTGGTGCTGGATTGGATCCCTGAGACACTCTAAACCCCTCAGGCCTTGAGGTGGCCCCTTTCTATTCCACCTAGAGCTCAACAGAGGTCCTGAGTCTGGACTTTCTGTTTTTACAACCCTCTCCTCTGCCTCATCCCTCACACCCCGGACGCCTAAAATATTCCCTCTCCCAGCTCCATGGTGAGTGAAAACTCTTTCAGCGTTTTCAGAATTGCTGCTTCCATGCCCGTTGCCTTGGGAGCCCTCTTTTGATGATCTGTTGGTTTATGATTCAATAAGCACTTTTTGCCCCCTACTCTTGGGTGGGCCCTGTGCTCATAGCAGGGACAAAGGAGCAAGCGGAAACACACCTGTATCCCGCGCTGGCCTTCTCACCGCTTCTCTTGCCTCTGGTCTTACCTCCTGCTGCCGTCCGCTGTTACGTGCATCTTCCCACAACACACACAGATGCTCTCACTCCTCGGTGTAGACTGTTTTTGTTGTTTGTCATCAATTATCAACAGCAACAAACCCACTCAAATGTCAGCATTTTACATGGGGAAGGCCCATCACAAAGTGGCCTGAGCTGATGTCCCTCTTTTTCCCGCATAACTCACTCACATGCAGTAGCAATTTTTGTACATATATATATAGGGTAGCCATTCCCTTCTCCAGGGGATTTCCTTGACCCAGGGATTGAACCTGGGTCTCCTGCAGTGCTGGCAGATTCTTTACTGTCTGAGCCCCCAGGGAAGCCCTGGTGGGGAAACCACTCTAATATATATATAATAATTATATATATATATTATATATATATAATATATATATAATTTTTCTGCCCACCCTTTATGACTCAAAATTGCTGTGGACTCTCCATGAACATTTCTGGGGCCCCCACTAGACAGGTTGGCCCCTAGTGCTCCCAGAGCACCTCATTCAGTCTTCTGAGGCAGCACTAACACTCAGCTACACACATCTGTGTGTAGTTGACACCTTAACCAGAATGTGAACATACCTGACGTCTTCATTCCTGTACTCACAGATCCAGGGTCAGGACCTGCCAAGGAGAAGTCTGTAAAAATTGTCTATAGAAGAGATGCCGATAGCGGGCCCCTCAGAGCTTGGTTTAGGGAAAGATGTAAACAATCCCAACTGTGTGGTTAGTGGGCTTCCCTGGTGGCTCAGAGGGTAAAGAGTCTGCCTGTAGTGTGGGAGACCCGGGTTCCATCCTTGGGTTGGGAAGATCCCCTGGAGAAGGAAATGGCAACCTACTCCAGTACTCTTGCCTGGAAAATTCCTTGGACTGAGGAACCTGGTGGGCCCCAGTCCATGGGGTCGCTCTGACCTATTGTTTGCAGAGGTTCTGTGCCCAGGGATGGACTTTGGGGTGCCAGTGTATTCCCCTTCCATGCACTGTTTGTGTTTTAAATATTGTCCCCTCCCCCATTCCTTGAGCTGTTTCTCTTAGTAGCTTTGCCTGTGTTAGTTGTGCTAATACTGTGTAACAAATTACCATAACTTTAGCAGTTTAAAATAGTATACATTTATTGGCTTAGAGTTTCTGTGGATTCAGGAGTCCAGGTACAGCTTATCTGGACATTTCGTTCAACAGTCTTTCGAGGGTACAGTCAAGGTGTTACCTGGACTACATTCTCACCTTGAGCTCAGGTCCCTCTTCCAAGCTCATTGATGTTGACAGAATTCACCTTCCTGGGGTTGTAGGATGGAGGCCCTCAGCTTCGAGAAGCCACACCTCTCCACAGGCAGCCCACAATGTGGTTGTTGCTCCTTCAAGGCCAGGAGGAGAGTGCTTCTCTTTGGGAAGTGCTCAGCCCCTGTTTTTTATCTGATTTAGGTCAAGCCCACCTATAATCATCTTCCTTTTGATTAACTCAAAGTCCACTGATTCGGGACCTTTAATATTTTTTGGCTGCACTGAGTCTTCGCTGTGGCACTTGGGCTTTTTCTCCAGTTGCAGCACATAGGCTTCTGATGTGGAACATGGGCTCTAGAGCATGTGGGCTCAGGAGTTGCAGTGCCTGGGCTCTGCAGTTTGTGGCACACAGGTTCTCTAGTTGGAGCATGCAGGCATGGTTGCCCTGAGACATGTGGGATTTTAGTTCTCTGACCAGAAATCAAATCCACATCCCCTGCAATGAAGGGCAGATTCTTAACCACAGCACCACCAGGGAAGTCCCTGGGACCTTAATTACATCTACAGAATTTCCTTAGTTTTGTCTTGTAATGTAACCTAGTCAAGCAGAACTATCATATTCACAGGTGCTGCCCTCACTCAAGGGGAGGAAGTTTGTAGGGCATGACCATGGGGGTGGGAGCCTTAGAATTCTGTGCATCCCAGCTGGTGCTGTTTCCTCTACCCACCTTCTTCCCAAAAGGCTCCCATCTTCCTGTCTTCTAACCTTGGCCGCTGGAACTGTGCCAACTCTGGAACTTCCACAGGAATTCTTAAGACTCAAGTCAAAACCCTTGTGTAGCCAAATATGGGATTATGGGCTAGGGAGGGTCACTAGAGGTCACATTAAGAGTTTCATTCATACATACGTGCCGTCTCAGAGAGTGTCTTTGAAAAACTTAGAAAGATAGGATATCATAACTTTCTCAGAAAGTTCAACATTATGCCTTAGGAGATTTCCTAAGAAATTTTGACCATCAGTCTAAATGGGATGCTAGGGATAGTAAATAAGGTAGAGTTGCTCTGTAATTAAGCCATTTTTTTTCTAGAGGTGTCCTCTAGTTTTAGCCTTTATTTAGAAGTAATCCTCAAATGATGTTCATGTGAGGCCTATAATTCCAGGGATGTTTGGGGATAAGGTAAAATTCTTAGAATCTTAACTCTAACTCATATAGACTCTCCTCTTTCTCTTTCTTTCTTTCCCCACCACCCCCCCTTTCTGTCTAACACACAATTTAGAATGCAGTGAGTGAAAGTTACCTGAATACAATTTAACTTACAAAGTCACTCCAAGTCTTTGGTACTATAATTGCTATAAGTAAAAAAATAAATTTTGCATTGCACTTGGCAACTTACGGCAAAGCACCCGCGGCTCAGATGCCCAGATTAAGAATCTATCTAACTAACAGTCTTTGGCAGATTCCACAGGCTCCATTCTTGTGTGAATCAGAATAGTATTAACCTCTTTTTAACTTGTAAACAGCTTGTAAAGAAAAATTCTTGAGGCAGTCAAAACAAGTCATTATAGCATTATTTTATTTCCTGTTTTAGTCCAGCTCCTTTATTTGCAAGGGTGCTTGCAAATAACCTCCAATAACCCTCTCCCTACTGAAGTAAATAACTCATATCTTTTGTTAGATCATGTTTCAGAGAAAAAAGTGTATTGCTGCAAATTCACATGCCTCTGGGATCCACTCAGCTAGTATAAATGTGAGTGCCTCACATTCAAAACTGTTAAAAATCAAACAAAATAAAGCAAACAAGCAAAAATCCCACTGGAAGCCAAATAAAATGTATTTGTGAGCCAACTCCCAAGGTCCATTAGTTTGTGATGAGTGCAACAAAACATTGAGAGATGTATAGCTCTTAAATTGTAACAGAGAAGAATATCTCCCACAAAGGTGTATACACAGGTGTAAGTGCAAGAGAATATGAGAGTACTTGTGTTTGTGTGTGTGTGTATGTGCACACATACACACACAGCAGCTGCATTCACAAGTCCTGGGCAGCAATACCAAAAGTGTACATCCAGCTTATTCTATGCTGCCTACTGGAGAGTCCCATAGGTCACTGTGCTGCATTCAAAAAGGCCAGTCTACTTCTTGTGCACCCACCTGGAAGGCCTGTGATCTATGAGGATACCACTAGGACCATCACACAGGTATTAAAAGAAGGTCCCAAAATTGTTTTGTTTTTTTTTTTAATATATTTATTTAATATTTATTTGGCTGTGCCGGGTCTCAGCTACAGCACGCAGTACCTTCAGTCTTCGTCGGGACATGCAGGTTTCTTAGTTTAGGCATGCAAACTCTTAGTTGCAGCACATGGGATCTTAGTTCCCTGACTAAGGGTCGAACCTGGATTTAATCTCACATTGGAAGTGTAGAGTCTTAGCCACTAGACCACCAGGGAATCCCCCTTAAGTTGTTTTAGCTGATGGCTTTTGGCTCCAGGTGGAGTGAACCTCCCCATTCATTATCCCTATGACTCATTCATTTATTCATTCACTCAACAGAAGTCTAACTGAATTTGAGAAATATGTTGGCATTATGCCAGGCATTTGAACTGGAACTTTGACTAGGATAACATTCTTGTCCTCAAGAGGCTTGCAGCCAAGTAGGGAAACCATCTAAACAAACCCAGAATAATAGATGGGATGATGGCTGCTCTGATGGAAGGTGTCACAGAAGCACAGGGGCAGGCATTAGTGTGTGGACACAGCAGTCGCAGGGCAAGGGCTTAGTTGCTCTGTGGCATGTGGGATCTTAATTCCTTGAACAGGAATTGAACTTGCATCCCCTGCATTGCAAGGCAGATTCTTAACCACTGGACCACCACAGAAGTCTCAAGCTGAGTTTTAATGTTGGAAAAGAACTAATTAAATGGAGAAGAGAGTAGAGGGCCTTTCAAGCAAATGACCAGCATATAGAGGTCCATAGGCCTAATCGGGCTTAGTGTTCTGCAGACGTCTAGTGTAGGGAGAAGTGGTAGAGAGGAGATGAAAGAAACAGACAAAAGCTAAACTCCTTTGTACCGAGCCTCTTCACCTTCTAGCTGTGGAGGATGAAAATACAATGAATAATAGTAGTTAATAGTTAGTGAGTGCTTATGATGTACCTTGTAATCTTTAAGTATTTAAAGGAGTCTTATTGGATTATATCAGGTAATTCTCACAACAAACCTATGTGATAAGTATTAGAATTAATCTTCATTTTATAGATGTGGAAATCAGGGTACTGCGTGAATAAATCATGTGAACTGTGAGGAGCTAATAATCCCAGAGGAGGATTCAAACAAAGACAGGCTGACTCCTACATGTACTAACCGTTCCCACCATGCTGTTTTGCTTACTCCTCTGTAAGCATGTGAGTGTCCGGACTCAGGTCGGTGTTTTCAGATCATTCTGGCCCCAGCGTTCAGAATGGACTGGCAGTAGGGGAGTTTGGGTGCTCATAAGAGGGAGGGACTGGAGCCAGGCAGGCCATCTCCAGGGCTGTCACAGAGGTCCTCAGGTAGAAGCCCTCTGCTCTGAGACTAAATGCCTGCACCCAGGGACCTCATTATTGTGGGACATGCGTGAACACCGTATCACACCTCTTGGTCATTATTTGATGATTCCTACTCATAAACAAATTGCTTTAAATCATTCTTTCAAATCCTGGCCAAGAAAGGTCAACTCCCCTCTCCCTCTAACCCTTGGTTTTTAATTCCCTGCCTTTCCTTCACTTATTTTTAAGCAATGACGTTCCTTTGCTTTCCCCACTGTTTGCTCAGTTAACAGAAGAGCCCCACCACACACTCCTGGGGTGGGAATCTCAGGAGCATTCCTTTGGGCCTCATCTGATAAGTCACCATATCCAATAGATTCTTCCTTCTGAATATCCCTCAACTTTATTCTCTACCTCTACCCTGCTCTCTCATCATCTCTAGTCCTGATTATTGTACAAGACTCCTAACTGATCTTCCTGTTCCAGGATTTCATCTTGTATTGCTACCAGGGTTATCATTGCTTTATCATCTTTCAAGGCAACTACATCCTACAGGGTAAAGCAAACCCCATAAAATAACATTAAGTCCTTTACAATTGACCCCAGTCTAACTTTCTTTAAATAATTTGTTTTGTTATTCTCTCTGAAAGTAATATCTGCTGATTAAATAAAAACCACGGACATAGTATATACTGTATCTATTGTATTTACCATTTTATAAAAGTAGATAATAAGCCAACAATTGAACACAGCACCTTTTTTTTCGTTTTTAAAAAAATTATTTTTTTATTGACGTATAGGTGATTCACAGTGTTTCAGGTGTACAGCAAAGTGATTCAGTTTTATACATAGAAAAATTTGGTTATATGTATATATTCTTTTTCAGATTCTTTTTCATTATAGGTTATTACAAGATATGGAATATAGTTCCCTGTACTATAGAGTAAGTCCTTGTTTTTTATTTAATATGTATATTACTGTCATATCTATTAATCCCAAATTCCAAATTTGTCTCTCCCTCCCTTCCCCCTTTGGTAACCATAAGTTTTGAACACAGCAGCTTTGAACATTTCCCGCTTAGTCTCGTCCCAGTACTGTCTATCCCCATCTACCTGATTCTCTATGCTATGTTGAACCTGCTATTCTGAAAGCTTACTTTCATATAGTATATTGAAGTATACTCCATGCCTCTCTACACGGTGCATGCTCTTTCCCCAAGTCTAACACAGTGCCTGGCACAGAGTAGGGTTCAGTATTTTCTGACATTGAGGACCAGTTTATTGGAAAGTGGAAGCAACTATTTACCAGGGATTCCATTAAGCCTCTTTTGTCTGGTATGTTGTCCAATACCCATGACAACTCAGCTAGGTAGATACTATTATGACTTCTATTCAGATGATGAAACTGTGACTCAGAGTTTCCTGCTATGTTGAAGACTAAGCAGCACCCCCTAGATTCATCTCAGTTTCCCTATCTGCTCACAGTTCCCTTACCCTGGCCCCGCACCAGGTATCTGCCACAACAGTGCTATATGACAAACCACTTTGAAACTTAGTGGACTAAAACAATCATTGATTATTTCCCAGGAGTCCACGGGGCAGCTGCGCAGTTCTGTCAGCCTGGGCCAGTCTTAGCTGTTCCCGGCAGACTCCCTCGTGCATCCACCGTTAGTGGCACGTTCCCCAGGGGATGACCGGCTAAGGACGGCCTTGGCTGCAGTGGCTTGGTTCTTCTCCAGGTGGCATCTGATCTTTTGGAGGTGAACCTGGGCTTGTTCTCATGGTTGAGGAAGATGTCTGAGGGAGAGGGCACATGCATACCAAGATCTGGTTGCTTTCACCAAGTTTTTTTTTTTGCCAAAGCAAGTTCAAGTCTGGCTCTGGAGCCCATCCTTCCAATAAAATCTCTAATAACAATGGTATGAGACTTTTGGCCTTGCTGCTTTGGGAAAGAGGCAGTCATCAAGATGAGTTTTTAAGTATGCAAATATCTATATGAAGGCAATGGATGGAGCACCAGTGTGACTGAGGGGAGACTGAAGAACCTGTAAGAGGGCTGCTGCAAAGTTTAGGATGAGGTCAGCAAGTGCTACACCAGCCTACTTTGAGAAAGGATAGAACAGCATCAGTATGACTGATTGTATAAGAAGAATTCATGGCAAAATGTCAAAATGATTCTGTTTTCTAGCTAGATAAATGGGAGGATGGCAGTATCACACCTTGACACTGAGAAAATTTTCATCCTTTTCAGTTTAAGTAAGAATATTGAAGGAGAAAAAAAAATAACCCACTATGCAGAAACCAAAACTCAGCTCAGTCTTTAAATAAAAATTAAATAAAAGCAGAAAGTTCATAATTATAAGCTTGAAATGCTTAAGATGTCGCAACAGTTAGATAACTAATGCAAAACAGAGGCTGTTTGATCAGAAATTCCTTGGAGGACTGCCAGTTCCATGCTTCACTTGTGCATGAGTGTTGACTAGCCTGGATCCTTTAGGACAACAATTCTCAAACTTTTATCTCAGAAACTCATTACATTTTTTAAAAAATTATTCAGGACCCTAGAGAGTTTTTGTTGATGTATGTTAACATCTCTAGATATTTAACATATTTACAATTAAAATAGAGAAATTGTAGTATGTGCCAGATGCTAATCTAGGACAGGATATCTAGCAGTGAACATAGCACATTAGGCAAAAAGCCCTGCCCTCATAGAACTAATATTCTATGCTATGCTATGCTATGCTATGCTAAGTCACTTCAGTCGTGTCCGACTCTGTGCGACCCCATAGACAGCAGCCCACCAGGCTCTGCCGTCCCTGGGATTCTCCAGGCAAGAATTCTGGAGTGGGTTGCCATTTCCTTCTCCAATGCATGAAAGAGAAAAGTGAAAGTGAAATCTCTCAGTCGTGTCCGACTCTTAGCGACCCCATGGACTGCAGCCTACCAGGCTCCTCTGTCCATGGATTTTCCAGGCTAGAGTACTGGAGTGGGGTGTTAGTGTGAAAATTTACAATATGTCAGATTGAAGTTAAATACTACAGAAGAAAACCAGCTAAGGTAAGGAGGTTATGGAAAGTTGGCCTCTTCTGAAAGGACACACATGAAGGAGGTTGGCTGTGTTGAACTCCAGCTATAGAGACCCACAGTGGAAGCTGTGCACTCACTACTGCTCACAGGTCTTCCCAGCTTCCTCACACTCCATGCTGTTGAGCAGCACATAGCCATACAAACCAACAGCCATGCATCCTCTGTTTTCTTCTCAGACTCAATGGCTAATCACCAATAAAGGAAAGCTGGCAGGGCTCTGTACTGGGTGCCATGAAATACTTCTAGAGTTGGGAACCTAGATAAACCTTTGATGTGGTTTTGCTGGGCTTCCCAGGTGGCGCTAGAGGTTAAGAACTTGCCTGCAATGCAGGAAACATAAGAGACACAGACAGGTTCAAACCTTGGGACAGGAAGATTCCCTAGACAAAGAAATGGCAACCCATTCCAGTATTCTTGCCTTAAAAATCCCATGGACAGAGGAGCCCGGCGGGCTACAGCCCACAGGGTCGCAAACAGTAAGACATGACTGAAGGGACTTAGCATGTGGTTTTGCTAAAGAGTTCTGTGCAACTCATCAGAATACATAGAGCATGTATTGTACGCCAGGCTCTGTTTAAGCACTCACCCTGGACTCACAGCCCTTCTGCAGAGCCGGATCTTCCCATGGCTCACTGAGTACCATTCCATATAAGCTGGTCCTCCTGCCCTCCTGTCTTCCATCTAATCAGGCTTTCTAGACAGTGCAATAGCACTTGCTGTTGTCCACATGTACCTCTTGTGATCTGAATCTACTTGATTTCTAAGTTGGCCTAGCATGCATTGTGGTAGCAACTGACTAATACTGCATCATCTGAACCTAACTGATTCCTGAGTTTGGTCAGTAAGCAATAAGAATTTCAATAGTGAGTGAGATATGTACCCTGTCCCAGGCCCTGTGGATAAAAAGACAAATAAAGGATAGATTCTGCCTAAAATGCTTGCAAGGAAACAGTGAGCAGGCAATTCCAATTCAGCCCAAGAATTGCCCTGGAAGAGGACTGCACAGAAAGCTTTGGACACACAAAAAAGAGCAAGTAGCTGCTCTGCAAGAGTCAGAGATTTTGTTTTGAAGGACAAGAAGATGTATCCTAAGTTAGCGAAGATGAGCTAAGGAAAAGTAGAGGCAAAGTCTCAAACTTGTGAGAGGCCGTGGCAAGCTTGGTGATTACTGATTAGTCCAGTGTGGTGGGGAAGTGACAGAAGAAGTCAGCTTGGTGATTACTGATTAGTCCAGTGTGGTGGGGAAGTGACAGAAGAAGTCAGCTGAAGGACCCTGGGTACTATGCTGACATACCAGAAATGCATTCTGTGGGAAACAGACTCACAGAGCAACTTATGGTTGCTGGGGGAATGGATGCAGGGAAGGGATAGTTAGGGAGTTTGGGATGAACATATACACACTGCTGTATTTAAAATGGATAACCAACAAGGACCTACTGTATAGCACAGGGAACTCTGCTTAGTGTTATGTGGCTTCCTGGATGGTAGGGGAGTTTCAAGGGGAATGAATAAATCTATATGTATAGGTGAGTCCCTTCACTGTTTACCTGAAACTATTACAACATTGTTAATCAGCTATACCCCAATACAAAATAAAACTCAAAAGTTATATATATATATATATATATATATATATATATATATATATAATATGGGGGAAAAGCATAACTGCCACTAATTTCCAGGACACAAATAACTTGAAGTTTTATTATTGACTACTCATCTGAGGGCTGTCATTTTTGACATCCTCATGTAACTGTCATTTGCTAGGTACTGATAAATGTTTATTAACATGAATACAATTCAGGTGGTTGAAGGAGTCCAGATTTATTTATTTTTGGTTGCAGTAGGTCTTCCTTGCTGTGTGAGGGCTTTCTCTAGTTGTGGTGAGCGGGGACCTCTTTTCGTTGTGGTGCACGGATTTCTCATTGCAGTGGCTTCTCTTCTTGCAAACCTCAGGCTCTAAGCACATGGGCTTCAGTAGTTGGAGCACATGGGCTCAGTAGTTGTGATTCGTGGGCTTTAGAGAGCAGGCTTTGCCGTATGTGGCATCTTCCCAGACTAGGGACCGAGCCCTTGTCGCCTGCATTGGCAGGCAAATTCTTAACCATTGGACCACCAGGGAAGTCCCAAGAAGTCAAAATGTTACCTTTCGTTGGTTGGCCTCAGCACTGTCATGGCACTGGTGGCGTGCGTTTAGCTTGCTGATGTATTACAATGAGCGTATAATGAGGATCAAGGCCTAGTGGAAGTCAAGTCTTACGCCATCTTGGGCCTGGTCGGTTCTGATCAGTTTTTGTCATGTCCTCAATGCCATTCTCTTAAAGGTTGTGCTCCGTCCCCTTCCCTCCTGTCTCACAACCTTGAGTCTGGCTTGTCACTCGGTTCCCACAAACTCATCAGTTACCTGACCTCTCTTTTTCTGTTTCTTGAATCTGTGCCCATTTTTTCATTCCCATCACTATTTAGATTTTTCTCATCTGGATTATACTTACAGACTCTCCACCTGTCTCCCTGTTTCCCCTCTCCTCCACCTCTACCCCCAGTTAATTCTCTACTAATAACCAGCACAGTTTTTATTTTTTCTTTTTAAATATTTATTTGGCTGTGCCAGGCCTTTGCTGTGGCATGTGGGATCTTTAGTTATAGCATGTGGGATCCAGTTCCCTGACCAGGGATCAAACCCCGGCCCCCTGTAATAGGAGCACCAAGTCTTAGCTACTGGACCACCAGAAAGTCCCACATCACTGTTTTTAAAATATAACTCTGATTGAGTCGTTCCTTATGGAGGGAAAAGTCTCACCAAGTCTGGAGAGTATTACTATTGAAAAAGGGGGAAAATATTAAGAACTTTCAAATAAGTGATATTTATAAAAGAATTCACTCTGAGGCCTTGGGCCAAATTCTACCCTAATTGCTTGTCTACAGTTCTGCCTGAGGGGTAAACCACAGATTTTCATTCTCTGATTTGCAAAATGTCAGTATCTCTGTTAAATAATTTGCATCTTGGCTGGACTCAAAGGTTTTCAATTTATTTCTTATCCTTCCTCAACCTTTTAGTCCCGCTAATTATCTCTTCTAAGAGAGGCACAACAGGGAGTTTTAACTTTCCCCATTATTCAAACATTGGAAGTATATTCTCCCCAAATTCCAAAAGAAGAGGAATTTATGAAAAAATTATAGAATATTCACCTGAATAAACTGTACAACATCCAGGCTAAACCTCTTATTTTACAGGTGGAAAAGCTAGATTGACCAAGGGACTTTTAGGGAGTCACACAGAGAACCAAATGGAGTTCAGACCACTGAGATCTCTACTCCCAGTGCCAGGTTCCAGCTACGAGGGACAGGAGAAAGCTGAAGGGAGCACACAGGGGAAACTTCTGTGCTTTCTCCCCCAGAACTGTGTTTCCATGATCAAAACCATCTAGCACTCTCGTGTTTTGCTATTTCTTCAAAGAGGAGTAGAAGGAGGAAGAAGAATGTTTGTATGAATTACTGCTGTATTATATTATTTAAAAAACTATTTATTTGGCTGTGCCGGGTCTTAGTTGTGGCATGCAGGTTTAGCTGTGGCTTGTGGGATCTAGTTCCCTGATCAGGGATTGAACCCTGGCCCCCTGCGTCGAGAGTGTGGAGCTTAACCAGTGGACCACCAAGAAAGTCCCATTTCTGCTGTATTTTAAATGAATATTTTATCACTGATGAGACATAGATTGTTCCTTGTTCTTAGCCACAGTCCCTCATAGCTGGCTGCAAGTCTGCTGACTTTCCTCCAAGAGGAATGGGCTGGCTGGGAGCTCCCTAGTCAGGACAGATATCTTATCATCCTGCTAATAGGCCCTGGGGAGTCCATTGCCTTCATTTCTTCCTCTCTAGGCATACCCAGGCTCACCCATTCTCCACCCCTTCCCACCATGTCCACAAGCCCATCCACCATGTCCCTTGGGCTGGCTGGGGGTGTCCGGGCTAGGGGTGTCTTGGCTGGCCCTGCCTTCCAGCTCAGATTCAGCTCAGAGGCTCCCTTAATTGGGTGATCTATCAGGTTACTTATCCAAACCTTTGCTTTTTTTGCTTGGAAGATAGAGATTAAAATATCTACCACTTAGATGAACTATAAGATCTAGATAAGCAAAGAAGTACCTAATCACAGTACCAAGCATATTACATGTATTTGTAGGTATTTATTAATTTTTCAAGCTTTTGGACTTGTTCCTCAATAGGGAACAGCTTCTGAGCTTCTCTCATGGCCCATGGGACCACCCCTTTCCCATTAAAGGTATCTGTGATCACATACAGTCCTAAATCCTTGTTCATTCATCATCTGTCATCACAGAGCTTGTGGGAAGAGGAGAGCATTCACATGAGACAGATTCAGCTGGTGAAACTGAGACAAGGCATACTGAGCCCTGGCAGAGATAGGTCCTGGTAAACAGGGCAGCCCACCCCCTCTCTTCCACACCACAGTGCATAGTCCTCAGAGTTCAGCATGGAGGGGGATCCTTCTGTTAGCTGCTCCTGCAATGCAGACAAAGGACCTTGAGTGCCATGTTGAGATATTTGAAACTTATTCTAAGGTTCCCAGCTGTCCCAGGCTTCTCTACCTTTCCTAGGGATTTGGTCTCTATAACCCAGGCCAACCAGGATGAAACTGACCCAGAGGCCATAGGGAAACAATCCCCTAGTCTGGTAAAACAGGTCAGTAATGGGGCATGGTGGAAACCATTGGCTGAGAGACTTCCATAATGATGCTGAAAAGTCAGCCTCTGTGTACAGTGTAGAATTGAATCTCAGAGACAGAGTTTTGGGTGAAGTAGAAAAGAATAGCTTTATTGGTTTGCCAGGAAAAGGGCACACAACTGACTGGTCCCCTGAAAAACTGTAGTCCTAACCTGGGAGGATTTGGTGGTTCTAGAGCAGTAGCTGACAAGGATCAAGGTGTGTGCAGGGCCTGCCCTCCTTTAATACAGCCTCAGGTGGTTTCTTGATGAGCTTCTCAACATTATCAAACTGTGACCTTCTCTTGATTGAAGAATGCTAACATCTTCCAACCTGACCAACCTAGACAGCAGGTTAAAAAGGAGAGACATTACTTTGCCAACAAAGGTCCATCTAGTCCAAGCTATGGTTTTTCCAGTAGTCATGTATGGATGTGAGAGTTGGACTGTAAAGAAAGCTGAGCGCCGAAGAATTGATGCTTTTGAGCTGTGGTGTTGGAGAAGACTCTTGAGAGTCCCTTGGACTGCAAGGAGATCCACCCAGTCTATCCTAAAGGAAATCAGTCCTGAATATTCATTGGAAGGACTGATGCTGAAGCTGAAACTCCAGTACTTTGGCCACCTGATGCAAAGAGCTGACTCATTTGAAAAGACACTGATGCTGGGAAAGATTGAAGGCAGGAGGAGAAGGGGACAATAGAGGATGAGATGGTTGGATGGCATCCCCGACTCAATGGACATGAGTTTGAGTAAACTCTGGGAGTTGGTGATGGACAGAGAGGCCTGGCGTGCTGCAGTCCATGGGGTTGCAAAGAGTCAGACACGACTGAGCTATTGAACTGAACTGAACTGAGTATCTTCCATTTGTTAGGGATTTTAGTTCTGCTGCTAAGTCGCTTCAGTCGTGTCTGACTCTGTGCGACCCCAGAGACGGCAGCAGGAGAGCTCAAAGATACTATTATATGCATCTCTTGAAGTCAACCAAGACCCTGCCCCAAGGCTGCACTACTGTTTCTTGACTTCGCCTCCCTCTTCCCTGGTTAGCAACTGTTCCAATCTGCCCTTTGGAACTCACGGAAGGTCATGGAGGCTGGAGTCTATTCCCTAGAAACAGGGGATACAGAAAGTCTTCTGAGCCTAGGAGCTCCACAGGGTTCTATTCAGTTTCAATAGCTTGCCCCAAAGTTTGGTCCTGGCCATGGTATGAAACATGCAAGTCCTCTGGGAGCAGCCACAGATGGCATGACTGTTGGAAGGACTGACTCTCTAGGACTTGGTTCTCCCTAACCACATCCCTGCCATATGCTGCCTTGGTGACAATATTGTGTCACGTTTTTAAATTAAATAATGCATTTGAAAGTATTACAAAAACCCTAAAGTGCTTTACAAATTATTATTACTTATGACATCTGCAGTCAGAACTCTGGGTGTGCAGCACTATTTAAACCCTAGAAAAACATCTGCTTGAATGAACCTACCTTCCTTACTAATTCAATAGATGTTTGTTGAACCCACAGAGCTCTCAGGCAGTAGAGTACAATAGCAAACATGAACACAAAAGCCTTGCTTTTGTGGATCTTATAGTCTAGTGAAGGAGAAGGACAGTGCACCAGTAAATAAAACAGATAACATAATTACAAAACTCAATAAATGATCTCAAGGAAATAAGAGAGATGCTACAGAAGATCATTTTAAATTTAGATACAGTAGTCACAGGAAGCCTTTTAAGGATCTGAAATTGAAACTGAGGTTTGAAGGATGAGTAGGAGCAGACTGTGGAGGATCAAAGAAAAGAACACTTCCAGCAGAAAGAAGTTCAAGTGCAAGAGCCCTGAGGCAGAAACAAACTTGACAGCTCCCAGAATAGCAGGAAAGCCAATGAAATCTCCACACAGTGAGGCCAGGTACAGTGAGGCAGGTGGGAGTATAGGGAGGGAGTGGAGGATCAAGTCCGAGAGACTGGGAGAAGCCAAATCAGATAGATGTTTTAGGCCAAGTTAGTGGTAGGGAAAAGCGTTTAGCAAGTCAGTCACATACTTCATGTTTTTATACAGATCACTCGTCCTGCTTTGTGGAGAACATTCTGTAGATAAGCAAAAGTAAACTCAGACAAATTGGTGGTAGTAGTCCAGGCAAAAGGTGAGGATTCACAGAGTGCCGGGGGAAAGGAGGGGGTGGAAAGAGGAGGATATAGAAATATAGTGAGCATTTTAAGTGTAACATCATAATTTAAAGAGAGGTTTACTACCAGCACTTGCCAGTTTGGAGAGATGGAAAGAAAGGAATCAAAGATGACTTCTGGACAGGTAATTTGAGTGATGATTTTTGCTTGAAATGGGGAAAGGAAGAGAGTTTGGGGAATAAAAGCAGGAGTTCTGCTTTGTACAGAGAAGTTTGAAGGTAGCCAAGTAGGAACACGGAGTAGGCAGTTGGATGAAAAAGTCTGGGGCTAAATAGACATCCAGATAAGATGTCATTCCAGATAGGAATTCTTATTTATTCATTATTCAGAATTTACAGTGCTATTCAGAGCCATGGGAAAGAATGAAGTTACTTGGAAAGTTATCATAAATAGAGAAAAGAAAAAGTCTGAGGACAAAACACTTAAAGGTGGATGATAAGGGACCAGTTATGAATGCCAAGAGAAAAAAAATCCAGAAAGATGGGAGCACAAAGAAAAGTAAAGGTGTTCTATAATCAAGAGAGAAAAGAGTTTCAGGGAGAAGTAGCAATCAGGTCATCAAAGTTTACTGAAAAGTTAATTAGGATGAAGACTGAGAATTGACCCTGAGATTTTGCAACATGGAGGTTGTTGGTGACCTTGAGAAAAGCTGATCCAGTGGAGCAGGCAGGGGAATTTAGACCTGTGGAGACCTGGAGCTGATCTGAGTAGCTTAGGGCGTAAGTGGAGGTGAGGAACCTCCTCTTTTAAGGAGTTTTATTATAAAGTGGAGCAGAGAAATGGGGTCACACTAGAAAGCTTCTAAGATGATCTGGTAACCTGTTTGTTTACAGAGGGGGAGGAAGAGACTGTTGGGCAGGAGAACGGAGGTAATTTCAGGTGCTAAGCCCTTGTGTTGGTGAGAGGAACAAGATTCATTGCAAAAGTAAAGAGAGCAGGAGGGAAGGCAAATAGTGTGGGTTCATGTGAAATTGATTAATAGATTGGTTAGTTGGAAAACTCATTCATTCAGCAAACACTGGCTTCCTATGTGCCAGTTGCAATCCCAGGGGCAAGATACACAGCAGTGAATGAAACAGATGAGACAGTGCTCATGCCCTCATGGAGTTTATGCTCTATTGAGGGGAGCTGAACAATAAATATGTTAACAGATGAATTTATATCAGAGAGAAGATGACAAGCACTAGGGAGAACGGTGAGCTAGGGTAAGGGGGTTGTGCGGAGCTGGACAAGGGGGCTGCCATTCTTAATAGGGTGATCAGAGGAGACCTTGATAATGAGGGAGCATTTGTGAGCAGACCTAAATGGAGCAAGGGAGGAAGGCACGTAGTTATCTTCAGGAAGAGGGTTCCAATCAGAGGGAACAAAATGTGCCAATTTCCTGAGGCAGGAGTGTGCTTGGCACAGTCTGAGGCACAGCAGGGAGGCCAGTGTAGCTGAACAAAATGCTCAAAGTAGGGGAGTTTGCAGAAATCAAGGCAGAGAGGCAGTGGGCCGGCAGCCCCGGATGGCCTGGAAGGTAGAGCTGAGCTCTACTCTGAGTCAGATGGGAAGTCACTGGTGAGTTTTAAGCAGACAGGGAAATGATCTGACTTATATTTTTCAAAGATACCTTCGGCAGCTGTGGAGAGTGGCCTCTGAGGTCAAGGATGGAAGTGTGGGAGGCTATTGCAGTAATCCACACCAGAGATGATATTGTTCTCTGATTGCATCTGTTTTCTTAGTGAAATCAGAGGTGAGATCTTCCTAGGAGAGTGAGGAGGCTATGATGGAAGCTTGAGGAACGAAAAGAAGGTACGGTTATTGTGGGTGATGAATTGATTAAAGAACTATGGTAGGGTTCCTCACCTCCAATTATGCCCTAAGCTACTCAGATCAGCTCCAGGTCTCCACAGGTCTAAATCCCCCTGCCTGCTCCATTGGATCAGCTTTTCTCAAGGTCACCAACAACCTTCATGTTGCAAAATCTAAGAGTCAATTCTTGGTCTTCATCCTAATCAACTTCTCAATAAACTTTGATTACTTGATCGCTACTTCTCCCTGAAACTCTTTCTTCTCTTGATTGTAGAACACCTTTGCTTTTCTTTGTGCTCCCATCTTTCTGGATTTTTTTTTTTCCTTGTCATTCATGACTGGTTCCCAAATAGCTGTCAGTACACACAGTTTGCCAAATGCTTACTCACCTCCACCTCGGGGACTTCTCTGGCCATACATCTTTCCTACTGTGTCCACTCTCTCTCCTTTCACCATATTTCTTTTCCTCTGACTCCAGTTGGCCTCCAGTTGGCCTGGAGAACCTATGTATTTATTAAGAACAAAATGACAACCCACTGACACATCCAGTTTCTTATATTGAAGCTTTTGGAAGGATTTGCGGAGGCCCTTGGAATGTTCAGTTCTTAAGAGACTGTTATACATTCGACTGTCACTCCACCACTTCACCCTATAGCAGTCAGTGAGGGAGACCTAGAGACTTCCTGTGCTTTTTTAAGACTTTCCTCTCCTACCTATGATATAGACCTCGGCAGGATTGGAGGGAGACATACAGGATTTCTCATGCTTTTAGTCAGGCCACCACACCCTGCCTCTGTGACATGCCCATCTCACAACAGACATAAACAGGGCAGTCCCAGCAACAAGCTCATGACTGGAACTGATGACCCACTTTTTCTAAAATGGCGAGTGGCATTCATCTAATCTTGACCCATATCTCTCTCTAACTTGTGAGAATCCCAAGACCCTGAGGTCTTCTTGAAGATAGCAGATGTAAGGGCCAGGTGGAAAGGGCTTACACCACCTCTGTCTACATCCCAGTGGACAGGACATAGATCAATAGGTGCAGCTTATGTACAAAGGAGGCTGCGAACATGTGCCTGGAGAAGAGGAAAATGAAATGGTACCTGATGAACGCAGATATTTGTCTCTGTGGTGACACAGAGATCAAGGGAGGGCTTCTCTGGTGGTTCAGTGGTAAAAAATCTGCCTGCTATGCAGGAAACGGGGGCTCGATCCCTGATCCAGGAAGATCCCACATGCCGGGAAGCAACTAGACTTGTTCACCACAGCTATTGAGCCTGTGTTCTAGAGCCCAGGAGCCACAGCTGCTGAGCTAATGCGCCACAACTACCAAAGCCCGTGTGCCCTAGAGCTCACGCACTGCAACCAGAGAGTAGCCTCAACTTGCTGCCTCTAGAGAAAAGCCCGCACAGCAACAAAGATCCAGCTCAGCCAAAAAATATAATAGAAATAAGTAAATATATATATATATATATATATATATATTTAAAAGATCGAGGGAGAAAAAAACCTTTAATAAGGAGGAACTAATCAATATTGCCATTCTACAGAAAGGTCAGCTAAAATACGGACATAAAAGGTTGACATTTTCAGTTAGGAAGTCTGTGGTCATGCTTTAAAGGGTCATTTTTGTGAAGTTATGGTGAAGTGAAAGAATGGGAGGTGAAGAAATGGGTGCAGAGAGTACTAACTATAGGAGAGTCTAGTTCTATAACATGGTAGAGTGAAGGAAGTTGGAAAAGGTGTCTAATTGTGGGAGAATTGATATTTACAAGCTAAAGAACTGGTAGCGAAGGAGAAATCTGAGATGGGAAGGGGGATCATTCATGGAGGGAACTAGAAGGCAGGAAAGGATGAGACAGGAGTGTAGGTGAACTAACTAGTCTTCACAGGAGGAATGACATGGCTGCTTCTAAGATATGTGGGAGGGGAGCAAGGTTAGGAGTTGAAGAAAAAGTCTATAAGTGAGGAGCAGGAAGTCAAGGAAGTTCACGTCTAGTAGTATTTATGTTTGCAAAGGCGTTATTATGAAGGATCGGTGGGCTAGTTGTGGGGCAAAAGGAGGGCTTTAAGATAGCTGCCATGTGGAAGATGGGCTGAGCATGGAGAGCAGTATAGTATTTAGGGCTCAGTTGACGTTGGAGACCCCTTAGTGTAATGATACCAGTAGGCACCAATGTGAGATTTTTTTCACCAACACACAGCTCTCAAGGGCAGAGGCAGATCTTTGAATTGATCTAGGATCAAAGAAGGAAGGGTTTTTTGAGAGAGTAATAGTCTGAGTGGCAGTGAGGAGCTAGAGAAATATAGGCCCCTTCTTTTTACTCCATCTTCCTCCACCTAGTTTAGAGCCCTTCATCCTGTTTGGATTACAGAAATACCTTCTGCTTGGTTTCCCTGATTTTAGTCTCTTTCCCATGTATCTATTGTACACATGACTATCAGCTTAATTAGTCTTGTAGAACAGTGGCCATGTTTCATTCTTATTCAAAAGCTTTAGTAGCTCCCTACCTTCTTGGAGAATTAAATCCATATTCCTTAGCTCCACCCTCAAGATTCCAGGCACAGAGCAGGTTTCAACTAGTTTGTTTTATGCATCTAGTTTTATACACAAAGGATTTAGCTTATACTGGATGAAAAACTGTACTACTTCACTAAGTTTGAAGGACTTTCCCAAATGCAATTTTGTTAACTATTGGGAAAGCTTCTCCTACCACTCTCAGAATGTCCTTCAAGGTGTCTTTCAAGGGCTAACTCAAAGGCAGGTTCTCCCCTGTATCAAATGATATGTCTCTTCTCTGTCCTCTTTTTTGAAAAAAAATTCATTTTAAGCTTTATATCTAGAGTCAGGCACCTATTAAGCAAGAACTGTGCCTAATTTATCATTGTACCCCAGCCCATTGTACCCCCAGCTCATAACACCTAGCTTAGTATCTTGCTTTTTGTTGGTATCCAGAGTCGGCTGACTAAAGGCATGCATGCATTCATGAGTAAATAAGTAATGAGTCAATGGACATGAATTTGAGCAAACTCAAATTTAGTGAGATAGTGAAGGACAGGGAAGTCTGGCATGCTGCAGTCCATGGGGTCTCAAAGATTCAGACACAACTGAGCAACTGAATAATGACAACAATGTTCTAGAAAGTTTAAGAATCAGAATCCTTCCTGGAAGGTCATCTTCTCACGTTGTAGGGTTGATATTATAATTGTTATCCTTAGTACTTAGCACTGTTCTAAGACAGTACTGTAAGTTAAGTATACAGCAGAAACCTAGTAAAATCTTGGCAAACACAATTGAATTAGGTGCTTCCATACTCAGTGCATCACCTGAAGTGCTCTGGAGAGTGAACAGGGCCTAGGACACAGCAAATAGTTGTTTATATCTTGATTTGATTAACTTGACTAATGAATGCTCTTATAACCGGACAGCAACTCCCTTCACAGACTCAGTTATTCTTTAAAATCTTTGACTCATTGAATCCTACAATCATTGACTGATCTTTATGTGATAATTTAATATTAGACACTGAAGGAAAAAAAAAATCAATCTGTGAGAACAGCAGACATCTCATATGTTCATAAAGTAACCTCTCCTTTTCCTCCTTTGTGGCTAGGCTGTGACAATATGCTGATGGGCATAAAGTCTCTGAAAATAGTGAAGAAGACGACTGACACAGATGGCTCTTGGATGAAAGATGCTGTCAGTGACTCTCCAAAGGTTTATGTCTTCATTGGGCCCAGAAACAACACTGTCTGGGAATTTGCCAATATTCGGGCCTTCATGGAAGACAGCACCAAGCCAGCCCCCCGGAAGCTGATTCTAACACATTCCTGGCAGGGAACAGGCCAAGTGATCTACAAAGGTTTCCTATTTTTTCACAGCCAAGGGACTCCCAATGAGATCATCAAATATAATCTGCAAAAGAGGATTGTAGAAGACCGGATGCTTCTCTTTGGAGGAGCAGGCAGAGCCCTGGCCTACCAGCACTCCCCTTCAACTTACATTGACCTGGCTGTGGATGAGCACGGGCTCTGGGCCATCCACTCAGGGCCAGGCATCCGCAGCCATTTGGTTCTCACAAAAATTGAGCCTGACACGCTGGGAGTAGAACACTCATGGGACACTCCATGCAGAAGCCAGGACGCTGAAGCCTCGTTCCTCTTGTGTGGGGTCCTCTATGTGGTCTACAGTTCTGGAGGCCATGGCCCACATCGCATCACCTGTGTCTATGATCCTCTTGGCACCATCATGGAAGAGAATCTGCCCAACTTGTTCTTTCCCAGGCGGCCAAGAAGTCACTCCATGATCCATTACAACCCCAGAGATAAGCACCTCTATGCCTGGAATGATGGAAATCAGATGATTTACAAACTCCAGACCAGGAGAAAGCAGCCTCTCCAGTGATGCATTACAGTGGGGAGGGAGATGGCCAGGGATGCTGTGCTCCAGGATGGGGGGCCAGGGCCCCTCTGCAATATACTATAGTATTAATATATTAATAGCATCCCACTAATGGCACACAGGGAGATGAGGGGCTGCAAGTGGGGATGCACACACATTCTTTTCTAGATGATGTTGCCTTTGGTATCTTCTAAAAGCTTAGATGACAGTCTGTCATTCAGGAATTTTCAGGAAGTTCCATTACCCATCCCAACGCCCTGGTGCTCAAGGCCTTCCACATCCTGATCCAGCTTACTTCCAAACTTTTCTTTTTAGTAAAGCATTTTAGCATGTACTTTAATAATTCTCCCCACTCTCACCTTCTCAGCCATTAGAAATGTAGGCCACACCCTCATACTCCTGGCTTTTCTCCCCTCTGGCCTTTGCCCAAGCTCTTTCCTCTTTTACAGTTGCCTATTGATATTCTCCTATTATTCACTACCCAACTAAAGTACTATTTTTTGGATTAATTTTTATTGGAGTATACTTGCTTTCAATGTTGTGTTAGTTTCTACTGTACAACAGCAAAATGAATCAGCCCTGCATACACACGTATCCCCACCCTTTTGGCCTTCCTTCCCATTCAGGTCACCACAGTGCATTAAGCAGAATTCCCTGTGCTACACAGTATGTTCTCATTAGTTATCTATTCTATACATAGTATCAATAGTGTAAAGTAATATTTCTTGTTGATGTTTAATTTTGATTTCCCCTGGTACTGTCCCTACACCAAGCAAGGCGGTCGTAATAAGAAAGTGAAAATATTACCATTTGAATACCACTTTCCAGTTATAAAGTGTCTGCATCTGTGTTAGAACTCCTCTCACCCTTACGAGATAGACAGGGACAAGCCTTTATAGACAGAGGGTTTCGGTGAGCCATTCAAAGTACCAAAGCTACAAAAGGAAAGAGCTAGAAAAGACCACAAAGCCCATAATCTTGTCATTGTCCAAGGAAGCATCAAATATATGTTTGTTCACCCAACTTTTCTCAGCAATTTGTTAATCATTTCAGCCTAAAAATAACGGCCTGCCTCTTTAGCTAGTTTCATGCCTGCACAAGACCCTCCTGTAGGCCTTTGAAAAGCTACTTCCTCCAGAAAACCAGCCTAAGGCTGAGGACCCTTCTGTAGACTCATCTTGCCTTACCTTCCCCTGCTTCTTTCTTCCTGCCTGAAACACAATAAAAGTGACACTAAGCAAATAAACCTCATCAGGTTCTATTTGCCTACATGCCCTCAGCATGAAAGTTTCAGGGAGTGCTGCCCGTGCCTGGATTTACAGTGAACAATCCCCAACTCACTGAGGCCTTCAGTAAGTATTCTGGAATCTGGATGGATGCCAAATAGCAGGCAAGGGACTCCCTGCCACAGCAGGCGTGCCACGTGGCACAGGGGACAGAGACCACCTGGGCCTGTCTGGAGGGGCTTCTTCAAACTTTCCCGCACAGTTGTTCACTGCAGGCTGTTCAGGTCACAAGTGCAGGCTGTGGTGCCAGTCTGTGTCATGTGCTGGGGCCTCTGTCTTCCCAGGTTGGTCACATGAGAGGGTTTGCTCTGTTTGCAGCTGTTTTCCAACTCTGCCAAGCCCAGGCTGGGACCATAGGCAGTGAAGAGAGGGGTGGGGTTTTTTTTCTTTTTCTTTCCCATGGGATTTGAGTAGCTGTTTGGCAGAATGGAATTGCTAAGCCCATGGACATAGCACAGTTACCCACAGTTCTAACAGAGTGGTACAGAGAGCTCAAATCCATTGTGGAATGAGGCAGATATGAATAAATAAATGTGGTGATATTACCCATTCCATGGACTGGGGGCCATTTGCTGCCCCATGGGTAAAATAACATTACCTATTTCACAGGGAAAAGGAATGTGCCTCACAGATGAGGGTAGCAGGGGAATTAATCAGAGTGGGATTACTCATAAATCCTGCATACATGGTGGCTTTGGAGGCGCAGAGAGGCTACCTGTGTGCTGTCTACCATTCGTCTGTGATAGGCTTTGCTTTGACAGTTATGCAGGGCACACCTGCCACTAACAACCCACTCTCATGCCTTAAATTTCTGTAGCTAGAATCACCTTTTAGGTTAAGACATTTTCTCCTGGAAGCCCCTGTTAACAGGGCACTTTGTTTCCTGGGAGCCAGGGGTAATCATGTAGGTCTGTGGACACTTCTTGGGCTTCTTTCAGATGAACTTTTCAGTTCTGGCTTCTTGTTGGATTTTACTGAGGATTGAAGGTCCTAAGATCTAGACCAGTGGTTCTTAAACTTGACTGCACCTAAGAATCGCCTGAGGAGCTTTTAAAAATCCTGATGCCAAGCCATACCCTCAGACCATTCAATCAGAGCCTCTGGAGGAGGGACCAGACAGTGCTGTGATTTTTAAGTTCCCTCCCCTAAAATGGTCCCAAAGTGTGAATAAGCAGGAAAATCAGTGATTTACACCATTTAAAAAAAATTGAAGTATAGTTGATATACAGTGTTGTATTAGTTTCAGGTGTACAGCAAAGTGATGCAGTATTTTCTTTTTCACATTCTTTTTATTATAGGTTATTACAAAATATTGAATATAGTCCCCTGGGCTATACAGTAAATCCTTGTTTATCATTATATATATATATATTAGTGTGTATCTGCTAATCCCAAACTCCTAATTTATTCATCATTCCCCTTTCCCTTTCGGTAACCAGAATTTATTTTCAATGTCTGTGACTTATACCATTTTTAAAGATGATTTTTAAAAAGTAATGTATAGTTCTAAAGAACAGACTATCATTTTCTGGGGACTGCGGGTCCCCTAGGGCAATAACATGTAGGATTTGGAAACACCCATGAACTCGTGTGAACCATGGCAGCCTCCTCTATAAAAGCCTCTGAGCTGCTATTTTAAGGAAGTGAAAGCGAACTGAAGAGTGTCCTGTTGTAACACAACTCTTGTGGGCCCCAGCCTTCCTCTGCTGGCTTTGCCCTTGGCCTGCCTCTGGCCGGGTTCCTGCAGTGACCAGAGTCTCATGTTTGCCAGGGTGGCTTAAGTTTTGTTCTCATGTACAAGTCTTCTGGGCACACTGGTAATTTCAGACCATCAGGATAATATACAAAAAGATGTGTCTTGTGGAGTTGATGAACAATCCAGCCTGTAGAAATGTAGATAAAAACTGAGGTTAGGGAGATAGTGACTCCTGCCAGAGCTGGGGACTATGCCAGAGTCCTTGGTGTCGATGCCATCTGAGGCCCACAGGGATTTTAATCCGCTGAACTGAGCAACCAAGTCTTGTGGGCCCAGACAGGGCAACAATCTAGCAGTACCACCAAAGGGGATTCATGCCCTACACCGGGGGAAGGCCTTGGCCTAGGTCCCCAAAGGCCCAGTCCTGCCCCGATCCTACAATCCATTCCTGTGCTCAGCAAAGCTTTTGTTGTGCCTGTGGAACCCCCGCCTAAATGCTGGGCACAGGACAGGACTATTTGTCCCTAGCTGTTCACAAGAACGGGTGCCGGCGCCTTTGATTGACGCTGACCGCTAGAGGGACCTCCACTCCAGGTCGCGGGGTTCGAGAGCGGCCAGATTCTAGGGTGACTCAGTCTTCCGAACTGGGGGCGCTCAGAGACAAGAAATGAGATTGCCTTCAGGCCAACCTCAATTTGAACTAGATCGCCTGGGCTCAGAAGCTGGGACTGCCTCTAAAACATTCTTTCTATGACATCTCTTTTTGCAATTCTCGACACAAGTTCCCTTTCTGCTTTTCGCTTTTATTCCCTATGGCCAAAGAACGGTGCTCGAGGGCTGGAGAAGCCCAGGGAACCGGGAGCCCAGGACCGCCAGGCGTCAACCGGGGCCGGAAGGGTGCTGGAGAGGGAGGTGACAAGAGCAGGGGCGGGGCTCCTAGGGGCGTGGCCGCCAGAGAGAGGCGGGGCTTAAGGGAATGGTAAAGTCGTCTTAGGAGGCGGAGCTGGGGCTGGGCGGGGCTGGGGCTGGACCGGCCGGGGCTGAGCAAGTCTGAAGGGGCGGGGTTGACGAGGCAGGTCGCTAAGGAACTGGAACTCTTGGCGGTTGGGTCCCTGCGGGCTGCCACGGAGCCTAGAGGGGAGGGGGCGTGGCAGAGGGGCGGTCCCGGGGGAAGGTGGGACGGTCTGGGAGCGGGCGCTTCGGGACGAGCCTCCCGAGTCTCCCGTGGGTCCCCGCCCCCGTCACGTGGGCTCCGGACGCGGCCGCTGCCGGTCGGTCCGCTGGTTGGTCAGTTAGTTGGTCGGTGGGTCAGTGGCCTGCTACTCGTTTCTCGGCTCTCATGTTCGGAGGTTGGGGGGGACAAGTGAAAGGCCCGCACACCTGAGCTGTCCGGAGAGGAGCCCAACACTCAGGTCAGTGGGTTCTCCCCACGTCCCCCGGGCCCACTGCGCAGGCTGAACTGGGAGCCCCCGCAGGGGAATTGCCTTAGGAACCGAGATCGCCGAGTGTGTCCCAGACGCGAGGGCGGGGACCCTCCTCCCCTTCTCTTGCCAGATTGGGAGGCGAATATAACTCCTGGGGATTTGCTTCGCGTCTCCTCCCAGTCCTGTCCGAAGTCTACGGACTGTCCGCGCCCCTACAGGTGCCGGGATGGCCCTGGAGATGCGCGGGGCGGTTGGTCATCCCAGCTGTGTGTAGTGTGTCAGAGCTCTGCTCATTTGGTTGGAGCAGCGGCGTAGTCTAGAGAGATAGCCCAAGGTGGTCGGGAAGCTTACGGTCCGTTTCGCCCAAGCAAATCGGTGTTCCCCAGAGCGTGCGTGCAGCTGCAACGCCTTAGCAGAAATCAACTCTACTGTAATTGGGAAAATGCAACATGCTTTTCCAAACCTCAAGCCACTGCGTCCCAAAAGACGGCAAGACGGGAATGGTTCTGTGTTCCTCTCCTTCATGACATCCTGACTCCAGACCTTCAGTTGTTCCTCAGATGAAAATAAGATTATATATTTAAAGACCAGGGCTTCCAAAGTGTGCATAAGATCAAAACAGGCACTCTAGCCAGCATTTAGTCCTCTTAAAAAACAAATCCAGAGCATTTTTACTTTTAGAGCTGCTGGATGTTTGTCTCCCTTTGTATATTTTCGTTCACTTCCTGTCTCATATCTCTTTCTCCCAGTTCCTTAATCAATTATACTACAAATCTGCAATGTTACCAAATTTTATGTTGCATTCTATGACGTTTAATGCCCAACAAAGGCAGTTAGCTGTACACAAAATTCGTCTTCTGCGTGTTCAGTCTTTGATTGTTATTTGTACTACCTGAAAAAATACTTGATTTAGGGGTTATTTCTTTTTTACTTGAGGTTTAGGTAGTCTGTATGTAATTTGCTTAAATTCATATTTAGGTGACTTTGAAGTGGGAGACGAGGGGGACTGGTGAAATTTTACTACACTCATTCATAATTTTTACTTAATAATACATTGTTAGTATTGTTAGTAACAATAATACATTATTGTTAGTATAGTTAGTATTACTTAATACTACATTATTGTTAGTATTGTTAGTATACTTAATACATTATTGTTAGTAATCTAACAATAATACATATTGTTAGATTAATAATACATTATTAATCTCAAGTTCAGTATCTCACTGAACTTGAGATTCAGTGATGTGCCAGTTATTAGCATATTGCTACTACAGAGATAAACAGCATCATGGTCTCTTTACTGGGTCAGCTATGTGCTACAGGTGCCTGACAAGCAGAATGAAATAAATGCTATGAAGGAGGTATGAGCAAAGTGTTGTGGGAATTATCTTTCATCTGATTGTGTAAAACCTGGGATAATTTCGGGAAGGCGGTGACATGTGCATGGTGGACCTTGAAGGATTTCTCCGGGCAGAGGTAGGTAGAGTGTGACCTGCCCTGTGAGAACTGTGTACGCAGGCAAGCACTTCATAGCCTGAGAAGTAGCAAGTGGCCCAGCTTGGCTGCAGCGGCAAGTGAGAGACAATAAAGCTGGTGATAAGGAAGAAACCTGTTCCCAGCGGTCCATGAAGGCCAGGTGGAGAAGTCAGGGCTTTGAAATCATGAGCCTCAATAATGGCTTTTAAGCAGGAGATTGATTGATGGTTCTCTGAATTTAAAGTCTGGGACCTTGGCCCTTGACCCTTTCAGCCTCCCAAACCTCTAGCCCAGTGGAGAAAACCCAGTAAATATTTGTGGAATGAATGATCTGGCAACACTTGGTAGCAGTGCTTTTCAACCTTTAACAAGCTTAAGAGTCACCTGGGGATCTTGTTCAAATGCAAATTCTGATTCCTAGGTCGGGGTGGAACCTGACATTCTGCTTTTCTCGAAAGTTCTCAGCAGTGCAGCCCCTTCACTTATCTATAGCAAGGATTAAAAAAAAAAAAGTTTGCAAACCTGGCTGAGCCTCAGAATTGCCTAGGGAGCTTTTAAATTACTCAGATTAAGTAGGTCTGGCATGTTTTTACCAAATTCCTCTGTGATTCTGATGAAGGCCAAATGGAAACTGCTAGGTGAGAGACCCTGGGGTTGGAGAAGCCCAGTGGAAGATCAATTAAGATAGAAGTGACTAGGGCCTGTGCTGGATCCCGGAGAGGATACAGGTAGGAGAGACTAGAGAGACAGAATCTGTGGGCTAGGGGGCCAGATGGAGAAGTGAGGAAGGAGGAGCAGTCCTGAAAGAACTGTGCTTTGGACAAGGAATGCCGTAGCCTTTCGGCTGTCAGATTTGCGGTAATATTTGGAAGCTGTTTTTCACTTGGCTATCAAAAACATTTCCTTCCTGATACATAGATTTGTTCATGACACTCCTGCTTGAAATCTGATGGATCCCCTTTTGCAAAACATGGGAAGGAATAGCTAATACGAACAGCACCGTTGAGGCATTTAAATGTTGAGGCAATAAACTTAAAGGTTTATTAAGTTCCCAGACTGAACACCCTCATTAAAGAAATATCACTCAGGAAAAAAAAAAAGATGTCACACTGTCATCACTTGGTGTGGGCACAACTAGGCTGAAACTCTTGGCAGCTTTGTGTTTTCCTGAGTCACTATTTTTCCTGCTTCCTCCTTCCTCAGAGCAGTTCCACTTGTTTTCCTAGCATCATTCTTCGGTTTCAACACTTGATGACACCTTTGTGTCTCCGTTTCTGCAGAATCCACTGCTGGTCCCAGAAGGGCGGGCTGTATCCTTTATAGACTCTGAAAGCCAGGTCTTGCAGATCTTCATGAGGGCCGTTCTTATCTCTCAAGAGTGAGTACTCTGCTAAGAGATAACATCTCAGAGCGTCTGTTTACCGTTAGACCTAGATCGCCTCAAGGCTTTGAGAGTTCCAGGGTGCTGCTCACTCTCAGCTTTATCTTCGGGAAATTTATGATTTCTATTTAGTGCTCCTAGGTAGTCCTTACTACGGTGCTTCCTTGTAAGTCTTACTTTGATTTCCTCTCTCAGTCACAAACACATTTATGCACACAAGAACACAGCTTTCACTGTGCACAGTGCTTTTAGTCATCATGTTCCATGTTGTGTAGTAATCTTGGCTTCTGTAACACGTTTGTAGATGGAAGGTATAGACAAGATGGGATAGGCTTGCCTCTGAAAGGGATTAAGTATACCATCCTTGTTTGGCATTCAGAGTTCCACAGAGGCTGGCAATAATTTGACTCATCAGCTGCATCTCCACTGTTCCCCAAACCGAGTAGCTTAACAATTTCTACATTTTGTGCCTCTCTACCTTAACATACACTATTTTCTCTTCCTGGGAAGTCCTTTTGTCTCTGTTCTGCAAGATGCATGAACTCTTGCTAATCCTTCAGGAGGCAGATCAAAGTCTTGAAACATCTCTCCCTCCCCAACCCCCAAGTCATTTTTGTTGTAGCATCCGGTTCCGATCTCTGCTGTGGTACATAATGCACATCTTTTGCATGTCTCTCTGGCCACACCATCTCCAAACTCTGAGCTGCCCTGGGGCTGCGTCAGCCCTGATGTTCCACCCAACTCTCAGTAGATGTTGAGGAAGAGTTTGTGACAGAGGAGGGCCTTGAGCTGGGTGGTGTTACCGTGTTGCCTTCAGTTAAAGGGGGAAAGGCAGATGGTTTTGTGCTGGATATAAGGCAAGGAACAAGAGCAGAACCTGAAAGACTAGGACAGGCCTGATGAGTGGCCTGCAGGGCTAGAGTCATAGGGTGAGATGGGGAGAGGACTCTGGGAGAAGTGAGGCTGGAGTCTCAGGCTGGGGAGAGATCCTGGAAGGTCTTGAAAGCTGAAGTTAAAGAATTTAAATGTAATGTTGATGACCTTGAGACTAGGTGAAAGCTGTGCTTTCAGGAGGATTCCAGGCTAAGAAGGGCAGGTTGGAGAGACAGGGAGGGGTTTATGAGAATGTGCTGTTGGAATAACCCATTGCGGTAGATTAGGACCTAAATCAAGTCAATGGGTGGAGAGGAGTGAACAGAGGTGAATGAGCTTGCCAAGAAATCCTGCAGGATTTGGTGACTGATGGGATTTGAGGGAGAGAGAAAATAGTCAAACTGGACACTGACATTTTGTGCTAGTTTGCTGGGAGAAGAATGAAGCAATTGTTAGCAGCATGAAAGCATGGAGGAGCTCCTTGGAAGGGGGAAGGGAGATGAGGGTGGTTGACTCCCTTTGGAGTCAGGAGGGAGCCTTGGGTAGTTTCTCGCATGCTCCCTATATTTTTACCCGTGAGGATGATGACATCCAAAGACACCTACCCAGGGTCACCCAGCTGCTGGTGGCAGAAATCAGGCCTTCTGGCCCTCTGGCCCTGGGTTCTGTCCTATGTAGCTCAGTGGGTTTGAACAGATGAGCGCTATCGGAAAGTCCAGATGGAGACTCCATTAGGCAATGAAAAATGAGAAAGAGACCAGGTTTGGGGCAAATTCAGCCTGCAGAACAGCTAAGGCTGGAGACTTAAAGGTCAAAGACTCAGAGCGAAGTGTCTGTAGCAGCCAAAGCCACTGGGGGTGTGAAGGCTCATGAGATCTTTCTGTTTTGTGGTGATGGGAAGTAGGGAGTGCTTTATGGTATCAGCACTCTTATACTTGTTAGTGCTTAGTGCAAGTACATGGGTATTAAATGGTTTTTCTGGGAATGCAAGCATCAATCCGTCAGTTCCATGGAAAGATGTATTCTAAGGACCCAAATATCCCCCACCCTGCCCCCTCCTTACTGCCAGCAAGTTTTAGGGACACATCCAAACAGTTATGAGAGGTTGCCTGTGTAGTATTGGAGTGAGGGTGGTGGGGATGCCTATCTGGGGAAGGTGGTCAACCTTGAGAACCTTTTCTAGGCAAAGACCTATGTGTAGGGCCAGTGTCAGGGATTTAGATGGTTGAGTGAGGGACACAGCTGTCCGTTAAGGAGGGAAGGCCTTTTCTAGACTCTACACTGCTGCCAAGAGACTCAGTGGCCCTGAGGTTGGATTTCCTCCCCTCCTTACCTTTCCCTTCCACACCTCTCTACCTGGCCAGGCTCCCCAGCCTTTCAGGATGAGTCCTACCTTTGCCCTGACACAGTGGTTACCTCGGTTTGCTAAGGCAGAGCTGGGTTAACACATGTGAAGCCTTTAGATGATTGCCTGGCATATGATACTTGCCCAATAAAAACAAAGACACAAGAAACGCTGGGATTCAACTTTGAGTCAAACTTGCAAGCCTCTTGGTTCTTTTGAGTTATGTAGCTGGGTCTGACAAGTTTCTAATTCATCTTGTTTTGAGTGTGTGTGTATTTTACTGAGACCAAAGTGTGTGCATGAGCCTGCTCACCCATGCTAAAGTATCAGTGACAGCCCTAGATTGCAGACTGGAGATTTGAGTTGTCCCTGTCTCTGAAACAGCTTATTCAGAGTCGAGTGGGTGGCAGGCCTACTAACAAACCTCCAGGAAGAGGTTGTCAAGCCAGGTGAGGCTATGGGGAACTGATCCTGTCACAGCCACTCCCTCACCTTCAGGGCTGTGCTCTTGAACACCTCTGTTTCCTCCCAGGATGAGGACAGGTGTAGGCAAGGAAGTAACCCAAATCCCAGGATTGCTCTGCTGGCTCAGGGACACCAGTGTCTGCTGGTCGCTGGGCATTTTTGGTGGGCATAGTCAGAACCCCCACCCAGACCCCAGCTAAAGACATAAATCCACAGTGCCTTGTGAGCATGGTTGGAATGGCCCACTCAGTTATGGCTGGGCAGGGAGCACTCTGACCAGGAGAACCATTCCTATGACTGCACTGGGGTGTCCTAAGAGGTCTTCTGAGCAAACATCTCCCAACTGCTCCTGATAGAAAGGTCCAGAGAGCCCACCAGAAGGAACTCCTTGTGTTGACGGTATGTGTGTGTATATGAGAGAGAGAGAGAGACAGAGTTGTGTAGGAGCCAGGGGATCTGCTACAGGGACTAAGGGAGCAGAGAAGGGCAAAGCCACAGCTCAGGTTTGGAAGACCAAGAACAGGTTACTTTTGTTCCTTGCATGCACACGTGACAACTCCTCTCTTAGGGCAACTGTTTCCTTCCCGCAACAGGCTGTGTTTCCCCAAATCAGAGGTTTATGCATGAACAGCTAGCTTGACACTGAACTGCTTCCTGGATGAAACAGAGCTGTATGTAGACTGGCCTCAGAAAGCTGCCTCCAGAGGGAAGACAGAGAGGAACTTCTGGCTTTGGTGGCTTTTACAAAGGGCTAGTCTCCTGAGGCGGGCAGTGTTATTCCCATTTATGCGAGGGGAACAGGTGCCAGGGAAGGAAAGTGTGTGAGTGTAAGTTTCCAGAATATTCAATTTAATTTATTGTCCAAACTGGGACACAAGCGAAAGAAGGAGGCAGATGCTGAGCTGGATGGGATCCTGGGATGACCAGACTGTCTCAGGCATCCTGGGATGTGTGGTCTCAAACTCAAATTCAGTAAATAACTGGGAGAGGGGCTGGAGGAATGAGGATTAGTGTAGGGTGGGGGCGGGGAGAAGTTAGAATTCAAATTCGGGTGAGAAAGGAGGATTCTTTTAATTCGACATTTTACCAAAGCAAAGGAGTAGTTATTGGCTCTGACACCTGACCTCGGCTGCTTGTCATGAGAAAGTTTATTACATAAGCTCTTCCCGCAACCAGCCAAGACATCTGGTTCTTTGATGCAATGCCGCTCTCCCGGTAACAGCAGACACCACTGCCCTGTGCGGCCAGCTAGGTTTTCACTGCGTGGCTCACTGGAGCTGCACAAAGCCTCTGACAGAGGTGTTGCCCTGCTGCTGGAGATGAGGAAACTGACTCTTCACCCACCCTCCAGACAAGGGTATGGCGGGCGGCGGGTGTCTGCCACCCTGGGGACTTGGCTTATCTTGTCTCTGAGGGCTCTGCCAGCTCAGACAGTCCTTCATTTAAATCCTGGCTCTTCTCAGACCTGCTGTTGTTCCTTTGAGCCAGTCTCTCCCTCTCTGAGCTTGAAATTCCTCACCTGTCATATGGGAACAATAATAGGTCGGTTTCATTTGGATGTTGTGAGATGATGACGTGTATTAAATGTTGGCTACAGTGTTTGGCTCATCATAAGTACTAAGTGGCATTATTAGCCTCCTTGGCTCAGGAAGCCTAGCAGATCGACTCTGTCAAGAGGAGTGGGTTCCATCACCCAGAGGGTTTATAATGAAATTTCAGGGGGCAAGTAGTATCGTCTGGGCCTCCAGGTGTAACTCCTACAGTGGAGGTAAGCAGGAGGTCCAGGAGGCAAGAGTCCATGGCAGGGTGAGGGGACAGGCTGATTGCTGATGGCCAGTCACCAGCGTGCGGGACAAGGACAACAAACAGAGCTCAGAGCTCAAACCAGCTCGATGGGACGTGGAGGGGTAAAGGCAAAGTCCTGCCCTTAGGCTCCCAAAATCAATTCGTGCATTTTCACCCAGCCTCGTAGAAAAGCCCACAGAACTTGGCTTAGCTTGGCTGCCTTAATAGAAGTCCTGGCTTTAGACCTTGCTGGGGAGGGGGTCGTCCTATTTTTCCCTGAAGTGGCCAAGGCAGACCACACCTGGAGGTGGTACCCTGGGCACCACTCTTTGGGAGCAGGTAGAAGAGAGCCCCTTACTGCATCAAAACTGGAATCCCTGACTTGTAAGTCCTATAAGGTCCTGGGACAAACAGAAAATACAAGGGTTGTGACTGTGAATTTCAGCTGCCATCTCTGTGTTGCTCAGAGGGCAAGACTGAGGAGTCACGGTGGTGACGGTAGACAGGATTACAGAAGAGGCAGGTTTCAGTTTGACATGATGTAAGAGATTCCAAATAACTCAGTCTTCTCTCTAGGGCCAGGTGACTGTTTTAGAGCATGTATTGAAATCTACCTGTAGAGGGTTTTGTCCAGCCAGTATTGACTAGAGAGGAATTCGTAAAATAACAGAGGAGGCAGACTTTGCTATAAAGTTGGTTGTTGTTGTTGTTGCTAAGTCACTTCAGTCGTGTCCGACTCTGTGTGACCCCATAGACGGCAGCCCACCAGGCTCCTCCGTCCCTGGGATTCCCCAGGCAAGAACACTGGAGTGGGTTGCCATTTCCTTCTCCAATGCATGAAAGTGAAACGTGAAAGGGAAGTCGCTCAGTAAAGTTGGAGGTCTTCCTAAAAGTGCTGTACGGTCTGGAGGGATGAATGGTGTCTTCTGAGCAGAGAAGCAGTGACTTGCAGCCAGGGTAGGTGGTGGGGAACCAGGGTGGTAGGCTGGGGAAGGGTGGCCGTGAAGCTGTGAAGAAGCTTCTCCATAGGCTGAAGGTCACAGGCTGAAGTCCCACCCAGTGCAAGAGTTGAGAGACTGGAAAGGCTCTGAGGATGTGCCTTTGTGGGCTGAACTTTCGAGGCCATGATCCCAATGTGATTGCACTGCGTGTATTTCCTGCTGATGCCTTGGCCTGACCACCCAGCTGGGGCACAAAGGCTCTTACAGACTCATGGGCCCTTCCTTGAAGGTTTTGAGAACCCAGAGTCCTGGTACCTGGAGGACCAGGGCCACGTGGTCTGAGACACTGAGCTCATAGCATCCTAGAGGGAACGGCGGGTGTAGAAGGGAGAGGTCCAGGAGGGCGGTGGGCACAACCCCGGGAATTCTGACCGACTGTCTGCAGCCTGGGCCACAGAGCCAGCTCCCAGCCCCGAGAGGAGGCAGGGAAGGGCTGTGGGCAGCAGGGCCTTCTTCACGTAGGCTGAGGTTTTGGGTGGGACGTGCGGTGGGACGATGGAGAGTGCTGTGGTTAAGCAACGTGGATGCCTGACAGGCACACAGTCCCAGCCAGGGTGGCAGGGAGGGGAGCCTGGTAAGGCTGGTAGGAGGCCAAGGAAGCCCCCAAATGAGCATTGTCCCACTGGATCTAGGAAAACTCTTTTAGATGCAGAGATGGGACATAATTCCTAAGTATCCTAGAGTCAATAGACTTGTGACCTCATTTATTATTTCAGTCATTTTTTATGATTTTTTTTTTTAAATCATCTTCCATGTGGAAAACTGTTATGGTGGGAACACAAGATGAGTAAGAACATGTCCCCCACCTGGATGGAATTTAAGGAATGTACCCCCCACTCCAAGTAGACAGTAATAACCTCAAAGAAAGCACAATGGATGCTCAAGAGAAAAGAGAGGTTGGGGCACCTGGCTTGCCAAGGAGAGGGCATTTGAGGTGTGTCTTGAAGGAAGGTTGAACCAGAGACACCCCTTTCTATGAAGGTATGGGGGGGCATTTCTAGCAGAGGGAAAGGCGATGTACAAAGAAAGGCATGGATGGTGACTTAAGGGGCATGTGTGGAAAACAGCCAGTGGTTTGGTTTGGCTAGAGCTGGAGGAGCGAGGGAGGTTAGTGAGGGATCCGGGGACTAGAGACTGTCGTTTACTAAGCATGCAGCGTGCATCAGGTGGGCTCACTTACATCTCGCAGGAGCCTGTCAGGGCTCTAGCTGAGGAGGACACTGACTCAGGGTAAGTGAATTTCCCACGGTTCCCTGGCTGACGAGTGGCTGAAATAAGACTGATGCCCAGTGTACCTGATCCTCAAACCCGTGATCTTTCCACTGTATTGTGCCACCGCATTGAGAGTTCAGATTATTCAGTCTTAGGTTTATCAGGAAGATCAGCTCTTCATGTTGAGGCAGGAAGGTGGTCAGACGGCATTAGCCTGTTAGAAGCACTTGGCGGACAGGGCCAGGTTGACGTGATGTATACTGGCTCCAACGTAATATATGCACACGCTTGCATGCCCACACACATTTATAAACTAAATCTCTAAAATAGCAGGAGGTTGCACAGTAGTACATTGTGTCACAGAAACTGATGTTTCCTGAGCGCCATTGGCACTTGCTGATTTCCTGGCTGAATTCCTCTATTTTCTCTCCCACTCAAAATATAATCCAAGATAAGCCAAAATCTTTTCTAATTTATACAAAAAGATTCTTGACTTTAGCTGCCTTATCATTAGTAACAGGTTCCGTATACCCCACCTGTTAGGACCCCTATGGTGTCGGCTGTCAAGGGATGTTAAGCAAGATGGTAGGTTGGAAGAGTGGGGTCAGAGTGAGAGAGAAACCTGGGTGGTAGCCTAGGTGGAGGTGTGGAGGTGGAGAGGGAGAGGAGACTATTCTGGAAGCGTTTGCTGGGAGCCTGCCTGTGCAGGGGTGTGAGTGGGCACTGGGATACCTGCGTGAAGGGAGAGCATTGTTCGCATTGTTCCCCTAGTGTCGTGTTCAGGGTCTCAGCAGCTGGGTGCTGCTGGTGGCTGCCTGCTGCAATTGGGAGTTCTTTCTTCTCCTGTGTCCTGTGGAGTCTGCCGTCCTCACTGCTGATCAATCAGGCTTACACAGGGCCGCTTTTGTTCAGTTCAGCCTCCCTCCTGGAGCTGAGAACCCAGACCCAGCCCTGGCAGCCACACCCAGCTTTTGTCCTCAGGGCAGTCCTGGAGTCCTTCAGGCTTCTAATCAGAAGGCTTCCCTCAGCCCAGGGAGGAAGCCAGAGAAGACTGCCTAAGAAGGCTGATGTGCTAAGGAGGGTGTACGTGGGCTGCAGTGTCTTGGGATCTCGCGTTAACAGGGCACTTAAGGGGGGACAGTGCTCTACCTTCATGTCCTGTCTGCTCATCCTGAACACTTGGGAAACTGTTAGGGGCTGCTCCAGGGTCACAAATCCAGGCCTCACATGTCATGATTACTTACATTTCAAAGAAAAGTTTACTTTTAATTTTTTTGGCCATACCGTGCAGTTTGCAGGGTCTCGGTTCTCAGACCAGGGATTGAACCTGGGTCCCAGCAGTGAAAGCCTGGAATCCTAACCACTAGGCCACCAGGGAACTCTTGAAAGAGAATTTCAAATAAGCCTGGTTACAATCAAGCGAGGAATGGCATTCCCAAGAGGATTCTACAAGCCACACGAAGCACACATCTCATTGCATCCCTGTCACACACGTGTATGGAAACTGTTCATAATGGAAACTGGGAGTGTTGCCTGTTTGACTCTAGGTGTCTGTGCGAGTGTGATGTCCACTGGGAGCAATCGTGGGCCTCTCTGGGACACCAATACAAGTTGGCTGTCTCCTTGCAAGGCCATTTCAGTGCCCGGGGCTGGGGACCTCCAGCTCCATGGATATGGTCAGGATTTGGTCTTTCCTTTTCTCGACCCCTGGAATTCAGCCTCCGTGTTTGGGATCCCCAAGTCCATCTCCCCAGCTGTGACTTCTCTGGCAGGTGCCTGCCTCCAGACGGCCCTTGAGCATCGTACACTCTGCCTCTCCCCCTGCCTAAGCTAAGTGCTGGGTGGGACTGGCAGAATGGCTGAGGACGGCGCCGAGGTGCCGTAAGAGTGAGCATGTCATCAATAGGAACCTTACCTTCTGAAGGCCTTGCTAGAGAGACTAGAAAGCCCAGAGCATGTGCACTACGTTGTACCCCAGGGTCCCCCTAATTAATTGCAGGCTGGCCTCAGGAGATTTGGCAGTTTCTTAAAGGGAGTCAATGTTGCATATGTATCTTTTCTGGATCCCAACATTTAAGCCCTGCTACGGAGTCTTGGCTAACAGAACAGTGCAGTGGGGAGACGGTCTCCAAGAGGGGCCAGGCTCTGAGCCATGTGGTCGACTCTCTGCCCACTCCTAACCCTCTGACCAGCCCTGTGTGAGACAGATGGTAATACCTCCAGTACACAGTGACCTAGAGGTTAATCTGTGTTACCCAAGGTCAGAAACTAGCCCAGCTCTAAGTAGTAGAGCCAGGATTGAACCCCAGGTCAGTCTGACTCCAAAGCCTGGACTCTTGCATTGTGCTCTGCTCCTTCAGGTGAAGGAGGAAGGAGCCACAGAGACCTGGAGCCCGTATTGGGCTGGGCGCTGGGCCTCTAGTGTCAGGACTGCCTTCCCCTTCTGTGGCCACTTTACAACACACAAGCTTCCACACCTTCCACTTTGAGACCGAGGAACTTTTCGGGTGTCTCCCATGGGGAAGTAATGGCCCTGCTTGATGGAAAAGAACGGTGGAGAAAGATGGAAGAGAGGCCCCCTGGAGCTCTTATATGTGCTCCCACTCCCCTGCCATCAGACTGACAGACTGCCAGGAGCCAGACCTCATGGATGCCCAGGGAGGCGACACCTCGTGCAGGGCAGTCCCCAGCCCACTGGCCTGTGAGTGTGTGTGCAAATAGGGGATTCCTGGATCGCTTTTCTTAGGAAAGTCCCTGAGCCACTCTGGCCTAAGTGCCCTTAAGGGAGGGAAATGATCTGAGTGGCAAGTGTCTTGTGATTGGTGAGCTGAGGTTAAGGGGACTGGCTTAGCCCCTCCCTTCACCCATCAAACGCTGGATTGTTGAATTGCCTTGAAGTGAAGAGGGCTGGGCTTAGGACTCGTGGCTCCTTGAATGCAGCTTGACAGCTGGTCAAGCTGTGAGGTCTTTGGGTTTCCTACCTACAACATACCAATGGCCTCATTGAATGGTCTTCATCCCCAGGCATGACTTGACTCAGAGCTGACTTACAAAGAAAAGAGAGAAAGGACTGCTAGAAACTGTCCTTACCTGGATGTTGTTTAAGGTCTGGAGATGCAAAGCCATCTCTCTTAGACTGAGAGGGAAGAGAAAACCAGTGGATGAGAACAGAAACCCTTGTCTCTGGAGAGGAGACTGCCTTCTTCCCATAGCTTTGCCCAGCATGCTTCCCAGATCAGATGGGGGCATGTGTTATGTACCCAAGATCAGATGGGGGAATGTGTCAGTTTGTTAGGGCTGCCTTAACAAAATAACCACAGACTAACTGGGTTAAGCAAGAGAACTTTTTCTTCTCGTGATTCTGGAAGCTAGGAGTCCAAGATCAAGGAGTCGGCAAGATTGGTCTCTTCCGAGGCCCCACTCTTTGGCTTGTGAATGGTCATCTCCTCCGTGTGTCTTCATGAGGTCTTCCCTCCATATCCGTCTGTGTCCTTATAAGGACACAGTCATATTGGATTAGGGCTCACCCTAATCATGTCATTTTAACTTAATTACCCCTTTAGAGATCTTATTTCTAAATACAGTCACATTCTGAGATCCTAGGGGTTAGGACTTGAACATCTGAGTTTGGGAGAGGGGGGCACAATCCAGGGTGTCCCCAATAACAGGGTGTTTCCCAGATTCTCAGGGAACAAGGCCAGGTGTCATGATGAGGGTTGGAGAGGCATCACTGCCAGTTCTGCCAAGGGACCAGAAGAGGCAGGTAGACTCAGCCCAGCTAGTGGAGGAAGTGTGATTGGCTTCATCCAAAGGCTCAGCCCAGAACAGTCTAGGCCAGACTATTCCCTATATTCTCTCTGGCAGCAGTGGGTTCTGCATGGTGTCTTCACCCAATTTCCATGCCCCCTCAGACCTCCAGGGAAGACAGAGTTGCTAATCCTCCACTAACACTCTAGCTGGGCCTACAGAGAGAGCCCCCTTCTCCGCTAACCGAGGCAGGAGCCAGGCTGTTGCTGGTGCACACATCCTGTCTTTAAGGGAATCTTTGGTTGTCTCCTACTGGTTTAAACTTTTTTATATACAAAAGGAAAGCTATTGCATTGTTTCAAAACTAAACTCTTTAACACATGTTGAAATGAAGGTTCAAAATACAGAATAAATGTTGATTAATTCAATTAGTATTTACCAGGAGCCTGCCAAAATTCTGGGGCCTGTGCTCCTCCCCAGGCAGCTTGGGAGGCTTGTAGGAGGTAGCTGGCTGAAGGCGAAAGTTATGCACGAGGCCCCGAAACTCTAGATGATAGAGAAAACTTGCCAGTTCAGATCTGTTTATTTCCTTGTTGCTTAGCACTCTCAAATAATAGAATCAAGAGAAATGCCTGGTTTTATCATCCATTAAGGGAAGTTACATCTTCTCCCATTGGTGCTTTGTGACTATAATTGCATTCATCAGTTAGCTCACGCCAACACCAACCATGGCCAGGTTCCTCTTATGGCACAGCTGCTTTCGCCTCTGAGTATCAGACCACAAAGAGAGGGGCTTCAGGCGTGGTGAAAGTACGGAAGTGGATACTGGTTGTGGTTCTCTGAGGAGACAAGTGAATAGCACATCCTCCTTGCTCTCAAGCATCTTAATTTGGAAGGGGAGCCAGATATATTGAGAAATCACATAAATAGAGCTGGAAGGGAGACGATAAAGGGGAGTGCAGGTGTGTCAGGAGCAGAGTGGAGGCAGTTAACACCTTGGGGCCCTGGCGGAGGGGTGTCAGGAAAGGCTTCTTCAGGTTGGTGCATTTGTATAAAGACTTAGAATGGGTGAGTTTTGAAAGTACAGATGGAGAAAAGCATCCCAAACAGAGGAAATAGAGAAACAGGAAAACCATTCTGTATTGAGGGAGTAGGAAGTGACTGAGAGGCGGCTCAGTGGTAAAGAATCCTCCTGCCAATGCAGGAGATGCAGGTTTGATCCCTGGATCTGGGAAGATCCCCTGGAGAAGGAAATGGCAACCCAGTCCAGTATTCTTGCCAGGAAAATCCCATGGGTTGGACGGACCACAGTCCCTGGGGTTGCAAAAGAGTCGGACATGACTGACTAACAACAGCAGGTGATGGAGAGCACGGTGAGAAGTGCAGCTGAGGAGGCGGGTCTTTCCCGAGAACTTTGATGGCAGAGCTTCAGCATGCAGCTTTGTTCTGAAACAGTGGAGAGCCATGAGGGGCTGAGAGCAGAGGAGGAATGTCAGGAGCTTCGGGAAACTTACCCTGCTTTCTCTGGGAAAGATGGGTTGAAGAATGGTGAACTAGAAGCAGGAAGTTGAGGGAAACAGCTTTGGAAATCAAGACGAGAGACAGTGAGGGTCTGGACGGTGGTGGGTGAGAGTTTGCTCAGATGTGAGGACTTTCAGCGAGGCTGAACGGCCCTGCAGAAGGAGCACTGTCTGCATTGTCAGGAACTTAGGTTCATATCTCCATTCTGTTGATAACCTGCAAGGGAAGGTAGAATCTGGTGTCACTCTCTGGAAAAGTCTAGATCCCTAAGTGGTGGATTAAAGAAATAAGCAAACTTGTGTTGTTTTTTAAAAGGCTTCAAACATACATACAAGTGGAAGGAATAGTTTAATGAATCTGCTTACCCAGAACCCAGCTTCCACACTAACTTCTCACTGGTTCTGTTTTTTTATGGGGTGATCTTTGAGATAAGGCTTTTGAAAGTATTCAAGCTGAGTCTGCATTGCAGCATGTCTCTGAATCTGTCTACCATCAGGTCCAGGTGGTGAAATGACTTGATGTCCATTTGTTCTTCCCAGGGCCTAAAGTTGTGTGCACGTGTGTGTATGTGTCCATTTTCTCTGCCATGAGAGGAACCGAGAGGGTAGCTGCCTTTGGACGGTGTGTGCTGGGGCTGAGGAAACACCCCCCCACCCCACCCGCCACCAGAGGCTCCTGTCAGTGGGGTAGAGTTCTGTCTGCCCTGGGGACAGGTGGGTGTGGATGGGGAGAGGACAGAGGTGAGGATGATGTGGAGGTTGGTGTGCTGGGTCAGACACCCTCATCTTCCATTCATCCGAGGCTCCTTGTGGCCTGGGGTCTGATTCATGCTGACTAGACTGACAGGGCTGGGCTATAAACCAGACACCAACAGACGTATTTACTTTGGCCAATATCATCCAGTGGCTACTACAAATGCCTGTTTTCCCACACCACCTTCCTGGCATGACCACAGCTGGGAAAGTGAATTGCAAGGTCATCTGCAGGTGGCTGGGGAGCCAGGCTCCCAGAGAGAAGGCACCCTGTGGATGGGGGCATGTCACCCCAGGCTGCCACAGGGCTGCCTTGTAGTGATCACTGCTCGTACCCCCAGAGATGGTGTATCTGTGCCACAGACCCACCCTGACCAGTCCTTCTGTGGGCACTGTTGCTTCATTCTTCACTGAAAGTGACCCTGGTTGTCAGAGTGCAGGTGTGTGTGGTAAGTGTACCACTTAAATGCCCTCAGAGTTTGGCATTAATTGAAAAATAAGACCAAAAGTCAGACAAGTGGAGACCAAGATATCAGTTCCAGGGCTAATAAAGGTGTTTAGAGAATGTGGCTAATAGCACTCTCAGTGTATCCTTTTTTTTTTTTTTAATGTTAGTTTATTTGTTCATTTTTGGCTGTGCTGGGTCTTTGTTGCTGTGTGGGGCAGGGTGGGAGCGGCTCTTCATTGCGAGTGCAGGCTCTAGGGCATACAGGTTTCAGTAGCCGTGGCACACGGGCTTAGTTGCTCCGCAGCATGTGGGATCTCCCTGGACCACTTCCCTCTGGCAAGGCAGCCCTGGAAACAGAGGGAAGGATAAGCCTGGGCTGCACGGCTCAGTTCCTTCTCGCATTCCCACCAACCAGATACTCAGTTGCCCTCAGTGAAAACGATCAGGATAGACAGACTGGCACGGTCCTCCCACTGGCTCTCCCCAGTGGCAACACGAAATGGAAACGGAATGAAGGTGTGAGCGTGTGCTCTGGGTCTCAGCAGAAGTTCTCTTGCACAGGTAATGGTAGGAATGCTATCTTAGAGGAAGGAGACTCATGGACCTTAAAAAATTAGTCCTGTTGGACAGACTGGAGAAAGGACCTTTAGCTTGAGGGGACAACATGAAAAGGCATGGCAAAATGAGAGTGCTCTCCTGTGGCTGGAGTATCAGGAATTCAGAAAGATGTAGTTGGAAGTGACCAGGCTTGGAAAAGAAGTGCTGCAGAATGATTAAGAACATGACCTTGGAGGGAACTCTGGCAGTCTGGTGGATAGGACTCTGTGCTTCCAGTACAGGGGGTGCGGGTTCCGTCCCTGGTTGGGGAACTAAGATCCTGCATACCACATGTCATGGCCAAAAAAAAAAAGAAAATGACCTTGGGATCAGACTGCCTGGGTTCACATCCCATTTCATCTACTCCCTGGTTGTGTGATTCTCCCATCGTGGTTAGTGTCTCCAAGCTTCAGTTTCCTTGTCTATAAAATTTGGAGAGTAACAGTTCTGACTATTGAGATAGGAAATAACATACACTTGCTTAACTCAAAGCAGGGTGGGTGCTCAACAAATGGCAGCCATTATTATTACTGTCCTATGTCTAGGATAATTTGGGATCAGGCTTGGATGCCAGACTGCGGAGCTTGGACTGTCATGGGAGAGGCCAGGTATTGCTCAGGTGAGAGGAGGCCCTTCAGTGTCTAGTTCTGAATACCTGAACCCCAGCTGGAGTGGGAAGGTTGAGACCGAGAAGCACACCCTTCAGAGAGCAAGGCCCAGGGACGTGGCCTCTGTGTGAAGGTGCGGGAGGCGGAGGGGAGAACCCCAAGAAGTTCAGGGTATGCAGTTCCAGGAGGCTTGGAGCTCTCAAGTCGGGGCAGGACCATGCTGAGTGTTTCCGATCATGCTGAATCTCAGGGACTGCTAAAATGTAGCCAGAAAGCTGGTGAGTCTTTGGGTATTTGGGTCTGGAGCATATAGGAACATTCTAGTGTTATATGAGTTATAACCATGGAGATGGAATATGGTCTGTCCAAGGGGGAAACCATAGAAGGAAACAAGAATCAGCCCTCTCACCCGTGCAGTGAGAGCAGCTGAAGTGCAGGGCATTCAGTGAAGGAAGGACCCCGAGAACACTTGTTCCCAAATGCCAGAGGAGGAGAGTCCCTGGGGTTTACCAAGGAAGGCAATCCCAGCTGATGCTGACTGATCACTGGTCTCATTTAACCTTCACGACCACCTTTGAGGAAGTACTTTTATTATTCTCATCTGTATGAGGAAGCGGAGGCCCAGAGAGCAGGCGTCCTACCCTAGGACTTGTGCATAGCCAGTGAGGGTAGGGAGCGGGTATTCTGACCCAGGCAGTCTGGTTCTCCAGCTTGTGCTTTAAACTCACCCTGCACGTGCTGCCCCTCAGGGAAATCAGAACTGAAAAAGCTCTGATGAGAGAGCCCTTCAGGTGTGAAAGTGGAAATCTCATCAAGGAGGGAGTGGGAGGTGAGCTCTTTGGCAGAGAAGGAGCATGAAATGGTAGCTGTGGGATGCGGGCCCAAGGAAGTGTTTTAGGGTGGCAGAGGCTTTGATGTCTGTAGGGTTTAGGAGGAAAGAGCAGAAGCGGGGTAGAGAGGGAATAATTAAATAATAAAAAGCCCAGAGAGGGAATAATTAAGAGGTTGGGCCTCAGGGGTGACAGATTAGGGGGTCAGAGGGGACGCAGGGGAGGTTTGAGGTGGAAAGGGAATTGAGGGATCCCTTTCCTAAAGATGCATGGGCATTTGCTCAAGAGGAGTCTGAGAGGAAGGAAGTTCGAGGTTAAAGATTGGGTGCAAGAGTGTCTGATGGAGCTATATGCGTGGTTTCATGTCGGTGAGCAGGAGGAAGGGGAGACACCTGCTCTCCAGCTCACTCTGCCTTTCTGACCACGACTCGTCCTGACTCCTCCTGACCGACCCCCCTCATGTCTGGGAGGCAGAGTGAACCCTGGAGCAGGTTTGGTGCAGCTGGGGGTGTGGGAGGAGAGAGGCAGGCAGAGATTTAGGGGATGGTCCTGTATGCTGACTGCAAACGGCCCGGAATAAGAGGCCTCCATCCTCACTGTCCAAATGAGGGTGTGGTGAAAGGGGAAGGTGAGTCAGAGAAGCGGGGAGAGTGTTGGAGGATTCCTGAGGCGGGGAAGGGGAGGGAACAGGCTGCCACAGCCTGGTTTACTCCGGGAGGAGGCTTCCATTGAGCCCTGAGAGCTTCTCTGAGAAGGACCCTTCCCCCAGGTCCTTGCTTTCATTGTTGTTGTTCAGTCACTCAGTCGTGTCCGACTCTTTGTGACCCCATGGACTGCAGCACACCAGGCTCCCCTGTCCTTCACTATCTCCCAGGCCTTGCTCAAGTTCATATCCATTAAGTCGGTGATACCATCCAACCATCTCGTCCTCTGTCATCCGCTTCTCCTCCTGCCCTCAATCTTTCCCAGCATTAGGGTCTTTTCCAATGAGTTGGCCTTTCGCATCAGGTGGTCAAAGTATTGGAGCTTCAGTTTCAGCATCAGTCCTTCCAGTGAATATTCAGGGTTGATTTCCTTTAGGATTGACTGGTTTGATGATCTCCTTGCTGTCCGAGGGACTTTCAGGAGTCTTTTCCAGCACCATAATTCGAAAGCATCAATTCTTCGGTGCTAAGTCTTCTTTATGGTCCAACTCTTACAGGCATACATGACTACTGGAAAAACCATAGCTTTGACTATACGCACCTTTGTCAGCAAAATGATGTCTCTACTTTTTAATACACTCTCTAGGTTTGTCATAGCTTTTCTCCCAAGGAGCAAGTGTCTTTTAATTTCACGGCTGCAGTTACCATCTGCAGTGATTTTGGAGCCCAAGAAAATAAAATCTGTCACTGTTTCAATTGTTTCCCCATCTATTTGCCATGAAGTGATGGGACCATATGCCATGATCTTCGTTTTTTTAATGTTGAGTTTTAAGCCAGCTTTTTCATTCTCCTTTTTCACTCTCATCAAGAGGTTCTTTAGTTCCTCTTCGCTTTCTGCCATTTAGGGTGGTGTCATCTGCATATCTGAGGTTATTGATATTTCTCCCAGCATTCTTGATTCCAGCTTGTGCTTTATCCAGCCTGACATTTTGCATGATGTACTCTGCATATGAGTTAAATAAGCAGGATTGCAATATACAGTCTTGGTGTACTCCTTTCCTTGCTTCTGCATTATTGCTGGAGAAGAACAGGCAGCTTCTAGGTAGCTCCTGTCAGTGGTTCCCCGTGTCTGATGGATAAAGGCCAAGTTCTAAGGGTGAGATCCTGTGAGAGGCCCTTCACAGGCTAGTCCTGGGCTCATTTGCTGCCACTCTTTCCCAGTTGTTCTCTGGCCACATGGAGCTCTATGTATACCCACCTCTCCCCATACCTTGAGAGTATGCTCTTTAGTCTTGCAATGTATTTGCACCAATGCCTGCAGTCCACCTGGAGAAATCTCACTTCCTCCATGAAGCCTTCTAGGATTTCCCACATTGCACTGGTCCTTCCTTCCTCCTGCTGCTGCCCTGCTCTGACTCTGCTGAACTTCCCTCTCCCAGGAGCACACCTCCTGCTGTGTTGTTGCTTTGTGTGTCTGTCTGTCTTTCTCCCTGGAAATCCCCAGGGTCTCCATGGTGCCAGGCACCCAGGAGCTTCCACTTGGATGTTGATCAGCTTGAATGAATGGATGACAAGGTGAACCTCATTGTCCATAAGATGCTTAGGAAATGGCTGATTTTCGCAATTCCACTTTTCTGAAACTAATACAAACTTACTTGTTGAGCTAGTGACATCGGAGAATTGACATCTCACAGTTAATTGCCATCTGAACTTAATTTTAGAGAGGATGGGAATTTCAGGGAAATGATGTTTTTCTTTTCACAAAAGCATACCATGGCTGCTTTAAAATTAGACCATTAATTTATGAATTTCTGAAGTCTAAGCTGGCAAAAGACAAGATTTGTTAGCTTTGGCTCACAGATCCTAGATAGAGGCCAAATTCTACACGAAGCCTTCATAGTCTAATTGACATGGATGAGAGATGAAAGATTCGTGGTCTGGGGGAGAGAAATCACAGTCTTAAATTCACTATTTTTTTCCTCTCATAGCATCTACCACAGTGTTTCACTGATGAAAGGGGGGGAAATAGTATTTGTTAAATAGATAATCCAAAAGAAATAATATATTGATTTGCGAGGGGGTTGTACATTTTTATGAGAACTGTTTTCTGTCTGTCTTTTCTCAGGTAAGATACTGTCTTGTAACAGAGTTGGAGGCGGGCAATGGGCAGAGTCCCCATGAAGAATCACAGAGCAGTGATTAGTCTCATGTTTGTAGCGGTTTGAGCTCTTCTGGTTTGGACATGGAAACCAACTTGGCCATCTTCCAGCTCTTTAACTGCATTGAGCAAAGCAGCAGGTTAGGGCAGTATGGCTGGGAGAGCAGATGCGGACTTAGGTGAAAAACAGGACCTTGCGGGTAAACTTCAGCCGTGGGACCTTGGCGCTGTTTTAATATCTTTGTATCTCAGGTGCCTCTTTTGTTGGTGGGGCTGATAACTGCACTACATCCCTCACAGGATTCTATATTACCAAGAAGATTAAATGAGATAATGACGACAAAATCTATTTACAGGGGCTGTTGCCTCTGTAAGAGGGAGGGTGGAAACCCTCTGTGACCTTCGAGACAGGTGGCTTTTACAGCTAAATGGAGACTGCACTAGCGTGGTGGGAACTGCCATCATTTGATGGACGGTGGCTGGCCAGCTGTGGGGCTCACCACGGTCTCAGTTACATCTTCCAGTGGGGGAGATGTTTGTTGTCTGGTCTGGTCCTTCACATCCCAGCCTTGATGGGGACACCCTCAGACAGACTCTTCTGAGACTCGGCAGGAAGGAGAAGAACCTCCCATCCCGACTTCTCTGGGTGGCTGTAGTGAGGATATGGATGTACTTGTCGTAAGCACAGTGTTGAGGAGCAAACTGATGGGGGGCTTGGTGATGCTCTGCCCCCTGGACACTGTCCAGCTCCCCATCCCACTCCTCCCAAAAGCTCAGATTCCTGCCTCATCACCTGGTCTCCCAATTCCTCTCCTTGATGGAGCACCTGTATCCTTTGTCCTTTGAGATCTGCCCAAGCCATTCGTTGACAGGCTCACTTTAAGGCCCATGGCCTTGATCCCTGAGATTGTTGTGGCCTCTTTACACAATAATAAATCCTTGAATTGGGGGAAAAGACCAGCTTGGGGGCGGAAAGTCAAGAGCAGAAAATGGGAAGTGAGAACAGTCAGGCAGGTAAAGCAGAAGCAGTGAAGGAAACTCAATGTCGGCTCTCCCTGTCCCTTAGCCTGGATGTCTGCTGTGCTGTCTGGGTGTGAGCCCGACAACCTCGCACCTTCTCACACCCATTTCCCAACCAGGCCCCTTGCTCCTCCTTGTGGGTGGGGCTTGTGTCTCATGCTCCTGTCTTTGGGGTGGCGTTTCTCTGAAGAAGCCTGCCATTCCAAGGAAGAGAAGCATGCCAGTCCTGCATCTGGGGAACAGCTAAGCCGAGGGGAGTCAGACTCTGGTGTCTGGAGGTGAGGTTCAGTACCCGGTGCTGTTCGTTCCTTTCTTCAGAGAATAGTGTTCAGCTTTGGGACTGAATCCCCTATGACGCATTGGTGGAAGAGCTGTTTGGGATCATGCAGCCCTATTTAAAGGGCTGTGGTTTGGTGAGAAGGGTGAGTGCTTTTGGGGTAAATGCTAAGTGGAAGCATCTGGGTTCAGATGTGCCAAAGGAGGCTGTTGGAGGAGCAGTGACGTGACAGGAGCTGGGCAGGGCTTTAAATGGAAGGGCCAGAAAGCAAAAGGACTCCTTCCTGTGGGTTCAGCAGATCTGGGCTCCAGCACAGATATTCTTAGGGATCTTTTGGAACTCGCCCAACAGGGAGTGGCTGGGAATGCCCAGCGCACATAACTCACTAACCTGGTACAGCAGGAAAAAGACACCAGGCAAGAAATATTGCATCTGTCCATTGTTGCCAGCTTGCAACTCCAGCCTGCACCTAGGTTTTGGACCCTTCGGTGAGTCTGAGGGATCTTGGCACCCACTGGGCTCAGCTTAACTGTGTCACTAATCTGAACAGTCTGATCTGGGATGTTTAGGTGGGAATGAGAAGCCTTGTGTGTGAAAAACATTTCTGCAGCCAAAAGCTTTAAACAAATGCTTGGTATTAGAGTGACTGATACCATGATTAGATGAGGACAAGTTAAACATGCTTGTTCACCTTAAGTGGCATTCTTTTATTTTCTTCTGTGCAGTTTTTCTTAGGCTGTTTAAGCTTCTATTCACTGACAAAAGAAATCAAGGCTCCACCTCTTTGCTTTTATTAGACTCAGAAAGGCAGTCACCAATTCTGATGGTAGCTTTCTCAGTATCCAGGTCCCTCTACCCTGCTCTAACTCCTCTGGAGTGTTCTGACAGGATGTCTCTTTGTGTCTGCCTCCTCTGTCCTGGTGGAAAAATAATGGCCGTGGCCTCGTCCTTGGGTCCTGATACTGCGTAGGTGTCTGTGGGCCCTGCCATGGCCCTGCAGCCAGGTGTGATGCTTTTCTGCACCATCAGGCCCGTCACCTTGTGGACAAAGACCTCAAGGCTGGACAGGACCTCAGCTGGCCTCAGGGTCCCGTGTGCAGACTTGCCTGCCATCCCTGGAGCCTCTCAGCTTCCAGTCAAGACTGCTGCTGCTGCTGCTAAGTTGCTTCAGTCGTGTTCAACTCTGTGTGACCCCCATAGGCGGCACCCCACCAGGCTTCCCCGTCCCTGGGATTCTCCAGGCAAGAACACTGGAGTGGGTTGCCATTTCCTTCTCCAACGCATGAAAGTGAAAAGTGAAAGTGAAGTCACTCAGTCCTGTCAGACTCTTCTCGACCCTATGGACTGCAGCCTACCAGGCTCCTCTGTCCATGGGATTTTCCAGGCAAGAGTACTGGAGTAGGTTGCCATTGCCTTCTCCGCCAGTCAAGACTAGTGACCTTTATTCTTCCATTTTTTCTCTTCTGGAATGGGAATGTCTATCCTGTCCCTGTCCAGCTGTATTTTGGAAGGAGACAACTTGTTTCACTGATAGACAGAAAGGAATTTTGCTCCTGGTCAGCCTCCAGCTGCCTTCCTCAGACAAATGTGTGGTTCTCTTCATCCATCCAACAAGTGTAGCTGACTGGCTGCTATGGGCCAGGTGCTGGGCCCCACTCTGGGCTCAGAGACATGGCTCTGCCCACTAGGAGCTACTGCTCAGACAAAGGACCCCACATGGCTAGTGCTCTAGAGAGTTCTATGAGGGAGTGTGGCATGAGCAAGGAGAGGGGAACCGAGCCTGGGCAGTCACTTCTATCTGTGGGAAGAAGAGGATCCTGGAATCAGTGATGCTGGAATTGGGCCTTGAAAGAGGAGAGAGAATGGAGCAGGTGGGAAGGGGGTCTTGGCCAAAAACATTGCATCCTGAGCAAGCCTTAGAGTAAAGGCAGTGGGGGTAAAACCAGTTTGGCTGTTGTATCTAAGGAATTTTAACTGCTGTGGTTGTAAACTCTCACCCAGTTATATGCAAAGGGCTTCCACATGCATTGTCTCATGGAATGTCCACAATCCTACCACATGTATGTTTCCACCTACATTTTGTAATAGGGAAATAAGCTCAGTGTGCTAGGAACTTGTCCAAGGTCTGGCCCCTGATGGGAAAAAAGTGGCTTCAAACGGAAGCCTGGCTACAGAGCACACACTCGACTATCTCCTGGGTCCTTAACTCCCTCTCTGGGTGGTTTCCTGGGTGACAGGAAGCAGGTGAATTATTGTACAAGAGCTGAGGTACTATGGTTAGATTTGTGCAAGACCCAATGTGGAGGATGAGTTGGGCATGGGTTTTCCTGCAGGCAGGAAAACCAGCCAGGAAGCCATTGCAGCCATTCTGATGGGAGACGATGGGGCCTGAAGCCAGACAGATGAGGATGAGAGGACAGATCAGAGAGTGGGTGAGGAAGGAGACTTTACTGGGCACGGTGACCAACTGGATGTGGGTGAGGGACAGGAAGGCTAGGGCTGACCCCTGGGTTTCTAGCTTGGAGACTGTGGTGGCATCACTGAGGTGGTTTGGGGAAGACCCTATGTATTGGGGCCTGCTGAGTGTGAGGCCAAGAAGGAGGGAGGTGGGTGTCAGGTGTGGGGAAAGTGGTGGGCCACCTGCTGCCACTCCTCCTCCAAGCCCCCACAACCTTCCAGGCTTTAGTTTCCTGCTGTTTTATGTTTGTTGTTCAGTTGCTAAGTCGTGTCCGACTCTTTGCAACCCCCTGGACTATAGTCTGCCAGGCTCAGCTGTCCATGGGATTTCCCAGGCCAGGAGGGGGGATGCTCTCAGGGGCCCAGTCACAAGGAAGGCTTGCAGGGAGATGGCTGTGCCGAGCTGCTCTCAGCCTTTTCCTGCAAGATCAAAGATGGGGTGATCACATTTAGGTGAGCAGGTTAAGCATGGTGCATTTTGTAAGCCTGTAAGGCCTGTGCTTGCCCAGCTTCAAGACCAAAGAAAGAGCCCAGAGTCAATAATAGAGATACAAACATGAGTAGTTTAACAGAATTGCTTACATGTCTGAAGCAAGGTCCTGGAGCGACTCCCTACCCTGTACAGCAGACAGCAGGCAGGACATGGTGGCAGTCTTTGCTCCCGGGAGAAAGAGATTACTAATTATAGGGGGAATTGATGTCAGGTGGGCTCATTAGTTACCGGGAAACCACTAGAGGGACACGCCCCTCACCAGCCCTTTGATACACTATCATTACCTGGGGCAAGTATGCAGGAAGGTCAGTCATGTACTTAAGATAAGGGTGAAGCAAGCACTGGTTGGGCAGAGGATGTACAGAGAGCAAGAGAACAGCCATCTCAAGTGACCTGACTGTACACAGGGTTTTCTGGAAGAGTTGGCTCAAAGAGAAGATGGAAAGTTAACCAGCATGGGCATAAAAGCTGGAAAGCTCCTGGATTCAGACAGTTAATGCTTAGAATCTGCCTGCTAATGGTAAGACATTGGTTGGGATGGGGCTGAGGTTTGCCATGGTGTATGATGGACACGTAGAGCTGCAGCTGAGTAGGTTGAATCAATTTGGTAAGAATCATAATTCTACCCTGGCTGGTGGTGGGACCCTGAAACTCTCCACAAGCAGTTGAGTGCCCGGTTGGGAGCTGTGTTTGCATTCCATCAACTTTGGTCAGTCTCAGGATCACCTGAGCCTCTTGCGCCATTAACTCTCCAGGTGCTTCTAACACGAAGGTTTGAGGAGCGTTGAGTCAGTGAGCCTGCAGTGCAGGGCGAGTGGAGAGGCTGTCTGGAGGCAGGGCAGTCAGTCAGGCTCTTGCCATCCAGGGTGTGGTAAGGCCGGGGCAGGTGAGGTTGTGGAGCAGGTGAGGTCACCCCCAGCGAGTCGCTGGAGAGAAGATGGCCTCTGGGCTGACTCAGCAGCACGTGGCACCCCTGGTTTTGTCCTCGGCTGCTAACTTTTCACATGGTTTATGCTGCACCCCTGTCTCAGTTCTCCTGGCTGTTCCTCCTCCGTCCCTTTCATTGATTCTCCTCCCTGACAGCACATTTGGAGTGTTTCAAAGAGTCCTGGAGCCTCTTTTTTTTTTTTTGTCTTACACTATTTTTTAAGTTACTTCCTGTGGTTGTTCAAATACTGCCTTTATGCAAACGGTTCCCAGAATATCTCCAGTCTAGATTTCTCCAAATATCTTGAATTTCCAAATGGCTACTGTACTCAGCATCTCTCTCTAGGTGTCCCTGGGCATCTTAAACTGAATATTTCCAAAACCAACCTCCTAATTTCACACCCTTCCCACCCCACCCTCTCCAGCATTGTTGCTCCCACAGTTCTCCCCACTCTCCCAGAAGCTCAGGGCAAAAGCCTGGGGTTTCACTTTCTCCTGCCCACACCCAGCCTATCAGTAGAGCTTACAAGCTTTGTCCTCAACATATATTAAGGATCAGAACATCTACCACAAGCATTCTGGTCCAAGCTACCTTTATCTCTTGCCTAGTTTTCTTGTGTTCACTGCTGCACCCCTCCCCACTTCTTCACCCCGCTACCCCCAGTTCAAGCAGCAGCCAAAATAATCCTTTTAAAAGGTAAGTTAGACCCTCCTGTGCTCAAAGCCCTCTACTAGGTGGGTTCCTGCCTCAAAGGAAAAGTGGAAGGAAGGGAGGAAAAATGGGGCGAATCCTCAGACACTTTGCTTTATCTGTCTGTAAAGGGGGAGAATAATTCCTAAGTGGCACGTGGGGATTAACTGAGAGAATGTTGGATAAACTCTCAGCAGGCAGCTACAGACACTTGCCTGATATACAGCAGCTACAAGGAGAAATGAGTGCCCAGTAAGCAATCAAATCTCGGCTCTGTGCCAGGCACACCACACACGTTCTCTCTTGTAGTCCTTCTGATTGGTTTTTTTATCACTACTATATATATGCGCAATGTGAAGGCTCAAATAATTGTATACGATTTGTTAAAGTGGCCATCTCCCCATCTGCACACCCCTATTGCTCTTCCTGAGATGGAGCCACTTCAAACTCTTAGTATTTTTATCCATGATACTAGAAAAAATGCTTGTTCTGCTACTTTATTCTTTTTTCAGTTGTCATTATCTGGTGACTTCTGAATTCCCACCCTGGAAGATGAATCAGCTGTCCCTCCAGTCTTGCTGCCATCACTCACAAGCACTTTTCCATCCCCACATCCGTCAGTGCCATTTCTGTTAAATCCATGTATATGCGGTGTTTTGGTGCAAGGACTAATGTTATTTTTGGTTTTCTCGGAGTTCTTTTGTCATTGCTTGGTTTGCATTTTCTTATCATGGAATTAAATTCTTCAACTTTATAAATTTCTTAAGCTGTTTCGATGCATTAGCTAGTCCGTTAATTTCTTATTACTGAAGAAGTCTTTCAGAGCTTTTGGAAGCCCTCCCGCATGGACCCACTGCCCTTTCCTGCTTGCTGCATAGCTATTGCCCTGGCATCTCCCTTGTGTCCCTTATCACATTCTCCATGTCCTTGTGGGCTTATGTCTTTCAAAATAAATTCCTCTACTATTGTTTCAGTGGTAGCTAAATTAGATGTTTGACTTCAATCTCCTGTGTTTTTCTGAGCTCTGTCTCTTGTTTACTTTTGCCCATAACAATGGTGTCAGTTTTATACTGATTTTATAGATGAGACAGTTGAGGCTCAGAGAAGTTAAGTAATCTGCCTAAAGGCCCACAGTCGTCATGCAGCAGAGCCCAGGTTTTAACTCAAGACTGTCAGGCTATAAACCCTACGTTCTTTCTTATTTGTCCTTTAAAAAAGAACCTTAATCTTGGTTGATATGGGATATGATAGAAAATGTAGGCACTGCCATCAGCTGTCTTTGTATATCATCCTCCGTCTTTATTGTTGTTATTTTTTAATGCTAAAAATGGCTTCTTGCTCTATTATCCCAAAGATAGAAGTTTCCCATATACTTTTAAGAAGCTGTCTCCTCAGCTTAGGAATAAAAACAGATATTCCTTTAAATGACCATTTGAAGAGCCAGCCGCTGTGGTTTATGGATGACCAGTAAATTGTGGGGAAAGTCTCCGGTTTGTGGCAACAAACCACAAAGTATGTGGTGATACTTCTTTACCACCTGTTGGCCGCTGAGGGCCGGAGAGGTCTGAGATGGATCTGAGTTCAGTGGTGGTGGGTTCTTGGCTGAGGGTTCCTCCCCGGGTCTTGCTTTGTACAGGAATGCTGGGGCGCGTCTGTCTGCTGCTGTGAGGAGTCAGCAGACGCTGGAGGGACCAGGACTGGAGACCTATTCCTGATTCCTCCAGCCAGGACACTCTGAGCCTGCCCAAAACACTTGGCATCTCTAACCACCTTTACTAAATGGAATGGCAGCTTGCATTCAGCCTGGATGGAGACAAGTTAAGATTTACTTGCTCAAGCCTTACCTTAGTCAGCTGTTCCTGCCTACTTCTGATCCTCCTTTGCTGAACACAAAGGTAGTTAATACCGTATCTAAGTAACTGCCTTAGAGGCCACCAGGCGTTGGGTGGCTAATTGTGGCTCATTTTCTAAATGTCACCTAACCCTGCCCCTTATTCAAGTTCAAAGTGCCAAACAGCCCTCTGTGTGGTGCAGATCACTTGACTCTGGTACCTATCACAGCTGGACTCACAGCTGCACGGTGGTTTCCTCCCTGGCTGGTAGCAGAGGGGAGGGTCTGTTGAGGGGAGCCCAACATCAGGCACCATGACAGGTAGGAGGATGACAGCATCTAGAGAGGCCTGTGGGAGAAGAGAAGGATGCATGAGCAATGGACCACACCTTTCCTTAAACAACATTCCTTACCTTATCTCTGCAGCTCGGTGTGAGCCAGTTTCTTGGTGTGAGAAGACTGCCAGCTCGTCAGGGTCAAATGCAGGGCTCTGTTAATAGTCCAAGTGTCCAGAGAGAAAACAGCTTTTGGCCAGTTTAGCTACTGTCAGTAGACAGTAGATGGTGTTAAGAGCACCATGTCCTCCTCTGCCTGCACCTCTCTTTCCTGGGCTTGTGGCGGTGCCTTCAAGTCCTCAGGGCACACCATCAGTTCCTCTGCCTGAGTGGCTGCCACAGCCTGCTCTCACGGGTGACGAACACGATTTCACTTCCCCTCCCCACCACCTGCTTGGGGGCTGTCCTGGATCCTGCTCTCTTTCCCAGCCCTGGGGTTGCTGCCTTTCCCGGTGCACCCTCATCACCTTGCTTCTCTGAGGAGTCATCCTCGCAGGCAGCTGCTGGTGCTCTGTGCACTTAACCTCCACATCCCCGACGAACCCAGGTTCCTGGGGAGGTGCTGTGTCACTGTGGGGGTGAACAGACACACTGAGTTCAGCTGGATGACACGTTTGCTTCTGAGACCCCCAATTCCTTGAGAGCAGGGACTGTCCCAGGGTGCGTTACTGATGGGGAGCTCCAAACTGGTGAGGGGAGAAAATGGCTGAGGCTGCCAGAAAGGGAATGGTTGGCAAACGGAATCATGGCTTCCCTGTTCAATCAGAGTGTCCGTGTTCACAGATGGGCCTGGAGACGTCACTCCTGTGGTGTGTTTGGCCCTTCAGCGGTTCCCCCGGTACCTCACACCACTGACTCCTCACGGGCTGGCAGAGCCTGTTCTCCCTGCATCCTGCCATCACCTTAGACCCAGTACTGAGCTCATCAGTTGCCCAAAGCAGGTTCCGGCTCCTGAGCACTCCCAGTCTTACTGGCCCAGGTTCTGGACCGTAAAGATGATACACCTTTGACTCATGTTTCACTTGTTGCCAGCTCCCACGGGTCCACCCAACTTGCCATCTGCCAAGTACACACTCATCCTTAGGCAGAGGGCCTGTGGGTCGTTTTTATGGCCCTTCTGTTGCAGGTGTCCTAAAGGGCTCGGCACTTTCTAACTGATCTCTCACCTTGCACCCCAGGACTAAGACCCCCAGTGGAGCCAGTCTACTGAAATACAAGGTCCTTCTCTTAAAAAAATCTCTATCAAGTTTACACCTGAGGCCACTTGAGCTGCCCAGCACGCATCCAGGTCCCTGATGCTGTGGGTGTGATTCCCAAGCTGCTCTTGTTGAATTGCCCGAGTCACGCTTACGTAAATCCCGTGGAGGGCTTTGACTCACAGTGAGCAGCTGGGTGCTCCTGTATAATCTTGCCGACCGTTTTGACGTTTGCCACCTATATCTTGTCTTTACACGCTTCCTTCCCTTTCACACACTGCCCCTCTCTGCCTGGAATCACCCTTATCTGCTGAGAAAGTTCCTCCTCAGCCCTTATGGGCCAGGGAAACTACATGCCAGCCTCTATCAGCATACCTCACATTGCATCCTAATTATTCCTAATTCTGTCTTCTCCACTACACTGCGTGGTCTGAGGGAATAGGGTTGAGGTCTGATTCATCAATGTCCCCTCCACACCAGTGCCCAGCACAGCAGGGTTTAAGCAGTGTTGCCCATACAGCTCTATCATTTATTCACAACTATTTACTCTTAAGTTTCCTTGGGCCAGTCACTCTGCTGGGCACACAGCGGTGAACAAAGCAGACAGGGTCGCCAGCTTCCAGGCAGAGGGTTTGCAAGGCCAGTCAGCGAGGAAGCATAGATGGACGAGACACTTTGGAACTGCTGTGCTGCCAAGGGGCTGCTTCAGATGCAGGTGTGCAAGGAAGGCGTCTCTGAGAAGAGACTTCAGAGCTGAGGCCTGAAGGATGAGGCTGGATCAGCCGTGCAGAGACCCGGGAAGGTGATCTCAGGGCAGAGGAATGGTAGGTGCAGTTTCAGGGGAGGCAGAGGGGCTCGGAGTGCTGGGGGAGTGGACAGGGCCTGAGGCTGCCAAAGCAGGGAGGTCAGAGGGGCAGGCCTTGTGGGGTTGTCCCGGCCAGATACTGCCGAGCTGCTTCTGCAGGTCATGGTATGGACTTTGGATTTCTTCCTGGGAGTGGTTGGGGAGGCCTTGGAGGGTAGGATGGGTTTCACTCTTGTACTGTCTGTATGGCTAAGCAGGTGAAGGTGCTGAAACCGGCCCTCTTCTTTCCTCCCCTTTTCCTGCTGCCTCTTCTCCAACCCCCACCCCCCAGCCTCACTTCCACTCAGACCCTGAGACCTACACTCGTGTGTGCTCTGAGCCACCTGGCTGCTCCTTGCTGCAGCCTGCCTGGCTCCTGCCATGGCTCCAAGGTGCCAGGGAGGCTCCCACCTCCTCCACGAGCCCCCATTCTCACTCCCCTGAGCTGACTGCACCCTGGTTCTTGCATTTCTGTCCCTTTTTGGCCTTTGCCCCTGTGACTCAGAGCCCTCCCCCTCCCCCCTCCAACTTGCTTACCTTGCTTTGCTGTGCCTACCTCCCCCACAGGGCCAGCCTCTTGGACATACCTAGGTTCCCCCTCCCTAAACCTGACCCACTTTAAAGTCCCTCATCCTGTGAACTATCCTGGCACAAATATGTCATTTAAAAATGGCTGTTTATTGGAACTTCCCTGGTGGCTCAATGTTTATTGAGCCCTTACTACATGGAAGGCCTGCATTTTTAATGAAATGTTAATTACTCATTTAACTGTGACATCAACTCTATGAGTTTGGTACTGTCATCCTCCCCACTTTACAGAAAAGGATACTGAGGTTCAGAGATCACACAGGAAATGGCAGAGGCAGCTTTGAACCCAGAGTATTTGACTGTTTCTGCCTGGTGCCATTCAGCATGGTTCTTTGTGGTCTGGACATCCTTATCCACACCCTCTCCAAACCACTTGCCTATGGTTGCTCACGTTCCTCTCTTCACTCTGAAGATGTAACTCTGTGGGGGAAAGGAGCAACAGATCTCGTGTTGCCTGACCTGCTCTATCCACCCTTGGATCTGGGAGCCCTGCCTCTGTTCTCCACAGCACTTATGCCCATTGGGCACACATGTGGGCTCTGCTGAATGAGCAGACAAACAATAGCACCTGCCTCCAGTTTACAGATGCGAATTAAATCTCAGAATTACAACTGCTCTTGTAAGTCTCTGCCTGACACCCAGGGAGAGGGTGGGAAGTAAGAAAAATGAGACGAGGCTGCAGGAAGACAGTCTAGCTTAAAGACCTTGCTGAGAGGCAGAGTTGTCTGGAGATGGAACCAATTGCCACCTCTCTCATTAGAAGGGAGGCCCAGCATCAGGGAAATGGCTAGACAGTGTATTTTTGGAGAAATTCTTCCGTGCTGAGAAGATGGGATTCTGCGCCTTGAATGGTCCTGGGTGGAGTAGGAAGGACTAAAATGGTAAGGGACTGTGCTCTCCCCCAACAGTGTGCCTGAAACCTTCCTAGACGGGGCCCACTGGCCCACGTGAGAAGTGAAAGTGGGAGCTGAGGCCTCTCAGCCTGGATCATACCTGCCCTAGGAGAGCACCTCAGTAGTGGGACAGATGCAGGTATAAGACCACAAATGCCTGCTGTGACCCAGGGCTGCAGGGCACGTCCCGATGGAGTCCTCGCTAGCTGTGTGCGATCTGCAGCCCTAGGGGAGCCTCGAGCCTTCCCCGGGGTGGCTGCAGCTTCTGGAGCTGGGACTGTGATGATGGTGGCAGTGGTAATCGCCACCTCGCTGCCACAGGTGACCCTGGAGAGCCCCAGTGGCTTTTCGTGACAGAAACAAGTGGGATCACCTGCTAAAGATTCATGGAGTACCCATGCTGGAAGGTGGCAGAAACCCACTGTGGGCTACTCAGATTCCTATGAGAGTGCAGTTACCGTGGTGGAATGAGAGGGCTCAGTGGTCTTGGGTATGTAACATGAAATACTCTAATTTTTCCTTTGTGCTGTGTTTGAATCTTCAGTAGAAGGAGACAAAGGAGAGAAAAGGACTCATGGCTTCTGACGCCAGTCACGTGCTAGAAGCTGCCCTGGAGCAGATGGACGGAATCATCGCAGGTATGCTCAGGGGTCCTGGCGACCTCCGCACTGAGAAACCATTTTCCTCTCACTGGACTTCTCTTTTGGGTGCAGAGACAAGGCCCCTGTTGGATTTCTTTTGCGCTGTCTTTCAACAGTGCAAACTCAGACTCTTTGATAGCTGGTAAGGGTCTAGGTCTCTGCTGAGACTGCGGCTGTGCCGTATATTAGCACGTGAATAACTGTCCCACTTTGGATCCTGGCTGCAACAGGTGCAGTGGCACTGATTTTATCATGAAGTTTTCACAGTACGGCATGGTTTCAGTCAAGCTGAAACTTGCAATATTGCAGACTTTGCCCTCTAACACCGGTGTCGTTTCCCTTCCCTGGCTGGTCTCCAGTATGTCTGTCAGGAAGTGGTTTTGTATTGATTCACTTAATCACCTGAAGAATGTTCTTTATGCCATATTATTGCAACTGTTTGGCTTCATGTTTGTGTGAACCAGTTAGGAACATTCTCTTGAAAAGATCCAGCAAAGCTGTTTAATTGGAAAGGACTGCCATGGGCTGTTTGGGCTGATTAACTCCTTTTTGGGGGACAACTGAAGCCCGTACTGATTGGAACGAGCCTGTCATTGGAAATTTTTCTCTGCAGGTCACAGGCCTTCTTTCTGTCCTTACTTGATACAAGTCAGTGACCTTATTTGCTGACTGGGCATTTCTTTGGGACTTTGCTCCTTGTTGTGTGGAGCTATGGCTGCAGGAGTCATGTTTGGGCTGAGTGTGACTAGAACCCAGGGCGTGCACAGGGCACCTGACATTGCCCGGTGTCTGTCCTTCCATCCTGCAGAGAGACACCCGAGGCACTGGGGGTCCTGGGTGTTTGCGCCTGGGGCAGAGGAGGTAGGTATTCCATGCCTTGAAACTTCTGCATGTTGTGGTGCACAGATGACGTGTTCCAGCTGTCATCTGTCAGGCTCTTAATTTCTCAGTGAACAGAAAGGGTCCTCAGGACGCCGACCAACATCCGGGTTTTCAGAGACTCTGGAGATTGGGATGTCTTGCTCCAGGTTAGGGTCCCGGAAGCCCTATTGAGAGGAGATGAACAACAGTGTGGGTTTCCTGGCAGTCTTTTCAGAGAGTCTCCCCCGGAAGTTTCCAGGGTCTCCTGTGCATCGAGATCATAGTCACAGAATCAGACTAGCTCAGGTGGTCAGCACTGCCGAGCCCCCAGCCCAGGGGCAAGAAGGAGACTGTGAGAGCCCCTGGAGTAGGCGGAGCTCTTAGACAGCTGGGACAGGTGAGTGGGACACCTCCTAAAGAAGGCAGCCTGTGTGGGGTCACTTCCTCCTGCCTCTGAAGTTCCCCACGCAGACACCCCTGAAATGACAAAGCGTCTGGCACGGTCCCCTCCGTCTGTGAGCGAGGACTGTGGGTCTGAATACTTGGGGCCTTGGCTTGGTCAGGGACCTGCGGTGGGTGTGGTTCCTGGAGCAGAACCAGGAACTCCCCTCCTGTTCCCTTCCAGCATTGTGTGCTCCCTCCTTCTCCTGTTTCCTTAGGCCTCCACCCTGGCAGACTCCTTCTGGAAGGGCTCCCTGGGCGTCTCTGGAACAGATACAAGAGTTTTGCTGAGAGGTGGTCTAAAACATTCCAAGGAGTTCTTTGGTTGGAGGAACACCTGTAGCCAGACTGCTTGTTTCAAAACCTAGCTGTGCATCAAGTTACCTGCATGATATGTTCTTCAGCTTCCTCATATTTAAAATGGGTATAATAATAGAACCCACCTAAGAAGGTTGCTGTGCTTATACATGTAAGGGCTTAACACAGAGCCTGCCATATAGTAAGCACTGGATGGCATCACCGACTCGATGGACATGAGTTTGAGTGAACTCCGGGAGTTGGTGATGGACAGGGAGGCCTGGCGTGCTGCGATTCATGGGGTCGCAAAGAGTCGGACACGACTGAGCGACTGAACTGATAAAGTGTCAGCTCTTGATAAATTGAGTTCTCATGTATTCAGGTCCTTATTTCACCCATTTGCATGCTGTGGTTTTCATTGTCTAGCTAAGGCTTGTGCATGCCTCTTAGGCTCGCCTGGGGTCTACAAGATTAACGCAGAGTCTCTGAGTGGGCTCTGCTCTGCTCTGCTCTTGCCGCCTTGTCTTCCACAGAGCAGTGGAGGAATCAGGTCACACCACTCTCCCCACAACTCTTCAGTGGCTTCGCATTTCAGGATAAGCATCTGAAGTCCCCATTATAAGCAGCAGTGCTGTATGCGCTTGGCCTTTGGCTGCCTGTGTGGCTGCACCTCCCACACCTCCCATCTGCTTGTCTTGCTTTAGCATAGGCTGTCTCAGGGCCTATGTGCTTGCTGTCCCTCTGCTGGAATGTTCTCCAAGTACACTGAGGTCAGGTCTCTGCTGAAATGTCACCATGCAGAGGCCTTCCCTGACACTCTCTCATGTAGCGTCCCTACATCCCTCCCCCCATCCTCGCATCCTGTTTTTATTTCTTTATAGAACTTACTACCATCTGACCCATTAGGTTCATATTCATCTGTTTATTATCTGCCTCCTGCACCAGGATGTAAGCTCTGTGGCAGCAGAGGCTTTGCTGGTGCATCTCCAGGGCAACACAGAACATGTGCTTAATAGATGTTTGGGTCCCATGTGTATTTGATTTACTTCTGTGAATAAGCTCCCCTTTTCATTTATTAGGTGGCAGTTACTGGTTTCTGTACCTATCCCCTGTCTGTCTGCATGCTGAACTTCATTGATTATTTTCTCTCTTGTGTCTTTGGCTCATTCTTGGGGAATAATAAATCACTAATTTTTTTTTTTTTTTTTGAAGACTCTGTGGTTAGCATGTCCTGTGAGCCATCTCTTAAGCAGTAATTGGCTCACCCAGACATTTGACAGGAGCTATTTGGCAGATAATTCAACACTGAGGTTATTAGCGAGTATCTGGAGGGCATATGTTCTATGCCATTTGCGATGAAAAGAATAATAATTACTGAATGCTTTTGTATGGGATACTTTTCCTCAAGATTATTAAAGCCATCCTCATTTTCAAGTTGACTGGGCCAAAGAGCTTAGGGATTTTTGTGGTTATTAATGTAAACTGCAGTTAGACTGTTGGAGTTTGAATCCCAGCTCAGCCACTTATTACTGGCTGTGGAGTCTTTGCGCAAATTGCTTGATCCCCTTGAGCCTCAGTTTCCTCATAGTGTATAGACCTTGGTAATAACAGTGCCATCTCATGTTATTGGGAGGATTAAATTAAGGTAAAGAAGGCACTCAGAATAGTGCCTGTTACCTAGTGAGTGCTCACCAGCTCTAAATTACCTTGGTTTTGTTGATACGACTACTGACAGTATTTTTGCCACCCGAGCTATAGTGCTGGTAAATGACGGAACTAAGATTTGAGTCCAGGCTATCTGAGATCCAGATGTCTTCCTGGCTCATTTCACTCCTGGGTTCATCTCATGGTGATGTGCAGCAGAGCCCCTGGGGTTCTGCAGGGCTGTCTAGGGAGTTCACTAGGAGGAGGGTCCAGTCCTGTCCTTGTCCCCAGTCTGTTGGTCACACTGGCTTTGCTCTCTTCCCTTCTACATTCAACTTCCAAGTAAGAGCTTGTTTGCTTGAGCATAGAGCAGCTAGAAGGAAGCTGAAGACTGTGGCACCAACATCATGAATCACAGATTCTGTAGGGGTTGTGTCTTTGTGTGAACATTTATATTGTCCTTTCTTTATTTCTATTCTCTCACTAATTTGAAGTCGAAGGGTGTCAAGTACTACTTCTAGCTGGTAAAGGACTCAAACCACTGCATCCTCTCACTTTATGAAAACACAGTTATGCTTATCTTAGTGAAGAAGTTTTTATGGGCTTCCTGCGTGCCCTAAATAGCAAGCATTTATGTAGGCTATTAGCCTATTGAATTCTGAGATCTCTATGATGAGAAAGGCAGTGCTACACAACTGCAAGACCCTTGACACCTTACAGCATCTCAGGGAGATACCTGTGCTGTAACTCAAACTCAATGCTGTATTTTTGTACCTGATAAATCCTTTAATGTAACACATTTGAACCACATGAAAAATCAGATTTCTGCTGTAAGTGACCCATTCCCTAGTCTTGACAATCTTTAAAAAAAAAACTGGTGTGGGAGGCTCATGGCTAAAATATTTACTTTTAATTCCACTAGTGTTATTAACTATACCATTTGTATTTTGCTTGTTTCACAAGATTATTATTTCTTGTATTACCAAGTATATGACTGAGCCTTCAACGGAAATGATGACTAGACTTGAAGCAGTTGATCAAATGTATAGTTTGATATATGATCAATGATTGTAATAGTGTAACTCTAGAAGGCAATGGCACCCCACTCTAGTACTCTTGCCTGGAAAATCCCATGGACGGAAGAGCCTGGTAGGTTTCAGTCCATGGGGTCACTAAGAATTGGACACGACTGAGCATCTTCACTTTTCACTTTCATGCATTGGAGAAGGAAATGGCAACCCACTCCAGTGTTCTTGCCTGGAGAATCCCAGAGATGGGGGAGCCTCATGGGCTTCCATCTATGGGGTCGCACAGAGTCTGACACGACTGAAGTGACTTAGCAGCAGCAACATGTAGAAACAAATGGATTCCTACTCAAATGGACACAATTTCCTTCAGTAATGATTATTAATGATTATAACACTGTATAACCAGAACTTCCCCTTATTAATTACTGTACAGTATGACAGGCTACTCTTCACTTTCCAAAACTCTTTCCAAAAGAGTTTCCAGAAGAGTATACTTAGGGCATGTGATATCAATGTGTATATAATTAAGCCTTTAATGCAAAAAAAAAAAGTGCCCTCTTCTTGTGACCAATGTAAACAGTACAGATGGTGCAAGAGATGATCACTCGCAGAAGCAACCAGGCCAGGAGAACTCAGAGGACATCCTGATACACAAGTGCCCAAAACGCCCCTGCAGAGGCAAGCATGGTGACCCCCATCATCGGCAGGCATTCGTCTGCTCTGGAGACATGAGACAAAGAAATGCCTTCTAAGCAGAAGTAGGAAATGAAGCAGAAACATGAAGTGAAAACAGCTGAATTCTTGAAATCTGAAGGGGTGTATCCCGAATGTGATTGTATTTAATTAGGACCCAAGAATTTTATACCAGAAAGTTAGGACAAGGTGACTTAGAAAACCCAGAACCTTTGTCCAAATGAGTTGTTTCTAATACAAAAGACCAGTATTATAAGTTCCAGTAAGATGTTAACCTTTGATCTGGTCTTCCTCTTGATTAGTCCCTGTGATTCAGCCTACAAATAATACCATAATTGAATTACAGTGTTGATGATTGAAATTGAACGCTATGCTGCTTAATTGCATCCCTGTGGATGACCCTGAGCAACAACCACATACACTAATTTTGTGTAGGGCTTCATCTGTGGGCTAATGGGGTCAGTGGCTGCTCCAGGAGGCTGTGTGTGTGTGTATATGACCAGAGAACCCCTGGTCAGGACACAGAGGGCCACTTATTTCTCTTCACTGTGCGGGAGGTTACTCATGGGGTTATCTACAAGCTATACCCATCGATGGAGAACAGTTAAAAGGAATCTGTTTAATGACAGTTGAACAAAGAGGTTGTTCTGTCTGGGCCTTTCTTCCAACTGTTTCTTTTTTAAAGATTTTTTTGATATGGACCTTTTTCTTTTTTTAAAGTATTATTGAATTTGTTACAATATTGCTTCTGTTTTGTGTTTTGGGTTTTTGGCCTCAAGGCATGTGAGGTCTCAGCTCCCCAGGACTGGAAACTGTACCCCTTGCACTGGAAGAAGTCTTAACCACTAGACCAGCGAAATCCCTCTGCCAACTCTGATTAGTGTCCATTTTTTGGTTTTTTTGTTTGTTTTCAAGATTGTGTGAGGGCAGAGAAAGTTCTAATCAAGACTGGAATTATTCATGTGGGCCCATGAATGACTTTAGCTGTGGCATTCAAGGCTGATGATGCACCCACAGTCTGAACAGTTAGTTGGCCTTATATCCAGCCTCTCCAAGGCCAATCAGTGTGGAGTGGTCATCAGTAACAAAGCCACCTGTTTTCCAGTCAGGACTCAAGTTGAGAGTCCACTACTTTGACACTGACCCAAGGAGAGTCGGCAGAATTTTGGAGGTGTCTAGCGGGCTGACACACGCAAAAGGCTGCCCTTTGCGTAAAGAGGTTGAGATGGCCCACAGTGGGGCCGGGAGCCCTGTTGAACAGCTACATTCTGTTTTTTACCCTTGCTGGCAGAGCCCACATCTCCAGCCTCCTTTTCTATTCTCTTAAAGTGTGTGAGTAAATTTGGAATTATCATTTGTTCATTAAATATTTGCTTATAGTTTAAATTATAGGAACTGACCTGCAAAACCATCTGGACCTTGTATTTCCTCATGTCTTTTCTTAATGGTTAGGGATAGTCAGGGTTTAATTTTTTTCTCTATTGAGTTCTGACATGCTGTATTTTTCTAGATATTTGTGTATTTTACCAGTATTTTCCATTTTGTAAGCATATGGTTGCTTATTGTGTTTTATCTTTTTAAGATCTGCTACACTTGTTATATCTGTATTTATTCCTAGTATTGCTTATTTGTTTACCTTCTCTTTATTTTTTGATCAGTCTTTCCAGAGAGTATTTTTTAATGACTGTTTTTTTTTTTTAAGTTATCTAATAGTTTTTTTTTTTTTTTTTTAAACTTTACAATATTGTATTGGTTCTGCCATATATCGAAATGTATCCGCCACAGGCATACACGTGTTCCCCATCCTGAACCCTCCTCCCTCCTCCCTCCCCATACCATCCCTCTGGGTCATCCCAGTGCACCAGCCCCAAGCATCCAGTATCGTGCATCGAACCTGGACTGGCGACTCGTTTCATATATGATATTATACATATTTCAATGCCATTCTCCCAAATCATCTCACCCTCTCCCTCTCCCACAGAGTCCAAAAGACTGTTCTATACATCAGTGTCTCTTTTGCTGTCTCGTATACAGGGTTATTGTTACCATCTTTCTAAATTCCATATATATGTGTTAGTATACTGTATTGGTATTTTTCTTTCTGGCTTACTTCACTCTGTATAATAGGCTCCAGTTTCATCCACCTCATTAGAACTGATTCAAATGTATTCTTTTTAATGGCTGAGTAATATTCCATTGTGTATATGTACCACAGCTTTCTTATCCATTCATCTGCTGATGGACATCTAGGTTGCTTCCATGTCCTGGCTATTATAAACAGTGCTGCGATGAACATTGGGGTACACGTGTCTCTTTCCCTTCTGGTTTCCTCAGTGTGTATGCCCAGCAGTGGGATTGCTGGATCATAAGGCAGTTCTATTTCCAGTTTTTTAAGGAATCTCCACACTGTTCTCCATAGTGGCTGTACTAGTTTGCATTCCCACCAACAGTGTAAGAGGGTTCCCTTTTCTCCACACCCTCTCCAGCATTTATTGCTTGTAGACTTTTAGATCGCAGCCATTCTGGCTGGCGTGAAATGGTACCTCATAGTGGTTTTGATTTGCGTTTCTCTGATAATGAGTGATGTTGAGCCTCTTTTCATGTGTTTGTTAGCCATCTGTATGTCTTCTTTGGAGAAATGTCTATTTAGTTCTTTGGCCCATTTTTTGATTGGGTCATTTATTTTTCTGGAGTTGAGCTGTAGGAGTTGCTTGTATATTTTTGAGATTAGTTGTTTGTAATGACTGTTTTCAAAGAATTATTTTTCCTGATCAGTCCCCATAGTAGGTGTGTATATTATTTATTCTATAAATAGATAAATGTGTATATGTATTAGCTCAGGTTCTTCACAGAAACAGAACCAATAGGGTGTGTGTGTGTATGTATGTATGTGGAGAGAGACAGAGCAAGAGACAGAGAGAAAGAGACATTTATTTTAAGGAATTGGCTCACATGAATGTGGAAGTTGGCAAGTTCAAAGTCTGCAGGGTAAGCCAGCAGCCTGGAAGGCCAGGAAAGAGCCAGTTTTGCAGTTCAAGTCCAAAGACCATCTGCTGGCAAATCTCCACTTCTTCCAGAGAAGTCAGTTTTTTTTTTTTCTATTAAGATCTTCCACTAATTGGGTGAGGCCCACCCATGTTATGGAGGACAGTCTGCTTTGTCAAAGTCTACTGATTTAAATGTTAATCTTACTGAAAAACATATCTTCACAGAAACATCTAGAATAATATTTGACTAAATATCTGAGTATTGTGACCTAGCCAGATCGACACATACAACTAACTATGCTTATATATATATAGACATTATGTATTTATGCTTTATATATGTACATACTTAACTTCTTTGAATATATATTCTTTATCATTTTCTGTTCTTACTTGAATCTATCTGTTCAGCTTAACAAATCAATAATATATAATATTATGTATTTAAAATTGACTAACTTAATTGTAGTGGTTAAAGCGGTTTCTGATCCTTTTTGGAATTTATTGATTCTTGCTTTGTCACTTTGACTAGAACATTGCCTGTTTCTGTTTTGTAAATAAGTTTATTTGTATCATTATTTTAGATTCCACATTTAAGTGATATATGGTTTTTGTCTTTCTCCTTCTGAACTTCACTTAGTGTGATAATCTTTAAGTCCATCCACGTTGCTGTAAATGGCGTTATTTCATTCTTTTCTGTGACTGAGTGATATTCCATTCTGTGTGTGTGTGTGTGTGTGTGTAGAAAATCTTCTTTATCCATTCTTTCGTCTGTTGATGGACACTTAGGTTGCTTCCATGTCTTAGCTATTGCAGATAGTGCTGCTGTGAACATTGAGGTGCCTGTATCTTTTCAAGTTACAGTTTTCATCCTTTCCAGGTATATGCCCAATAATAGGATTGCTGGATCATGTGGTAACTCTATTTTTAGTTTCTCCGTGCTGTTCTTCACAAGGGCCCCACCAATTTACATTCCTACTAACAGCACAGCAGAATTCTTTTTTCTCCACACCCTCTCCAAAATTTATATTTGTTGACTTTTGGATGATGGCCATTCTGACAGTTGTGAGATGATATCTCAAGTAGTTTTGATCTGCATTTCTCTAATAATTAGTGATGATATTGTGCATCTTTTCATGTGCCTGTTGGCCATCTGTATGTCTTATGGATAAAAGGCTAGGTCTTTTGCCCTTTTTGGAATGGGTTGTTGCTTTTTTGTTGTTGAGTTGCATAAGCTGTTTGTATATTTTGGAAATTAATCCGTTTCAGCAGTGTCATTTGCAAATATATTCTCCTGTTCTTTAGGTTGTCTTTTTGTTGATGGTTTCCTCTGTTATGTGAAAGCTTAAGTTGATTAGGTCTCATTTGTTTATCAACTATTTTATTTTTTTATTTCTGCACTTCTCTTTCTTCACTTCTCCTACCCTTCTTTTAATGTTTGAAAACATAGAATTGTTTATGTGTGTTCATATTCCAGCATCAAGGCCAAGATCAGTGGGTGATTTTTTCTGGTGATAGGCTGAGGGTATTGCCCTTTGCTTCCTGGCCTTATGCAAAGGTCTCCCATTTGACCTCTCCCTTTGCTCTGGCCCTACACTTTGTCTCCTGTCTCCTCAAGCGGCCCATTCAAGCCCAGGTGTGCCAGGAACATCAGCTCAAATGCTCTTTTTCTCCTGAGCTACTGAGCTCTGGAAATTTCCTTCAGTTCAGTTGCTTTAAAAAGTATATGTATTTGTGTTTTTTAATTTTAGGGTGTCCTTTGGGATTTTTCTGAGTACAACTAGTCTGTCATGACCTGCCCTATTGTAGCTGTAATACCATCACCTTCCTTGGTTCACAACCCCTTCCTCCATCTTCAAAGCCAGCGGTGGCAGGGCGAGTCCTCATGTCACATCTCTCTGACCTATTCTTCTGCTTCCCTTTTCTAAGAGCTCATATGATTAAAAATCCAGGATAGTATCTCCATCTCATGATTCTTAATCACATGTGTAGAGTCCCTTCTGCTATATTAGGTAACAAACACACCCATACTTTCCAGGGGTGGGATGTGGACATCTTTGGGAAGGTCATTATTCTACCACAAAGGTAATAACGAACATCCCTTAAATGTTGTAAATCAACCATACTTAAATAAAAAATTTAAAAAGAATGCCATCCATTTATTCCCCTGCTTATTTGGTTCCGATTAAGGAACAAAGGAGTCAGATAGAAAGAGATCAAAGTATCAGCTTTATCATTAGTTTAATTGACTAGGAACCTTAACTTGACCTGAAGCCACAGTCAAGATCTTGAATCCACTCATCCTACACCCTTCCTTGAATTGAATGTAATCCCAAACTTCTAACTTCCATCTTGCTGGGGGTGGAGCTGGTCTCAGAAAGCTTCCTTGGAAGATAATGCCTGCATATGGGGACAGGCATCTCTAGGGGAGAATTCCATCTTTCAGTTCTGTCATCAGAAGGGGTATTCCTCTGTTGAGGAAAAGCTGAGTGAGGGGAGATAGGTGAAACCATTCTCTCCTCCCACAGAAATATGGAGACTGGAATAGTACCCATAATAGCAATTCTTGATTTTTGCTGAGACTTTCTGGATGGCCTAGTCTATGGTCATTTTTGAAAAAAGGCTTTATATGTGCTTGAACACAATGTACCGTCTCCAGTGTTTAGCACATAGTTCTTTATATGTCTTTTGCTGTATCACCACTATAGTTTTTAATTTTGGGTCTGCTCGATCTGTCATTTCCCAAGGGAGAGGGTCTTTTTAATACACTGTGGGATTTGGTTTGTAAATTTGTATTTAGGATTTGATATGTAGGGCTTCCCTGGTGGCTCAGACAGTAAAAAATCTGCCTGCAATGTGGGAGATCCAAGGGAGAGGGTCATTTTTATACACTGTGAGGTTTAGTCTATAAATTTCTGTTTAGGATTTGATATGTAAGTTCATCAGTGAGAAGGCTTGTAATTTGCCTTTGTAAATTGTTTAGTGACAGGGGTCACCATTCACATTCTGGTTTATAAGTTGTACTGGCAGCTATCCTTACTGAAGCCGTTTGGAACAGTCCCTCTTTTTCTATACTGAACACAAGAATTAGATGAGAATCATTCACTTCATGAACACTGGCTAGAGCTAACTTGTAAAAGTATGTGGCCTGGTATTTTCGCTGTGGGAACTTATCAAATTATGGTTCAACTTTTTATAGGTTTGTTCAAATGTTTTTTTTAATCATTTTATCCAGAGATTGTGTGTATATGTGATTAGTCTTAATTTTTTTTTTGCTCAAAAGTACCTACATCAATGCACTCTCCTCTTTCACCATCATCAAGATGCTCTTCAATTCCTCTTCGTTTTGTGTCATTAGAGTTTGATTATCTGTATATTCGAGGTTGTTGATATTTCTCCTGGCAATCTTGATTCCAACTGGTGATTTATCCAGCTCAGCATTTCACATGATGTGTGTATATAAGTTAAATAAGCAGGGTGACAATATAAAGCTTTATCATACTCTTTGCCAATTTTGAACCAGTCTGTTGTTCCATATCCAGTTCTTCTGTTGCTTCTTGACTCACATACAGGTTTCTCAGGAGACATGAAGGTGGTCTGGTACTCCCATCTCTTTAAGAATTTTCATGATTTGAGAGAAGAGCATTGAAACATATACATTACCATATGTAAAACAGATAGCCAGTGGGAGTTTATTGTAAGATGCAGGGAACCCAAAGCTGGTGCTTTGTGATAACCTAGTGGGTAGGATGGGGAGGGAGATGGAAGTAGGTTTGAGAGGAAGGGGATATATGTATACCTATGGCCAATTCATGTTGATGACACAAATGACATGAATGTGATGGTATGACAAAAACATCATCATATTGGTAAGGCATTTCAGTTCAGTTGCTCAGTTGTGTCCAACTCTTTGCAACCACATGAACTGTAGCATGCCAGGCTTTCTTGTCCATCACCAACTCCTGGAGCCTACACAAACTCATGTCCACCATCAGTGATGCCATCCAACCATCTCATCCTCTGTCTTCCACTTCTCCTCCCACCTTCAATCTTTGCCAGCATCAGGATCTTTTCCAGTGAGTCAGTTCTTTGCATCGGGTGGCCAAAGTATTGGAGTTTCAGCTTCAGCATCAGTCCTTCCAACGAGTATTCAGGACTAGTTTCCTTTAAGATTGACTGGTTGGATCTCCTTGCAGTCCAAGGGACTCTCAAGAGTCTTCTCCAACACCAAGTTCAAAAGCATCAATTCTTTAGCACTCAGCCTTCTTTATAGTCCAACTCTCACATCCATACATGACTACTGGAAAAACCATAGCTTTGACTAGATTGACCTTTGTTGGTAAAGTAATGTCTTTGCTTTTTAATATGCTATCTAGGTGAGTCATAGCTTTTCTTCCAAGGAGCAAGTGTCTTTTAATTTCATGGCTGCAGTCACCATCTGCAGTGATTTTGGAGCCCCCCCCCCCCCCAAAAAAAGTCTGTCACTGTTTGCCTTGTCATGTCATGCATGTCATGTCATTGCATTTGTCTGTCACTTATTTGCCATGAAGTGATGGGACCGGATGCCATGATCCTAGGTTTCTGAATGTTGAGTTTTAAGCCAACTTTTTCACTCTCCTCTTTCACTTTCATCAAGAGGCCCCTTAGTTCCTCTTCACTTTCTGCCTTAAGGGTGGTGTCATCTGCATATCTGAGGTTATTGATATTTCTCCCATCAATCTTGATTCCAGCTTGTGCTTCATCCAGCCCGGCATTTCACATGATGTACTCTGCATAGAAGTTAAATAAGCAGAGTGGCAGTATACAGCCTTGACGTATTCCCTTCCCCATTTGGAACCAGTCTGTTGTTCCATGTCCTGTTCTAACTGTTGCTTCTTGACCTGCATACAGATTTCTCAGAAGGCAGGTCAGGTGGTCTGGTATTCCCATCTCTTGAAGAATTTTCCACAGTTTGCTGTGATCCACACAGTCAAAGGCCTTGGTGTAGTCAATAAAGCAAAAGTAGATGTTGTTTTTTTTTTGAGTTCTCTTGCTTTTTCGATAATCCAGCGGATGTTGGCAATTTGATCTCTTGTTACTCTGCCTTTTCTAAATCCAACTTGAACATTTGGAAGTTCATGGTTCACATACTATTGAAGCCTGGCTTGGAGAATTTTGAACATTACTTTGCTAGTGTGTGAGATGAGTGCAATTGTGCTGTAGTTTGAACATTCTTTGGCATTGCCTTTCTTTGGGATTGGAGTGAAAACTGACCTTTTCCAATTCTGTGGCCACTGCTGAGTTTTCCAGATTTGCTGGCATATTGAGTACAGCACTTTCACAGCATCATCTTTTAGGATTTTAAATATTTGAGCTGGAATTCTCTCACCTTCACTAGCTTTGTTCATATTAATATTTCCTAAGGCCCACTGTGGAAAATTCTGAAAGAGATGGGAATACCAGACCACCTGACCTGCATTTTGAGAAACCTATTTGCAGGACAGGAAGCAACAGTTAGAACTGGACATGGAACAACAGACTGGTTCCAAATAGGAGGAAAAGGAGTACGTCAAGGCTGTATACTGTCACCCTGCTATTTAACTTCTATTCAGAGTACATCATGAGAAATGTTGGGCTGGAAGAAGCACAAGCTGGAATCAAGATTGCCGGGAGAAATATCAATAACCTCAGATATGCAGATGACACCACCCTTATGGCAGAAAGTGAAGAGGAACTCAAAAGCCTCTTGATGGGGAAATAGTGTCAGACTTTATTTTTGGGGGCTCCAAAATCACTGCAGATGGTGACTGCAGCCATGAAATTAAAAGACGCTTACTCCTTGGAAGGAAGGTTATGACCAACCTAGATACCATATTGAAAAGCAGAGACATTACTTTGCCAACAAAGGTCCATCTAGTCAAGGCTATGGTTTTTCCAGTGGTCATGTATGGATGTGAGAGTTGGACTGTGAAGAAAGCTGAGCACCGAAAAATTGATGCTTTTGAACTGTGGTATTGGAGAAGACTCTTGAGAGTTCCTTGGACTGCAAGGAGATGCAACCAGTCCATTCTGAAGGAGATCAGCCCTGGGATTTCTTTGGAAGGAATGATGCTCAAGCTGAAACTCCAGTACTTTGGCCACCTCATGCGAAGAGTTGACTCATTGGAAAAGACTCTGATGCTGGGAGGGATTGGGGGCAGGAGGAAAAGGGGATGACAGAGGATGAGATGGCTGGATGGCATCACTGACTCGATGGACATGAGTCTGAGTGAACTCTGGGAGTTGGTGATGGACAGGGAGGCCTGGTGTGCTGCGATTCATGGGGTCGCAAAGAGTCGGACACGACTGAGTGACTGAACTGAACTGAACTGAAGGATCACAGTCTTGTCATGGCAAAGGGGCTTGGGTAACTGAATGAAGCTATGAGCATGCTTACAGCCACCCAAGACAGATGGGTCATAGTGAAGAGTTCTGACAAAACATGGTCCACTGGAGGAGGGAACGGCAACTAATCCCAGTGTTCTTGCCTAGAGAATCCCATGGACAGTATGAAAAGGCAAAAAGATATGACACCAGGAGATGAATCCCCTAGATTGGTAGGTGTCCAGTGTATTCCCTTGTGGCTCAGATGGTAAAGAATTCACCTGCAAAGCAGGAGACCCAGGTTCAATACTTGAGTCAGGAGGATTGCCTGGAGTAGGGAATGGGTACCCACTCCAGTATTCTTGCCTGGAGAATTTCATGGACAGAGGAGCCTGGTGAGCTATAGTCCATGGGGTTGCAAAGAGTAAACACTGGGGAAGATCGGAGGGCAATTACTAATAGCTCCAGAAAGAATGAAACCACTGGGCCAAAGTGGAAAAGATGCTCAGCTGTGTGTGTCGCTTCATTCAGTTACCCAAGCCCGTTTGCCATGACAAGACTGTGATCCTTCAGTTCAGTTCAGTTCAGTCACTCAATCATGTCCGACTCTTTGTGACCCCATGAATCGCAGCACACCAGGCCTCCCTGTCCATCACCAACTCCCGGAGTTCACTCAGACTCATGTCCATCGAGTCAGTGATGCCATCCAGCCATCTCATCCTCTGTCGTCCCCTTCTCCTCCTGCCCCCAATCCCTCCCAGCATCAGAGTCTTTTCCAATGAGTCAACTCTTCGCATGAGGTGGCCAAAGTACTGGAGTTTCAGCTTGAGCATCATTCCTTCCAAAGAAATCCCAGGGCTGATCTCCTTCAGAATGGACTGGTTGCATCTCCTTGCAGTCCAAGGGACTCTCAAGAGTCTTCTCCAACACCACAGTTCAAAAGCATTAATTCTTCGGTGCTCAGCTTTCTTCACAGTCCAACTCTCACATCCATACATGACTACTGGAAAAACCATAGCCTTGACTAGATGGACCTTTGTTGGCAAAGTAATGTCTCTGCTTTTCAATATGCTATCTAGGTTGGTCATAACTTTCCTTCCAAGGAGTAAGCGTCTTTTAATTTCATGGCTGCAGTCACCATCTGCAGTGATTTTGGAGCCCCCAAAAATAAGTCTGACACTGTGTCCACTGTTTCCCCATCTATTTTCCATGAAGTGATGGGACCAGATGCCATGATCTTCGTTTTCTGAATGTTGAGTTTTAAGCCAACTTGTTCACTCTCCTCTTTCACCTTCATCAAGAGGCTTTTGAGTTCCTCTTCACTTTCTGCCATAAGGGTGGTGTCGTCTGCATATCTGAGGTTATTGATATTTCTCCCAGCAATCTTGATTCCAGCTTGTGCTTCTTCCAGCCCAGCGTTTCTCATGATTTACTCTGCATAGAAGTTAAATAAGCAGGATGACAATATACAGCCTGGACGTCCTCCTTTTCCTATTTGGAACCAGTCTGTTGTTCCATGTCCAGTTCTAACTGTTGCTTCCTGACCTGCATACACGTTTCTCAAAAGGCAGATCAGGTGGTCTGGTATTCCCATCTGTTTCAGAATTTTCCACAGTTTATTGTGATCCACACAGTCAAAGGCTTTGGCATAGTCAATAAAGCAGAAAATAGATGTTTTTCTGGAACTCTCTTGCTTTTTCCATGATCCAGTGGATGTTGGCAATTTGGTCTCTGGTTCCTCTGCCTTTTCTAAAACCAGCTTGAACATCTGGAAGTTCACGGTTCACATATTGCTGAAGCCTGGCTTGGAGAATTTTGAGCATTACTTTACTAGCATGTGAGATGAGTGCAATTGTGCGGTAGTTTGAGCATTCTTTGGCATAGCCTTTCTTTGGGATTGGAATGAAAACTGACCTTTTCCAGTCCTGTGGCCACTGCTGAGTTTTCCGAATTTGCTGTCATATTGAGTGCAGCATTTTCACAGCCTCATCTTTCAGGATTTGAAAGAGCTCAACTGGAATTCCATCACCTCTACTAGCTTTGTTTGTAGTGATGCTTTTAAGGCCCACTTGACTTCACATTCCAGGATATCTGGCTCTGGGTGAGTGATCACACCTTCGTGATTATCTGGGTCATGAAGATCTTTTTTGTACAGTTCTTCTGTGTATTCTTGCCACATCTTCTTAATATCTTCTGCTTCTGTTAGGTCCATACCATTTCTGTCCTTTATCGAGCCCATCTTTGCATGAAATGTTCCCTGGGTATCTCTAATTTTCTTGAAGAGATCTCTTAGTCTTTCCCATTCTGTTGTTTTCCTCTATTTCTTTGCATTGATCGCTAAGGAAGGCTTTCTTATCTCTTCTTGCTATTCTTTGGAACTCTGCATTCAGATGCTTATATCCTTCCTTTTCTCCTTTGCTTTTCGTTTCTCTTCTTTTCACAGCTATTTGTAGGGTAGTATATAGATAGGTAAGTGCTTACTTCTCCATTTTATGTTTTTGTTTCTTTTTAACTTTTTTTTTTTTAACTTGGTTTTGGTTTTGCCTTGCTGGCCTCTGTTGTATTGATCAAGTTGTTTTTATATCTCTGTTAGAAAGTCAAACATCTATTTCTGTATTTTTAATGCTCATCCTTACATTTTTAGCACAAATCCTTACCACAAAGGTGAAATACAAATATCTTTATAGAATAATTGTCTTCCTCTTCAGTAGTACGTGAGTCTTAGAATGCTTTAATTCCCATCAGTGCCCCGTCTTCCATAGTTTTGTATTCTGGTATCATCTTTATTTATAGTCCCCCAAGTATTGTGCTATTTATTATTATTCATTGAACATTTATTTTTTATCAGATATCATAATGCATTATTTGACCTAATCTTTATGAAAATTGTGAAAGATAAACAGTGTTGCTATCCCTTTTTTATAGACAGAAAATTGAGGCATAGATTAACTGGAAAGCATAATTAGGAAAAAATACTAAATCCATTGGATCTCAAAATCCAAGTTTTTTTCATCATCCCATATTTCATAAACTAGTCTTAGCTCTCAAAGAAAAATGTTGAAATAAAGACCTTAGGTCTAAGTAGTTGTTAGAGAATGTACAGGACATGTGGTCCAGTGGTCTCCATTCTGGGTCTTCAGTGGAGGTGTCTGGTGCCCGAGGGGCTGCAGATCTGTGTCTTGAGGGTGAAGCTGCAGCTTCTCTCTATTTCAAAGGCTCTGCCTAAGTAACGGCTATCTATAAATACTCCTGTCATATACATTTTGCCATACTGTATACCACTGAAGAGCATCAAGAAGAAATGGAAAATAGTTCTGGAGGCCGAAAAATCTGAGATCAAGGTGCCAGCAGGGTTGATTTCTGGTAAGACCTCTCTAACTGCTTGTGGACTGTTTTTTTCTCACTGTGTTCTCACATGGTCTTTCTTCTGCTTGTCTTGGAAGAGAGACAGGGGGCGGCTGCAGCTGGCCCTGGGGAAACAGACCCTGGGTTCAACCACTCTTCAGAGCTGCCCCTCTCCCCTGCCATGTGTGTTTTTTAAACTGACAGTGTTTATTTTGTTTAGTGAACAGTTTAAACAACTTCTCTGACAGAGTTGATTCTTCTATCCCCCTCCTTTTTAGTTGGTGCAGTTTTTCCTGCTTCATGAAGTAGATCTTTTAAAATCCCTTCAGAAATACTCTGCCAGTAATAAATTGCATGCATCATTTATGTGAAAAATGTCCTTATTTTATTCTTAAATCTTGAGTGGTAGTTTATCTTGTACAGATTATAGGTTGGTAGCTACCTGAAGATATTTTGTGGTCATCAGGACTTACTGCTGATGAGAAGTCTTTGACAGTCTAATTGTAGAATATCTTTTATCTCTGGTTGCTTTTAAATTTCTTTTATCTTTGTTCTTCAGTTTCACTGTGTTGTTGCTAGGATTTGTTTAATGTATCCCTTTGGGGACTCAATGTGTGTCTTTAAACTGAGAAGACTGAAGGTTTGTTTTTTTTTTTTTTGGCTGTTCTGGGTCTTGCTTGCAGCGAGGGCTTTTCTCTAGTTATGTTGCACGTTGCACGGGCTTCTCATTGTGGTGGCCTCATGTTGCAGACCACAGGCTCTAGGGCGCTTCAGTAATTGCAGCATGTGGGCTCAGTAGTTGTGGCTCCCAGGCTCTAGAGCACAGGCTCAGTTTTTGTGGCTTAGCTGCTCTGCAGCATGTGGGGTCTTCTTGGATCAGGGATGGAACATGTATGTGTCTCCCGCTTTCGCAGGCACATTCACTATCACTGAGCCACCAGGGAAGCCCGAATGAAGATTTTATTGGTGATAAATCCATAACCATTTTCTCTTTCGCCTCTGCTTCAATAGCTTCTTCCACCTTCCATTCCAGTAATTCTCTTATCTGTTGTTTAACCTATGCACTTCATTTTCTAACCTGAGTAACTGTATTCTTTGTGTTTTGGTTTCCAGTTGGTTCTTTTTCAAAATTTTCTGTTCTTTTCTCATGCTTTCTTGTCCTTTCATTAACGTTTCTACATCTTTTTTACTTCCTTTTAGGTAAAACATATGTCCAAATATATTCCCAAATAGACAAGTACTCATAATATTGATTTAGTCACATGTGTATTTACAGGCACTAATTTGCAAAAAATTACGAATTTTTTGTCTCACCAGTACATTTTAAATAATACTTTTATTCAAGCATTTTACCTTTATCCGAACATACTATTTCTGTCATTATAAGAGCTAGTTTCTGAATAAAAGTATAGCATCCCAGAGCAGTTGAGGAGCATTTGGTGATGTCGATAAAATGTGGAGGTGGGGCCTGAGAGTCTGCATTTGCACCACACTCCCAGGTAGTCCTGGAGCTACCAACGTGCATCACGCTTTAGATGTGCAGAGTTTGAGAGTCCATATTTTTACTTTTAAGTGTTGTAAACACAGCACTTTGAAAATTCACATACAAGGCTGTCATCAATTATTTCATCTCATGTTGAAGAACCCCATTTGTATGATAAAAATCATTTTTAAAAAGTTTACCTTGTTTGTATGTACGTATTTCTGAATTGTGTAACATACATCATGTAAATGAAGACAGGCTAAGTCGTCATGCTGCAGTAACAAACAGTCCCACAATATCAGTTGCCTTGAAACAGCTTAGACCACAAGTTCCCCCACTGCCCCGGGTCTGCTTAGGGCTCTGGTCTGTGTCATCATCTCTTTGGAACATGGGTAGATTCAGTTCCCACCATTGCCAGAGGCCGGAGCAAGTGAAAGAGATAAAAGGAATTGTGTTCTTGTTCCTAATGACCTTCTTCTAGAAGTGACAATGTCACTTTTCATGTTTATTGGTCAGAGGAAGTCACGTGGCTGTGAGTAGCTTCAAGGGGCAGAAGTGTTGTCCCAGTGTGAGCTGAAGTGGAGGAGATCCAAAACATTTCTGAATAATCCTAGTAACTGCTACACATACTTAGTTGCTTTTGAACATGACCATTGAAAGGCTTTCGATAAAATCCTATACTTGCATTTTGGGTTGTTTCATCTCCCCCTAACAATTACTGAATCTGTATTAAATTTTGGTTTTAATGTGCTTCAGATAAAAATTCTCAGGAGTGTCCTTCCTAAACATCAAAACTTGGCATTGATTAATTTGATGTGCTAGTCAATGGTTTCCACTTAAACTGCACACTGGCATCACCTGGGTAGCTTTTTGTTGTCCCAGATCAGCCTCAGACCAATCAAACTAGAACCCTGGAGGTGGGACTCTGGCATCTGTAGAGGATTTCAGTATGTATATAAAACTGAAGCCCTTTGTGTTAATCTATCTTCTCCAAAGAATGCTTTATTGTTCAAGATAAAGTAATTGAGAGATTGCCCCCAAAGAGAAACTCTATTAGGGCTTGAACAGGAGGTGAGTTGCTGTTTTCTGAGAGGCACTTTAGGGATCAACATCTTGCCTTCTGTTATTGTCACTTTTGTTTTGTTAAACCAGGTATGGGGGTATGCATTTTCTTATTTGTTGCGTCTGATAGTCCTGTTTTTGTGTGTTTGCCTCTGTGATTGTAGTTTTTCCGTAGCCGTCAGTTGGCTGTAGAGAATGTGTGTGGCATGTGGAATTGAGTCTTCTGGGTAATTGTTACCTTTGCTAGTGCTAGGCCTAAGAAGTTTCACCATTTTGGACCATTTTCTGAGCCTATGTATTGATGTAAATTGTAAAGAAATAGAAATTAAAGTCTTTTATGTATGTACACATTACATGCAAAAATGGACACAGATACACGTGCACTCATACACCTTTACACACACGTAAAATATTTGAAAAGTAAGAAAAAATCCCAAGGCTTTAGGGGCAGGGAGTGGCCCACAGAATGGAAGGGACTTGTCCAAGGCCTCACTGATAGAAAATGAATGAAAATCTCAGTCTTCCCACATACTTCTGGCCTGACTTATCCTACATTTGTAAGTGTGTGTGTGTGTGTGTGTGTATGTGTGTGTGTGTTGGAGTGTATTCAGGATGGAGAGGCATGACTTAGCATTTGTTTAGAGATTGGGGGTCTTGCTCTACTTCTGTCCATTTTCTCTCCTGAAGGTTTTGACTGTGACCTTTCCTAGGCAACTCTTAATTGGATTTGTAGAAGCCAGAAACTGGTGAGCACACATCAGAGTGGGGGTAACGGGGCCGTCTCCTAGCTCCCCAGAGCCACGGACTTGTTTGTGGATTGTGATCCACAATTCCCTCTAACCTGCACTTTCAGAAAGCAAACCAGCAATCTAAAAGTAATTGTTTCCTTCTGTGTGGATTTCTCATTCCAAAGACTGCCATGGCAAGTAGGAAGTTGGCTTTGGAGAGAGTAGAGGAACCTGGAATTAGACGACAGGCCTGCAGTGTAACCGTGGGTATGGTGGCTCTACGGCCCACATTTTCCAGCAAGAGTCCTGATTTCAAGGATTTTATTCTGTTGGCTTTATAAACAATTCAAATGCCCTGGAAATTCCACCATGAGCCATATTTTCTAAAATGTTTCTTAACTGATGAAAGAAGCACAGAAATCCTTTGTTAGACTCTGTTGCCCCAGTTTTGGTTTAGAAAATATATCACCATCTATGCAAAGAAGGCTTTTTTCCCCTTCTTTTTTAATGGTGGGGTTTAGAAAGGCAAACACAGTCCTATTTGGGACATACCAATTTAGAAAAAGCTGACCCAGTATCCCAGATCTCTGTGGAAATCAGGCATTCTTCCTCTTAGCTATTCATCCAAGCATATGTACAGACATTCAGCCAGTTCCCCTCACAGTCTACTGGGCAGGGGGCACGATAACTGTGTCAGCCACTGATGACAGGGGCTCTGCCCTCAGAGACGTCACTGTCCATGAAGGGAGATGAAATAAGGATACACACAGAGTTAAATACGAGTCAAAGGTGTGAATGTATCAGAGGACGTAGAATCGCCCAACGGGGAAGATCTAGAAAGATTTTGATTTACTCATTCTCACCAGATCCCACGCAGCATGACTTCCTCTGCATCCTGTTGATCAGAGCAAGTCACTAGACCAGCCCGGAGTGAGGATCCACCTTGGGGTGAGGGGGTGGAATGCGCACACAAGGATGCGTGGCTCTCTGTGCATACAGTTTACCACTTTAAATTCAAAGAAGACACATTTATTCATCTCACAGCTGGGGACTGGCATCTCACTGTTTCAGCACACAAGTACTTAGTCGCAGGTAAGTTCTGGCTGTGCCCTCCCACTTGTCTGAGCATGTGAGCTTCCTCCAGCCAGTCACAATGGGTACAGTCATCTCTCTCTCATGCCCAACCCAGGATGAAAGATGATTTCTGCAAAGTTCACTTTGTGAGTGATTCTGCGAGATGGAAGTGGTCATCTAGTCTTCTGATCCATCCATCTCCCTTTCCCTTTCACTAACTTTGCTCTTTACCAGTTCCTTGCCCATGGCATCCACAATTCTCACCCGGATTCCCACCTCTCTCTTGTTCCAGGAACTAAAACAGGGGCAGATATTAGTGATGGTACCTGTGAGCCCGGACCGACTTCCCCAGGCTCCTACATGAACCCCTTCCCAGTGCTCCATCTCGTCGAGGACTTGAGGCTGGCCTTGGAGATGCTGGAGCATCCTCAGGAGAGGGCAGCCCTCCTGAGCCAGATCCCGGGCCCCACAGCTGCCTACATAAAGGAATGGTTCAAGGAGAGCTCGGTGAGTAGGCCCATGGCCTGGGTAGGGGAGCACAGTCACGGAGCCCGTGGAATGCCATCAGGTTTATCTGGGGTGTCCTAGCTCCTCCTCTTCAGGAGTCCGTTGATAGTCACATCTGCATGCCTTCCTCTGAACACTGATGAATTCTTTATCATGTTCATGATATGTGTTGTTCAATATTTTCGTTACATGGGCTGTCAACCTAGGGTTCTGTAACATGCCAATACCAGTGTGGTAGGGAGAATAATGATCTTCTGAAGATGCTTACATCCTGATTGCCAGAACCTGTGAATAAGTTTCCATACGTGGTGGAAGGGAAGGAATCAGGTGGAATTAAGGTTGCTAATCAGCTGAATTTAAAGTGGGAAGAGTGGCCTGAGTTATCCAGGTGGGCCCAGTGTGATCACTGGCGTCCTTGTAAAAGGAAGGCGAGGCAGAAGAGTCAGTGTTGAAGTAATGGAATGGGCGAAGGACTCACCCCCCACCCCCCCGACCGCTGCTGTCTTTGAAGGTGGAAGGACCAAGAACCAGGGAACACAGGCAGCCACCAGGAGCTGGAAAACTGGCCTCTCCTCCAGAAAGGAAAACAGTCTTACCCACACCTTGATTTTAGCCCAATAAGAACCATTTCAGACTTCTGACCTCCATAACTGTAGGATAATGAATTTGTGTCATTGCAAGTCACTGAGTTTGTGGTAATTAGTTACAGCAGCAACCAAGATTGCCCACAGAGGAAGGTGAAGGCTCCTGGGTGGGTCTTGGGTGGGCCTGTACAGTTCTGGTTTGCAGACCAGCTTCTCATCCCAACCCCCCATGAAGATGGTTCTTGGTGGTCCTCTCAGACTGATAATAGAAGCCCCAACCTGCTTCTCCACGGGCTCTTTTTATTTGTTTATTTGCTTCTTTATTTTTGGCTGTGTTGGGTCCGTTGCTGCATGTGAGCTTTCTCTAGTTGTGGTGGGCGCTAGGGCTACTCTGTAGTTGTGTATGTGGGCTTCTCATTGCAGTGGCTTCTCTTGTGGAGCACGGGCTCCAGAGGATGTGGGATCAATAGTTTTGTCTCGAAGGTTCCAGAGAGAGGGCTCAGTAGTTGTGGCTCATGGGCTTAGTTGCCCTGCAGCACGTGGGATCTTCCCAGACCAGGGCTCAAACCCATGCACTGGACTACTGGGGAAGCCCTCCACGTACTCTCTTAACTAGGTTGGAAGTTGCCGGGGAATGGCTTAGGTAGGTTAGTCCTCTTTTTCCCCAGCTAGAAGATCCCCTTAGCCTCCCTAGAGAGGCATGCTCTGGCTATTTCTGTGTTTGCTTTATGATGCTGGTCCTGGCTTCTGCCCTGCCATATCTGACCATCTTCTGCTCACCTCTTTGTGTGGCTGCGACTCTCTAGCTCACTTTATTCCTGGCATCAGCATCTATCCCTCCTTGCAATTCTGCTAGTACTGACTCAGGCTGCAGTGTTTACAGAAAATTTTATGAAGCCTCTAGAAAATGATATAGGTTCATAATTCATCAGCCTGAAATCCTTGGGTCTAGATGCATTTTGGAACTCCAAGCTTATTAAACTTTAAAAGGTGAGACGGTGCACATGTATAATATGTACCATTTCTAGCCAGTGCAGGGCAGGAAACACTGAACAGTTTTCCAGCAACACTTGTGAATATCTGCATGAAGCAGGATAAAGACAGACTATCAATACATAATTTTCAGTGACTATGTATATTTACCTTGTACAGATAGGCCTGAATTTATGTAACCATTCCTCTAATATTGAATTGAGATATTTTTTAATCTTTCACTAGTAACGTGGCATTGCTGTAGAGACTTTGTCTAGAAATATTTATCTCTAAATATTTTCTTCAGATGGACTCGTGAAAGTAGAATAATAGTTAAAGCAGGCTTAACAGATAAAATGCAGAATGTTCCGTTAAGTTGGAATTTTAGATAATATTTTTTAATAAGTGTGTTTCATGCAGTTTGCTAAGTCTGGCAAACTCTGATCAAAGGTATTAATATCTTTAAGCCTTGTGACACATTTTTTCCAAACCGCTTTTCAGGAAGATTTTGCCCATTTATATTTTCTTTGGCAGGGCTTGAGGTACATCCTGATCAACAACAAGCACTAAGATTGAAAAAACAGCTAATTTCATAGGAAAGAGAGTTTCATTTTATTTTTCCATTTCTTTGTTTAGTAGAAAGGCTGAATTTTTAAATAAACTTATTTATTCTTCTGTATGGTTTCCAAACTTTTGATCTTATACCCCAATATGAAAAACAAATTCATTCTCCAAATACACATATTCATATATGGAGAATTGTCCTCATATATTAAGTTATAAAACATAGTCCCAGATAGATCCTTTTTAAAAGACCAGTTAAGAAAATAGTTTTAATATTTTCTTCACATACATAACCCAGCGATTATTTTGAGTCTCTTGGCTGTGCCTGCTATAGTCTGATCTGTTAGCATCTGTATTCTTGCCTCCCTGACCCCATTTGGGTTTTAGTGCTTTTCTTATATTTAATGACTTTTCACTAGCTCTTTGCTTTGTGGTGTTCCTTTTCCTCTCTTTTGTTTTTAAATGTTGTTTTTGGTGGTTTTTTTTTTTTTTTTTAAATTATAAAAGAATTGTAATTTTATCAGTCTTTCCTATTTGAGCTTCTTTTCTTTCTACAAAGGCCCTACCTGACCTCAGATCAAATAATATTCACCTGGATAGTCTCTCCAGTAGGTTTATAGTTTGATTTGTATTCATCTGCAGTCTTTTTAGTGTGTGGTATGAAATAAGGATCTAACTTTTATAATTTACCAAAAGAGATTCTTAAAAACTATTTTGGATCTAAAAGTAGTCATGGTGGTGGTTGGTTTTGCAAGATCCATCCCAGAAAACAGCTTGCGTTCAAGATTTGCAGATCTGTTTTGGTGGCTTTTTATAACCGTTGGGGAAATGCTTGCCTTGGGATAGATGTTTCTAAAAGTTGTTGCATTCATAAATCTTTTGGAGTAATTATGGCCGTCAGCAACCTATGAGTGGTGTACTTTGAGGGGGGCGGGGTCAAAAGTTCATATAAACATTCCAAGATACCAGGGCTGGTTGTTAAGGTTTTGATTCTGGACAGAGACCACCTGTGTGTATTTTCATTTTCCCAGATTTAAAGTCATTTTACAATCTGGTGCACACACAGTTCATAGCAGGTCTTATCTGTATGGAAATAGAATTCAAGGCAGTGAACAAACGCACAGCTCCTCTTCAGATTAATTTTAGATTGCCTTAGGTTGGTACTTCTATTTATTTATTTTTGGCTGCGCTGGGTCTTTGTTGCTGTGTGTAGGCTCTTCCTATTTATGGTGAGGGGCTACTCTCTAGTTGCCACGCGTGGTCTTCTCATCGCGGTGGCTTCTCTTCGTGCAGCCTGGGCTCAGCAGTTGTGGTGCACGGGCTTAGCTGCCCCGTGGCATACGGAATCTTCCCAGACCAGGGATCAAACCCTTGTCGCCTGCATTGGTGGGCAGATTCTTAACCACTGGACCACCAGGGAAGTCTAGATTGGTACTTTTAATTAGAAGGTATTGCTGCTCAAATTGTAGTTTATGGACCAGCAGCTTTGGCATCCCCTGATAGCTTGTCTTAAAGAAAAAAAAACGTTAGACTTTGCCTCTCCCCTCTCCAATCCACTGAACCATTTCCAGGTGATTCATATTCACTTTAAAGTTTGTAAAGCACTGCCTTAAACCACAGAGACTCAGGCTAATTATTACCCTCCCCCCCCAAAAAAGACACACAAAAACACATGTGACTCAGAATTGGAACTAATAAGATAGCTTGAAGCCAGGCTTGTGCCTTCTCATTTCTCATTCATGGTATCTGTGCATCCCTTGGATGTTTGCACTGTTCTCCTTCGTCATAAACCTCAGTTGTCATAATCTGGCCTAGCATGACCCAGCCCTTCCTCATGACATCTGTCAGTGGGGATTCTTTCTCAATAAAATACGAACAGTAAGGAGGTTTATATGTCACTAACATTATATGTTATGTTACTAACATATAACTAATATATATGTAACTAACATATAACTAATAATACATGTATTAGTTATATGTAACTAATATATGTCCAGGGGATGGATGGTCCCAGAGTTAAATCAGTGGCTCTGGGATGACCTCAAAGACACTGACTTTTCTTATCTTTCTCCCTCCCCATGCTCAAGGGTTGGTTTTTCCTCAGATATGTCCCCTAACACAGGGGTCCCCAACCTCCAGGCTGGAGACCAGTACTTCCTGTCAGATCAGCAGTGGCATTAGGTTAGAAATAAAGGCAATGGCACCCCACTCCAGTACTCTTGCCTGGAAAATCCCATGGATGGAGGAGCCTGGTGGGCTGCCATCCATGGGGTTGCTAAGAGTCAGACACGACTGAGCGACTTGGCAGCAGCAGCAGCAAAGGGCACATAAAGGTAATGAGCTTGAATCATTCTGAAACCATTCACCCCACCCCCACCCATGGAAAAATTGTCTTCCATGAAATTGGTCCGTGGTGCTGAAAAGGTTGGGGTACTGCTGCCCTAAGAAGTAGGGCAAGTTGCAAGAAGGCTACTTGCATCTCTGGGCAGCCTCCCTTCACACAGATAGATGTGTCCAGAGGTAGAACATGTCCTCCTCTTATAAACTGGGGAGGAAAACCTCTATCTGAAACCTCCCAGCAGCTTCCCATATGGTCCCAGTGGTCAGGATCTGTTCGCATGTGCGTACCCTAGCTGCAAGGGAGGCTGGCACTCTCATCACAGCGGAGGGGAACCCCTGTCAGGGAGCAACCAAGAAGTAGGGGAAACGAATGGCCCTTAGGAAGAGAGCTCATGGTGACTGCCACACTTCCTTTAGGTTTGATGTTAGTTTTCTTGTTCATTGACAAGTTCATGTTTTCTATATATGTGTGTTAACCTCCGAAGGAGAGAATCTCATTGACCTAATTCTCAATTTTTGCACTAAGTCCTCCAAGTATAAGAAGAAATGTTAAATGCAAAAGAAATAGAAATTAAAGACATTTTCACTTACACTCAGATATGGACTAGCTGCCTTTGGGTCAGGTGTCCACCCAAGGGCCAATAATTAGCTGTGGTGAGAGGGGAGAGGATCATGTGGTAGGAATTGCAGTCTTCTGTTCATTAGTAGCTGCAATGGGGATCTTCAGGCTCAGATGATGGCGACTGTAGTGCACAGAAACAGGGGCTGCTGGAGGGGCCATGGTGGGTATAGGGGAGTGGTTGGTGGTTACAGCAAACAGCAGACTCGTCCTGGGCCTCTGCCCTTACATCTTAAGTGGAGAGGGAGCTCTGGTCCTAGTACACTGTGGTCAGAAAGACTGTGTGTGGGCAGCTGTGTTTCTTTACAGTGGGGCTGGTTCCTCCTCTGCTGGGTGCTGGCAGGGGTGGGCACAGTGGCCATCAGCAAGGATCCTTGGCCTGGAAATAGTTATAAATAGGCCAGACTTGTGGTAAAAATACAAGTGGAACAGAACTGCCCAGGATTCAGGGGTAACTGGATTGTGAGCATATTTCCAGAGCTTTGGGCCTAAAATAGGATCCTCCCTTTCTGGGCAGCCAATAGAATGAGGAAGAGTAGGCTTTAGGTCTGGAAGGGTGTGTGGGGGGGCTCTCTATGCTGGAGACCCTCTGGGGCTTCAGTGATAAAAGGAAAAAAGGGCCTGGATTCCCTTGTTCTAGGATCAGTGCGTGCTCAGTCGTGTCTGACTTTTTGTGACACGTGGATTCCTCTGTCCATGGAATTCTCCAGGCAAGAATACTGGAGTGGGTTGCCATTTCCTCCTCCAGAGGATCTTGCTGACCCAGGGATTGAACCTGTGTCTCTTGCATCTCCTGCACTGGCAGGTGGATTCTTGACCACTGAGCCACCTGGGAAAGGAACAGTACTGTTACCCAACCAGATCTGTTTGTCTGACACACAACAAGTCAAACACTGAGGTACCATAGTTTACAGCTAAGGAAGAGTTTATTCTCAAGATAGCTGAGAAGACAGGAGACTGTGTCTCAGATCTACCTCACTAAAGGTGAGGGAGTTGGAGTATTTATGGGATAAGCAGGGTGGTCTTAGGGGAGAGGTGACTGTGAGGAAATCGCGTTCTGTGCAGGTGCGTCTGGGTTCATGTTTCCACATATTGGAGCTGGAGACCCTTAGCATCGTCGGAGGGTGGAGTTTTCCAATCCCCTGACGTCAAAAGGCCATTCAGACATCTGCACAGACTCAGCTTTAGGCTGGTGCTAACCAGCCCCTGCCCAGCTCATGCTGGTCAGGTAATGATTCCAAGTAATTGGAAAACAGCTGGGCTGCGTGAAGCTGGAAAGATACGCTGTTAAAGGGAGGAAAATGGAAGGAAAGAAAGAAACCAAGTGAGCTTAATCAATGAGGGCAGTTTATAAGCAAGAGAGTTTTAACAAGCTACTCCCTTATCTGTTGTTCTATAAGACAAATTCAAGAATTTCTATTATTAGCTTCTGTAAACTCTGTGGGGCACAGTTTCAGTATCTGTGTCTGAACTCTGGGCTTATCCTCAAAGTTGGTGGCACACCATGGAGCTTTGGACAGGGCTTTTGTACAGGAAAGTTTCCTGAAGTCCAAGGCAAGCAGGCTTCATGGAGCCTGGCCTGCAGAGTAGCATCAGTGAGGCCACCCTTTGACAGTATAAGATTGAGCCCCTCTTTCATTGCTGGCAGACCAGGCCAAGCTCAGGGTCAGGACTTTCAGGAGATGAAGCTGAGGCCCATGCCAGAAGGCTGCAGCATCTCTGCTGTGATGGGAATGGAGCTGAGTTCCAAAAGGGGGCCACCTCTTTCCCCTCCATGCAGGTAAGCTTGTGGTGACCTGGGGGTAAAGCCCTCAGGGAGAGTGGAGCCCGTAAGGGGCTGTAAACAGCCAACTAGTAAGAAGCCAACCAGTAAGACCCTGGTGCTATGAAAGATTGAAGGCAGGAGGAGAAGGGGGCGACAGAGGATGAAATGCTTGGATAGCATTACCAACCTAATGTCCGTGAGTTTGAGCAAACTCTGGGAGTTGGTGATGGACAGGGGAGCCTGTGTGCTGCAGTCCATGGGGTTGCAAAGAGTCAGACATGACTGAGTGACTGAACTGAGTGAGAAAGGGAGGGGTGATTAGACCCAGTGAGCCTGGTTCCTGGGAGATGCCCAAGCGATACCAGAGCCAGCAGAGTCTCCAGATGGAGTGTCTCTGGGGGCTTCTCTAATAGCCAGGTACATGCATTCTTCATCCACAAGGCACCAGACTGTCCCATTGTTTAATCACTTCAGATGTGGGTCCATGGGGTATTTGGTGAAGACCTGAGGTTTCAGGGGCTAAAGTCTGAGGAAAGACAAGTAAACCCAGAAGCAGCAGAGGGGAGGGCGAGTAAGGGGAGAGCTTGGCAGAGACCCTCCAGAGGGACTGTATTCTGTGCTACTTTCTGGAAGCGGGGTTCACGGAACAGGCCTGGCCTCCTGGGGGAACCCAGACTCTCCTTGGCCAGGCTGCAGGTGTCCTGCTCGGCGTGTTCAGGCAGATGGAAGAGAATGGACCAGGTGAGGCAGTGTCGGAGGGAGGGATGAGCCAAAAGGCCAGCTCTGTGCCACCCTCATGTGGACGTGGGTGAACCTCATTTCCCTCCTCTGGGACTCAGTTTCCCTACTGGAAATAACAGCTGGTTTGACAATCCCTCTGTAGGATCTGGCCACGCATTCCAGTCCTGCAGTTAAAGGGCTTTAGAGCAGCCCCCTGGTAGCCATCAGTCCCTGCCTTCCTCAGTCTGGACTTTTGTTAAAAATATATTTATTTATTTAGCCGTGCTGGGTCTTAGTTTCGGCATGCAGGATCTAGTTCCCTGACCAGGGATTGAACCCTGGGCCCCCTGCATTGGGACTGTGGATTCTTAGCCCCTGGACCACCAGAGAAGTCCCTCAGTCTGGACCTTTAAGTTTGGAAAGTAGAGACAGGTTAGGGAACCTCTCCTGATATAGCTGCTCCATGTCAGGGCTCAGCCGAGGCCATCATCTCTGGAGCGGTGAAATGGGATGCCCTGACCAGGGAGCCTCCTCTGAGCCTGCCTGGCAGGTCCGGGGAAGTGAACCCCATCTTGGGTCTCACCTCTGTCAGTCTGTATATCAGATATTCATGTGCCCTCAGTTACCTTCTTAATCAGACTCTCCAGAAACAAGGAAATAGACCAGGCCCAGGAGGGCACATGGCCACCCCCCGCCCCCCATCCGCTCAGCCACCTTGTCACAGATGGCGGCTCCTCAGACAAAGCCCCTGCGTTCCTGCCAGAGTCAGCCTGCAGTCTTTCATTCTGACCAGAGGAGCAAATCTGTTCACCATATTGAAAAGCCAGAGTTTAGGAAGAAAAAAAAAAAAAAAGCACGGGGAGAAGCTGTTTTATGAATTATAAGCCGTCAGCTTGCCCTGCAATTCTCTGTGTCTCTGTCCTCCACCTAGGGCCTGGAGTAAGAGATGGATGGGGTATTTGTGTGGCAAACACGTTCATTTTGAAAAGTTACAGGCAGGAGTTATATAGGAAAACGTTGGCTTTCTGGATGTTAGAAAAGGGGAAATTTGGTGATTATTTTTCATTAAAAAAAAAAGTGAAGGTTTTTGTGAGTCAGTTTCCAGTGTGTGTCCCTCTGTAGGTGTGAACTTGAGAGCTCAGACTTGTAGGTACTTTCTCTCCTGTGCTTCTCTCTCCGGATGGACTCACGCTGGGCCGGCGTGCTGGTTGGAGGAGGGCCTTTGTCTCTGTGCAGTACTGGAAAACGCCACTAGATGGGAGTCAGGGACAAATGCTGGAAAGTCTGAAGCTCAAGGAACCCGCTTTTGTGAGAAAATAGCTGCCTGCTTCCCCTCACCCTCCGCCAGCCACGTAGAAAGAGGACATAAGCTCCTCTCATTAATGAAGTTGCTGGACAGTGTACCTGAGTCAGCTGGCAAAAACGATTCTTTTCCTTGGAAGCCAGTGGACAAAGGGTAGGCCTGGGATGCCTCCACTGCTTGAGCCCACCCTCCTTCTCCTTGGGGGAGGAGACCATAGGGATGACTGCTGGTCCTAGGAGCACAGACCTGACCTTCCATCATCAAAGCTAAGAAGCTCTCTCCAGACACCTTTAATCCCAGCGCCTTTTACTGGCACACTATTGCTTAGGATGGCTCTCCATTTCCTGACCTGTGTTTTTCAGGCCCTGTCCTAGAGAGGTTTCCTATACCTTAGGGATTTTGAAAGTATTTTTTTTTTCCTGGCATAACGCTCCAGACTGGGGGCCTTCAGCCATTGCAAACTTAGCAGTTTTAATTTTCCTGAATTTGCGGGGGGTTTTTGTTTTTTTTTTGTTTGTTTGTTTTTTTGCCTCTTCCAAGTAATTGTACCTTACTAAAATTCTGGAGATCTGGATTCTTTCAGACCTGACTTGAGACTAGTTCAGTCCCTAAGAACCAATGTTTATAAATGAGCAAGAATGTGCAAACACTGGTGGAAGAGCAAATAAATCCTTCCCCACTCAATTTCCTGCTCGAGGCCCAGGGGACATGGTGGGCGATGTTGCCGGGTCAGCATGACCTGAGGTCTGAGCATGTAGACACCCGCCCACCCTCTGCCTGCAAAGAGGGCATGCCAGAGCCACAGCGCCAGGCGTCCTGCCCTTTCAGGCAGGTAGGAAGGCTCAGGAGGAGTCGTACTTAAGGCAAACTGCTCAGTAGCCTGTGCTCCAAGGAACTTCTGAAAATAGTTTCCTTTTACTCCTCAAATCGGAGAAGGCAATGGCACCCCACTCCAGTACTCTTGCCTGGAAAATCCCATGGATGGAGGAGCCTGGTAGGCTGCAGTCCATGGGGTCGCTAAGAGTCGGGCACGACTGAGTGACACGCTTTCACTTTTCACTTTCATGCATTGGAGAAGGAAATGGCAACCCACTCCAGTGTTCTTGCCTGGAGAATCCTAGGGACAGAGGAACCTAGTGGGCTGCGGTCTATGGGGTTGCAGTCGGACACGACTGAAGCGGCTTAGCAGCAGCAGCAGCACTCCTCAAATATGGTCATTAATACTGGCAGGATGAGCATCACTGGGGAGACTGTTAGTGATGCCCAGTCTTGGGCCCGATTCCCAACCTGCTGGGCCTGAATCTGCATTTTTACAAGAGTACCCTCTGTCCCTGGAGATTCATTATAGAGAGAGAGACATCATCCTCACCTGGGGGTCAGCAATCTAGGGTCTGTATTTGGCCTGCTGCCTATCTGTTATTCCCTGAAAACCAAGCATAATTTTTTGTGATTTCCAGTGATTGATGAGAAATCATAAGAAGACTAATTTGTGATGTGAAAATGATGTAAAATTTAAATCTTACTGTTCACACACACACAAAAAATGTCACTGGAACACAGCCACCCTCACTGGCTTCCACGTTAGCTGTGGCTGCTTTTGTGCTGTAAATGAGAGAGTCGACTGTAACAAACCATATGGCCCGCAAAGCCTGAAATGTTTGCCATCTGGCCCTCTACAGGCAGAGTGTGCCACCCCTTCTGTTACCCGTTTTGGAGACAGATCTTCATGCCTGGACACTGTGGGTACCTGGGCTATGGGGCCAGGATGCTGTTGCACAAGCAGGACCTTGCAGCCCAAGGACCGGGGTCTTCAGGCCATCCCTTCCTCTCCCCAGAGGTAGGCTTATGGTGCAGTGTGCCTGCTGAAGGACATAAGCCTGTATCTGACGTATCAGGGTGTCCTGGCACCTATCAACATGGCCCAGAGACCAAGGCTCAGCCCTGAGCTGGAGCTCAGGATGCAGGCCAGAGGTCAGCTGACTAGCTCATGCCCCTTCTCTGTCCACAGTTGTGCCTGATTCCTGGCTGCCAGCAGGAGGAGCAAATCTCAGAGCTCCATCCACAGTCATTCCCGCGTACATGGGATTCCAGCCAGATAAGCAGCCCTCCTGAGGTCTCCCCACTGGACCCTGGGATGAATTCACTGATGGCTCCGGCCTCGTAGGTGTGTTTTTACTCCCACAAATGATCAGGTGCCTGCTCTTTGCCCTCAGCTGGCTGCCTCATGTTCCAGACAGTAATGAGTTGTCTCACTGACCTTGAGTTGCTTTTGGGAAGGCTCTGAGGGCTATAGGGTCACTGTAATGAATCTTACTGGTGTATCCTGTATGGCTCCTGAAGACTTCTCTCTTTAGTGATGGATCCAGGGAGTCCCTGAGGCTCTGCCTCACAGGGCAGTACCGTAGAAGTGGGACCACCCCCACCATGCTTAATAAGGGCAGCCTAATCCTTTCCAAGTAACTACTTAGATGGGATAAAACCCAGGCTTTCAATCTTTGGGGAGTCATGGATCATTTTGATGATCTGATGAAAACTATTTCAGAGAAATAGTGATTTATACATACTCATAGTGCTTTGTATACATTTTATGGACGTAGTCAAGAGCCTGTCTGATCCCCCAAAGCCCCTCTGTGATTCACTGTGAGGAGCCCCTGGCTGGGTGGCCTTCTGAGTGAGGGGGCGCAGCTATGGGTTTGATCCTATGCCTTTAGCGTGCTATTTGTGGATTGAGTTAATTACAATATAAAATTTAGGGTTTCAAAGGAAAACAAAAAAGGACTGAGGTAAGAATTACTACTTGAGGGTACCATAAAAATATGTCAAGAATTTAGCTGCAATTTATCTGGATTTCCTCCCTCTTCCTCTCCGCCCTCCTCTCCTCTCTCTTCCCCTCCTGCCTCCTGTCTGTCTCTTCTCCTCCCGTTCCCTCCTCCCCTCCTTCACTCCCCTTCTCTATGTCCCCTCCCATTCCACGCTTCCCCTCCCTCCCCTTCCCTTCCTCCTCCCCTCCCTCTTCTCTTTCCCCCTTCTCCCCCTTTCTTGCCCCCCAACCTCCAATTCATCACACATGAATTGAGCTAATAGATGAAGCTGACCCTATCTCTCCTTTCTGAGTCAAGCATCTTTACCTCTGGGAAACTCATTCCCTCCAAGTAATTTCAGGCTTATCTTGCCAGTTTCACCATTTGAGCCTTATTCTTTCATTCAGAGATCATTGAAGTTGTTACTGTGTGCTAAGAATTGTGCTAGGTGTAGAAACGAGAGCTGTGAATCAGAGCTCAGACACATGTCCTCCTGTCTGAAGTGGGAACAGGTGTGGTTGAGTACCTGAGTGATGTGGGGAGGGGCATGGGTACCAGGGAGCCAGCCCACGTGCAGTGGAAGGCAGCTACATTGCTGCCCAGTCCCCTTTTCTCCTCTCACACTGGAACCTTCCAAAGGATACCAGTCTTTCTCCAAGGGTGTACAGGCCTTTCCCCATACAGACCCTCAAGTTGACTTTGCTTCTTCCTCCACAGCACCCCAGAAATACCTTTATTATGTGCCACGTGGAAATTCTTCGTTTGCCCAGAGCAGGAAGTTGGTTTCAGTTGCTTTGGATACTGGGCAAATATGTATTGACCAAAATGAAGACTTTTCCAGGTTTTTAGACAGGAGAAAAAAAAAAAGGTCTAGCTACCCCTGCAAAGTTAGGGATCTGGACTAGCACATCCTGCCCTAGTCCAGGTCAGGGGACCTCGGCGAGTCGGGCCTGCACTGCACTCTGGAACTGGGCCAGAGGCCAGAATAAGGCTATAGAGCTCAGGGCATGGGCAGCTGAGCCTGCTTTTTCTTCCTGGCCTCTGATCTGGGTGTGTCTCCAGGAATCTACTCCTCCCCCTCGGGCCAGCTGCTGGCCAGAGCCCTCCTCCTGCCGCCTCTGTGCTCTCTGTGGACGGGGCCAGCCTGTGGGGGACTGTGCGTGTTTGCTGCTTTGTCCTCAGGCCCTGCTTCTGGGTTGTGGACAGCGAAGATACCATGATAAGTGGCATGCCTTCTCTTCAGGCTGGGAGCTCCAGGAAACTCCCTGCTGACCCCCAAGGTGCGCCGGGAAGGCCCACACAGTCACAAGATGTGTGTCTGCAAGTCATTTATGGCAGCGGAGCTCAGAGCCCTTGCATGTAACCACAGTTCCCCTTGCACCCACATCAAAGACCGCTTTCATAACCAGTCAGAGCCAACGGCCACACGTTGCGGGCTGGGCAAGGGAGAAAATCTGTTTTAAAGAGAGCTCTCAAAGGAGGTGGGAATGTGAAGAGGAGGGGGTCAACATGTGGGGAGTGCTGGGGAGACCACCCTGGAAAGCCAGCATGGGACCTGCCAGTAGGAAGGCAGGCCCAGCTCCCCGTTTCTTCAGGCTGCTGCCTTCCCAGAGCTCCTACCCAGAGCGCTCCCTAGACCTCACGGACACACATCTGGGGTGGGGACCAACAGCGAGGCATGCCTGGGACTCGCTCTTTCCCACCTGTCCCTGTGCAGAATGCGGCCTCAGGGAGCCCTGGAGCGACGGCTGGCAGCAGAGCTCTCCAAGGCGGCAACACCGGATGGTGCCGCCAGCGCCCAGGATGGCAAACCCCCAGCCGGGCCAAGAAGCCGAACTGGAGCTGGTTCTGAATCTGTTCATTTTTGGAAACAATCAGCTTCCCTCAGGGCACAGCCCGACGCCGGCCTGGAAGAGAAGGGGTAGGCGTGGGCTGCTGGGTGGGGGTCAGGCTGTGTGTGGGAACCAGCAGTCCTCCAAGAGCTGCACTTATTTTTAGTCCTCTCCCCAGTCCCAGATAAACCAAGAGCAGCTGGGAGCCTGTGGGTAAATGCAGAATGGAGCAGAGACAGGAAACCGGGGTCTCTCCCTAATGAGTTCCAGCCACTCCAGAAGGGGGAAGCCAGACGAGGAATTTTCTTCAGGACTGTTTCCCTCTGGCAGCCTCTGGTATTATCACCAAAAAGAATGTTCCTGTGCGTGTGTGTGCGTGTGCGTGTGTGTGTGTGTGTGTTTACAACTCTTGTCCAAGTCTGTCTTTCTCCCCCACCTTTTGCTAGGTTCCCTCACTCTGCAGGCTCTGCGTCCCAGAGCTGGTGCCTGTGTGCGTCTGTGGGGGCGGATACGGGAGCAGCGCGGTCTGGTCTGAGCTGCTGTGTCTCTGAAACCTCTCAGGGCAAGGCTGAAGGACGCAGGCCAGGGACGTGGGGAAATCTGAACAGGGCTTGACGTTCCTGAGGGGGAGGGGGCAGAGACAAGAAAGAGGAGCGAATTTGGTATCCAGCCAGAAATAGGGCTTTTTCAACCAAGGAATCTAACTGCTGACATGGGTGCCCAGCATGGATGGGGACATTGATGTTTACAAGCATTTCACGTGGCTGAAGCGGGTAAGTGACTGACTGCTTTGTGTGGGTCTCCGTCGAGATGAGTGAGGAGAGAGACTGTGTGTGTGTGTGTGTGTGTGTGTGTGTGTGTGTATTGAGGGAGGAGGTATTTGTCCAGCGAAGCCCTGTTGCCGCCAAGTTCTCCATGAGAATCTAATTATAGATACTAGGGGAGAAAACAGTCAGCTGTCTTTGTTTCTCCTCTGACATTCTAGTGAATGAGCCTCTGTGCAGAAAGGCAACAATGAAGTGAGAAAAGTTCCTTATTTTTGACTCTGGCACTTGAACAGTTGGAGGGTCCAAACACCGTGGTCAGAAAAAGGCATCTGCCGCTTTTTGGTGTGAGGACTCGGAGAGGAAGCCGCTGCCTTTCAACCGCACAGGGTTCACAAGATACCGGGCTTCTCTCCTGCTCGGAAGTTATCCGGCGTGGAGATTAGTCAGCTGTCAGCCGAAAGAGCTGCCGCGTTTCCGGGGGAGGCCCTCAGGAGTTCTGCATGTTTTCCAGAGGCCAAGGGTTTGGGTTTCAAGTTGCTCCTGTCGACTCTTTAGGGGTGAGCATGAGTGTGTGGGGTGAGTGACAGTGGGCGAATGTTGGGGGCTGGAGTTGCATCCACGTTCACAGAAGCCATGCTCTTGCTTTTTTTTGTCACCATCTCTGAACTGGCAATGGCAGCCCACTCCAGTATCCTTGCCTGGAGACCACATGGACAGAGGAGCCTGATGTCGGCTACAGTCCATAGGGCCGCAAAAGTGTCGGGCACAACTTAGCAACTAAACAACAACTGAACTGGCAAAGATGGGTATCCATTAATTTTCACATGGAGGCAGGATGTTTCCAGAAGCAGGAAGGGCAAAAGCAGCTGACAGATAAGAGATCTGACACTGTAGAACAGGAGGGACACGAAGTGCCCGGCTTGGAAGGTCCCTGACCTCCACACTCCAACACTAGGCCTGCTGGCTTTTGTGGGCATCCTCTGCACCTCTCACTCAGCAAATACTTACCCAGTTCTGGGTACTGGGTGTCCAATCGTAAGCAAAAAAGTAGAACCAGTCTCTGCTCTTGTGGATTTTCCATACAGTGCTTGGGAGAAGGCAGTTAAACAGTCCCCAGGAAATAAGCTTGAAATTTACAAGTTGATAGAAACGGCCAAGAAGAGGAACTGTTAAGTGGCCATCCCAAAGGACTATTACTGATTGAGAAAGAGTGATCAGGATCCTCTTTGTGGAAGTAACACTTCATTGAAAAGTGAAGGGAGAAGTAGGAGTGAGTCTGGTGAAAAATGCGGTAAAGAACACATGTCTGAACTCAGTGATGGAGGGGAGACGTGGGCGGGTCCCGGAGCACACAGCACAGGGAGGACAGTGGGCAGGGTTGTGGGGGACAGGGTTTGTATAATGGGATACTTGCTGCTTGGAAGTGGCATGAGATATGTTGAGGGATATAATTTGTATTTTAAGAAAATTACTCTAGCTATGATGTGGTGTATGGTAAGCTGTGCTGCGAAAAGCAAGGCAAATGAACCAAATTAGCTCAAGGGTTTGTTGGGATCAACTAGTACAAACCCCTCATTTAAAAAAGTCCAAGAGGCTAAGAACCTCATGGCTATTAGTGGTGCAGCCTGATCTTCGACCCTGTTCTGTCTCCCAGTCCAGTTCTCAACCCTCATTTCTTCGACCAAGTATGTAGAAAATTATGGGTTTAGAACCCAGCAGGAATCCTGTTTGTGCTCAGCCTCTGTCCAGCTTTGGAATGGGGTCATTGCAGTCACCAAAGAGTGTGCTGAGGTGACCAGATATTTTGGCAAAGATTCACATCATTGTCTTAAGAATTGTAAAAACGTCACTGAAGAGGTTTTGGAGGAGATAAGAAGTGCTGTTCCCATCACTTCGTCTTTATTGTCCTGTATCCAACTGAAGTTCTTTAACCAGGAGGTCTTGGGACCAGCAGCTATGATATGCTTGGGATTACGCAGTGTCCTAGCTGCTGGGATAGATGTTGTGCAGAAGTTCTGTCTGCAGAGAAATGAATCCTGCATGTGAGGCAATGTAAGAAGGCTCTTTCTGTCCTGAGGCCCAGGTTGGCAGCTCTGGCTCCCGTGGAAGGAAGGGAAGCGCTAGGTGAGGAGACTTCAGACCCCCTGTAGGTAACTCATAGCAAAACATATTTTTCTTCTAGTTTTAAGGAGCATTAAAAAAAGCGCACAAAATATTAGATATGTCATAGGCAGTATAATTGATATCTTTCCTATTTTGTAGCTGAAACACTACTGTCAGATTCTTCTTTTTAAAATCCCCTTAAAAAACAAAAAACAAATTCCCTTTCATCCTGTGACCCTGATCAGAAGCCTAGGACTTGCCCTTAGTCTGAATGAGAATGCTCAGAATTTTCTGCCTGGTGGGATTTAAGACACTTTTTTAACCTGGCCTCAACTTACCTTTCAGTTTCACCTTTTATATCTACTCCCATGAGCTCCCAGGTATACTCCCTGCCTTCTGTGTCCTTTGCTGACCTCGTCCCTGTACTGCACCTACTGGACTCCGGCCCGAGTCTCTAGTACTTTCCATTTGCCTGGCTCACCCACAGCTTCTCACATGCTTTCTTAAGCCTCAGTGGCTTAGAGAGCAGGTTTCTCTTAGCCCAGGTTTTTTTTTTTTTTCTATTTGGCTGCGCTGGGTCTTCATTGCTTTGTTGTTGTTGTTGTGTGGGCTTTCTCTAGTTGCAGTGAGTAGGGGCTACTCCTCTCGTGGTTCTCGGGCTTCTCATTGTGGTGGCTTTTCTCGTGGAGCACAGGCTCTAGGCGTGCAGGCATCAGTAGCTGTGGCATGCAGCTTAGTTGCTTTGTGGCACGTGGAATCTTCCCAGACCAGGGATTGAACCTGCATCCCCTGCGTTGGCCGGTGGATTCCTATTCCCTGCGCCATCAGGGAAGTCCTTAGCCCAGGTTTTTGAAGATGGAAACCTGCTCTTTCGTGTTCCTGTGCAGAGGGGGTGGTTGTGGCAGAATTGTGACCTGGTAGCGTAGGAACACTTGCTCTTGCACCAGTCCAAGAGGGTAATGCCTCAGAGCAAGACAGTCTTTGAATTTGGAAGCTGTAAGGGAGATGTTTATGGCCAAGAATGCACTGAGATAGAGGAAAGCATTTGTGAGAAAAGAGACATTGTTTTGTGGCCTTTAGGGGATGGGATACTACATGTTGTTTTAGTTAAGAACATGCAGTTTGAAGTAAAGCCTAGGTTGGGCTCTTGGCTTTGCTGTGTGATTTTAGGCAGATTACCTCAAATCTTGGATTTCTCCATCTATAAAATAAGGAAGATAAAAGTGCCTGCCACATACAGGTTTTATGAGGGTCAAGTAAGATAATGCATGTCAAATGCTTAGCAGAGTACCATGCACGAGGGAACATTCAATAAAAGTTAACTGCTACTGGCCATAACCAGGAAGGGAGATCTTGAGCAGATGGTATGTTCTCTTCTCTCCTTGGAGTGAAGAGGCCATCATTCCTTCCACTTAGGGCCCCTTTCCACATTTTAGGTCAAAGTTTCAAACCAAAGCCCTATGGGATACAGCTGGGACCTGGCCCACTCTGAGTAGCCAGAGGCCCCAGTGGCTACTGTTCTGGCCAGCTTGGCTATGGCTACTGAGAGAAGGCTGACCAGGGCTGGTCCTCCAGCTCCTTCCCCAATAGGCAGAGCCCTGAGATAAGGTAATCTGCCACAAGCATCCAGAGGGCCTCCGCTGTTCAGCTATCTGGTTCCTGACTGACTCACAAACAGTTAACACCTGCCCTGCTTTGAGATCCAAGTGGCTCTAACCCACATAGTCCTGAAAGGGCCTCTTAAAATAGCTAGAAGCAGGGTCTGTGGGGTTCACTCACTGCTCCCTGAGCAGGAGCTATTTCCCAGGAGCAGAAACCCCAGCATTTGTCAGCATCTTGATACTGCTGCTGGCTTCTAGAACTCTGCTGAAACTGAATTCCAAACTAAAGTCATAACCCTGTCCACCACCCCTCCCCCCTGAAAAAAAAAAGTCAAAAATGGAATCACCATGACTCCTCCATGCAATTGTCTTGGGTTCTGTAGTAGAATGTGGAATGAGGTCAGACTGTTAATGTAAGCCTTATACTGTGTCATCTGGTGCTCAAATGGTTGATCCAGTAGCCTGGCCACTTGGGCCAGAAGAGCTGGGAAGACATCCTGGCCCCAGACATTGACTTGTCTTGCTCTCAAGTCAGACTGCAGTGAAATTGAAGTAGGCAGCGGCTTCTGTGACAGCTGTTCCTACTGGCTAAGAGCACAGATCCCTGCGTCCAACTCCTTGGGTTCGTATCTCAGCTCTGTGTGACCTTGGACAATTGATTAATCTCCCTGATATTCAGCTCTCTTGTTTGTAAAATGTGGATAAGTAATTCAATGTCTGTAAAGTGCTTAGAAAATGCTTCCTAGGTGTTACGATGATGATCACCTTGGCCACAACTGACAGCCTCTGGTTATTCCAGAGTCATGTGACCAACCTTGATTCTGAACAGAGGTATTTTCAGACCAGAAGGAGGGTGACAGTGGGTATGGCTACCCAAAGGTTCTTCTGTGCTGTGCTTAGTCTCTCAGTCGTGTCCAACTCTTTGTGACCCCATGGACTATAGCCCTCCAGATTCCTCTGTCCATGGGGATTCTCCAGGCAAGACTACTGGAGTGGGTTGCCATGCCTTCCTCCAGGGAAAGGCATGTCCCCTGTTCTAGCTGTCCCCAGTTTCCCAAGAGTACATCCCATTTTTAGCCAATGCACCCAGTGTACCTACCCATCATATTCCCCAATATAATTTAGGAGCTCAGATTCTGCCATCTCTGACCACCAGCACCTGTGACTCCCGTGTACCAGCTGCTTGAAGAGGGCCTCATGCCTCTTTCCCAGCAGGGTTTAACAAAGTGGCATCATACCAGGGTCATTTGCTGAGCAGCTTGCAGGTTCTCTAGAGCAGTTCAGCCACTGGTAGTTCTGTGAGCGGGCAACAGCACAGTGGTGGCGGTGGTGGTGGCGGTGGTGGTGGCGGTGGTGGTGGTGGTGGCGGTGGTGGCGGTGGTGGGTGAGTAGGTGGGTGGGGCTGGGCGGGGCGGGGGGTGATCATTTGACTCCTCCCTGCATTCTCTGTCCACCTCATCCCAGTATCAGCTCTTTCATACTTTTCCATGGGTCCCCAACTTTGACCCCCTCTCACTTGATGTTACCACCTACTAAGAAATTTGCCACATATAGATGAGTATCTCATCTTCCCTCCCCTTCACCACAAAATGTAACAGTGTTCACAACCATTATTTTTTAGCTTCCTTTGATTTCGTAGGTCAAGAGTCCCTTCTCTCTGCCAAGGCTATCCTGGTATCCTGTCCTCCTGACCCAAAGCCGTTCCACACCTTCTTGTTCTGTGATTGTTTCTTCTATTTATTTACTCGGCCCTGCCTACTTGTCCCTTGTCCTTGGCAGAAAATACCTCTGTAATTCTTAGAGAAAAACAAAACTCTGACTATGTTCTCTCTCTATGCTGCCTTATAGAACTTAACGTTCCTTTCACCATTGGGAATCTTGAAATCGAAAGCAGGCTAAAAACTCACCATCTGCACTCCTTCCTGGTTACTTACCCCCAAACCCACTTCACACTGGCTTTGTCCCTAAGAAAGCTTTCAAAGTTCTTCTGTAATGTTATCACCTCTAGTTCCCAAGCAACATTTCTCATTCATTTCCCCTAGAATTCATTCCCATTTGGGCATCTTGTAGGGCTAATAAAATTCTTGTGACCAAAGGACCAGCCCCTTACTTTGGCCTTTACCTACTCACATATTTTCCACCTATGGATCTTGCATGCCTGTTTGATTCTTGGATTGTCTGACCCGAGCCAAGAAGCATCAGGAAGTTTGCTTCTAATGATTCCAAGTGAATCATTAAAACAATCACAGTGCCCCTGCTATCCCCAACCCTGACACCTGATGCTGCCCGTCTCTGATGGGTGTTTTTAATAATCATGAATTAAGTTTGGAGTTGGCAAGATGAGGAAAGAGCACTACTCAAAGAGGCTCCTGTTTTTACTGTGCTCCTGGCTTTAATATAATCCCTTTGCAAGATACCAACACACTTATAAATACCACTTCTATAGTCAAGTGTTGTAGGTTCCTTATGCGTCCAGCCATGTGATCAAGAGAATTGAGCAGAGACTAAGCTCATGCAAGGCTATTATTTTGGAACAAGATCTTGGTTAATCAAATGCATTCCTCTCTCTTCCTCATTCTACTTTCCAGGATGATCAATTACAAGCCTTCATGTACATCACACCAGCTCCTTGGTTGGAAAGCTTACAGACAGTCTTCAAGACATCCTTTGTTTTCTGTGTTCTTGGAGACCAGAGTAGTGAAGGGTGGCAATTGTCATGGTTTCATGGATAGCCTAGCTGTATCAGGAAGACTCTTTCCAAAGGTGCTGGTCTCTCTCTTCTCCTGGGGGAATTCCTTCATTGTTTTCAAGACAGTCTTTCAAGTGAGGACTCCACTATAAATCCTCTCCACTCCCTTGAAAGTATTATTGATTCGTCCATCCCCTGTGCCACTCCTGCTGCCTTATGACATCTAACTGTACAACTACAGAGCTTTTTCAAGGCAGGGACTGCCTAGCACAGAGCGTGGCACCTCATAGGTGTTCAGGAATATTTGAGTCACTGAATAGATAAATGAATGAAACATGATTGCATAAACATTGGTTGACCCCATATTTAATTTTCTATTTGTGAACTTTGCTTTGCTCTTCCCTAATGGTGAAATATTTGATAGTGATGACCCCACTAGCAACCCTCAGTCACCTCTTACAAAATTGCAACCAAGGGCATAAGGAGGTCAAAGTCAGGATAAGATCTCTCTTGCTGGAGTCCTGGTAGCTAAGGATTTGATTGTGCTCTGTTCACACTGCATTTCAAAGAAGCTCTGTGCCAAAGATAGTGGATTGGCTTAGCTGTTCCTTATCTAGAAAAAGTGGCTTTATAATAACTGCCAGAAGGCCCTTAAACTCCTTAACCAGAATATTGAGGAGAGGCTTTCCTTTTTACAAGCACCTTCCTGCACTCATTCCATTTGGCTTCCTTGTCTGTTACACCTGAACCATGTAAAAGGAATTGTAGCTTTTATGATCTACTTTTTATTTTTAAATTTTTTGGTTTCTCCCTTTTTAATGTGTAATTTTATTATTTTTTAATTTATTTATTTTTGGCTGCACTGGGTCTTCATTGCTGCACGCATGGGCTTTCTCTAGTTGAGGTGAGCGAGAGCTACTCTCTAGCTGTATGCAGGCTTCTCATTGTGGTGGCTTCTCTTGTTGCAGAGCACAGGCTCCAGGGTGCCACAGGCTCTAGGGTGTCCGGGCTTCAGTAGTTGTGGCACATGGGCTCTGTAGTTGCAGCTCCCAAGCTCCAGAGCACAGGTTCAGTAGTTGTGGCACATGGGCTCTGTAGTTGCAGCTCCCAGGCTCCAGAGCACAGGTTCAGTAGTTGTGGCACATGGGCTCTGTAGTTGCAGCTCCCAGGCTCCAGAGCACAGGTTCAGTAGTTGTGGCACATGGGCTCTGTAGTTGCAGCTCCCAGGCTCCAGAGCACAGGTTCAGTAGTTGTGGCACATGGGCTCTGTAGTTGCAGCTCCCAGGCTCCAGAGCACAGGTTCAGTAGTTGTGGCACATGGGCTCTGTAGTTGCAGCTCCCAGGCTCCAGAGCACAGGTTCAGTAGTTGTGGCACATGGGCTCTGTAGTTGCAGCTCCCAAGCTCCAGAGCACAGGTTCAGTAGTTGTGGCACATGGGCTCTGTAGTTGCAGCTCCCAGGCTCCAGAGCACAGGTTCAGTAGTTGTGGCACATGGGCTTAGTTGCCCCGTGGCACGTGGGATCTTCCCAGACCTAGGATTGAACCAATGTCCCATGCATTGCAAGGCAGATTATTATCTACTGGACAAGGGAAGCCCCCTCACCCTTATTTTTTAAGGTCTACATTTTCCTAGTTTCTAAAAAGCTTGATATGTGAGTGGTGGTCCTAAGCTTAAAGTATAGCCTTAGTGACTTGGACATCTCCCTGGACCTGGCAGCCATGGCTCCCTTGAGATGGGTTTTCTGGATTTGATATGATCCCCTTGACTAGGCAGCCTGGAAACATGACTGGAGCTGTCTCACTGGGGAGCTGACTGCTTTAGACTTTTCCCACACTCATGCCCGCATACCAAATGACACCCCCATGCGACCTCTCCTTCACCCCACTTGACTGTTCTGGAACCAGCTCTTTCCTCATATTCAGTGAGGTGCCATGCTGACAGGAGGTCCCCTAGGACACGCCCCCAAAGGAATGCTGCAGAACTGCCCTCACTCAACACCCCTGAGGATATACCAGAGCACAGGAAGAAGGCGCACCCTCCCAGCAGAGGCCAGCCAGCCCATGAAAGAGTCAGATTCCTGGGGATTCCTCATGGCCTGCATCTGTGGCACTCACCCCCTCCAGAACTCTGCAGAGACCTAATATGGCCATCCGTTGGCCAAGCTACTCAGTACAATGGAGGGACCAGGCCAAGAGTGAGCAAGCATTGGGGAATCTGACTGTTCACTAGAGTCAGAGGGTGATGACTCTGAGGAGGCTGCCAGGGGCCTCAGTGGGGGTTCAGCTGGAAAACTCATGTTTAACTAATTGACCTGAGTTTCAGATTGGAACAGAAAAAAAATTTAAGTATTTATGGTCAGTCATTATTAACTATTGAAATTCTCTTTGTGGTGATCATAAGCATGTATGTAGCACGGAGGACTTATAGTATGGTAGGACACGACTGAAGTGACTTAGCATAGCGTAGCATAGGATGCTCATAGAAAAGAAAGACTGTGGCCATGTAGATATGACTCTGAACATGGGCATGTTTTCAGGGACAATGGAAAGAACAGGTTCTCATGTTGGCACCGCAGGCATGAATCCAGAGCTCTTAGCTGACAGTGGGTTCTGTTGTTCCTTAGGCACTTTGTTTCTTTCCAGCCCCAACGCATTTGGGTTATTCCCTTGGGTTGTTTGTTCAAATCTTTAGATACTTCATAGGTGTCTATGGGAAATGTTGCCTTTTTTTTGTTCTCTTGCACAAAAAGAATGAGTTAATTAAAGCCGACAGTACAAGGGATGAGCTGTATCTAACTATGTTTTGGTCTTTTAGCTTAAACAAAGCCATTTAAATGAGTTCCATGTTTCCACGATCATTCAAAAACTGTTTATATTACACAAAGGAAGCATTAGAGCAGCATCTTGCTCTGAAGAGCACTGTGCGCATTTATTCCCACACGTCTTTGTGTTTAATGACCTAATTGACCCTCTGGGCCCCTCTGTGAGGTATGACTTCCTCTATTTAAGCTTGAGATGAGGTGACCTACCTGAGCTCGTGCATGGTTAATGCAGCCTCGCCTCCTGATTATTCTCAGCTGTCATTCTGCACAGGAGGTTCTGCATTTTGGAGGAGGAGGCTGTAGGAATTCTGTACATGAATATGGAAGCCCCCTCCCAACAATCTCCCCGGGGACCCCCTGCCTTGAAGTCCAGATTAGCAAAGGATGGGAGCAGGGAAGCTGCAGCTTTCAGACCTGGCATTTGTACAGCTATATAGGGCATGTTATTCTTTCAACATAACTTCTTTTTTTTTTTTTCAACATAACTTCTTAAACATGTCGTTAGGTATTTTGTGTTCTTTTTTTTTGGCTGTGCTGGGTCTTTGTGGTGGTGCGTGGGCTTTTCTAGTTGCAGCACATGGGTTCTGCAGTGTGCAGGCTTGGTAGTTGCTCCGCAGCACGTGGGATCTTAGTTTCCCGACCAGGGATCGAACCCATGTCTCCTGCATTGGAAGGCTGATTCTTAACCACTGGACCACCAAGAAAGTCCCCGTTTTTGTAGTCTTATTGCCCTTCATTTATTCATTACCCATCCACCCTGTGTCTTTTAGCCCTAGTTTAGATTCCTGTTCCTTTTTTTTGTGCTTTAACCTATTTTTCTTTATTTCATCTCTCCTCTACACACATCTAGTTGATGCCCACGGGCTTAATGCATCTTGTATTATTCCCTTCTTAACCTTCTTGCTCTACTGGAGAAGTAAGAATGGAGGCAAACAGGTAGTGGAAGTAAAGTCACCTGTTTCACACACAAAGGAGAATGGGTGCCTCTTTCATCCCCATGCATCCCACACAGACACACCCTGTGCCACAAAGCAGATCCCTGTTAGCCCTTGATGATAATCCTGGTTTTAACTATACTTGGCTCTGAACTGACAATTCTTTCTTAACAATTGCCAGTTCAAGCAATTCAGGAAACAGTAGGCAGAATCCCTTTGTAATTCAGTACTATATCCAAGTAGCAGGAATGCTTTCTAGTAAGTGTGTTTCCACAGGAGTAAATTTCACTTACTGGACTGATCACCATTTGAGACAAATGCTTTAGCCAGGACTTTGGTTGCATGTAACTGAAACTTGGTTTGAGCCACTACAGCCCAACAGGGGACCGACAGGAGACCGACAGGAAGGGCAGGGTTATATCATTGTCTTTGGACAGCAAGAACCAGGGTGAGAATGCCATCAATCTCTTTCGTGGCTTTCATTTGTGTTTCCATGAACGCTGGCTTCATAGCTGACTCCTGTCACAAACCAACTTCCTCCATGTGGAAAAAGACACGGCCACGGACAACCTCAGAGCCTTCTAGCACAACTGCCACCATTTTCTGTTCCTCAGTTTAAAAATTCAGAGGAAGGGTTCAACCATCCAAGCTTCACATCAGAGGCTGGGAAAGGTGAGAAATCTCCAAGAAGATGGCAACCCTCACTTGTGCCAAATAGTTACAGCGAAGGTAATGATCCCAGCCTGTGGTTTTCTCTCCGCAAGAAAGCAAGAGGGAAACTGAGGAAACAGCTAATGATGAGGGTTTGAGGGGGCATCTTAAATGTTCTCTGATAACTTAAATAGCCTATCCCAAATAAAAATGCAACACCCCCAAGATATGGAAAACCTGTGTTATTTCTCAAGTCTGCTAACATCCAGCTCTTGGTGCATGAGGAACTTCACCAAGGGTAAACCCCATATTCACTGACCTATGGAAGAGGTAGGGGGCAGGACTCAGATTAAGCTTTGTGTAGCCCCAAATGCCCTTCCTATAGAGACTCTGCTCATGCTGGAATCTTGGTGGTCAGTCCTATGCTTCCTGGGCCCGTACAGCCCTCTCTCCACCCTCCCACTTCTCTCCTAATGACTGAGGCTGATGAGCTACCGTGCTCAACTCCATGACCCCCAGCCATAGATCACCTGCATGCCTGCTCCCTCGTCGTGAAGCCGCTCTCTTCCGTTTAGAGATGGCTTAGAACACAACCCCACTCTAGGCTGTTGACTGCTGGAGCTGTACATTAGGCCTGCCCAGTCCCAGCATCAACAGCATGTTGGGTCTTCTAGAAAGAGAGCCACAGCCTGTAGGAGTCAAGATGCTGTATTGTCTCTGTTCCTGAGGACTCACCAATATCATTCTCAAGGCCTGGGAAATAATTTTTTTTTTTAATTGAAGTATAGTTGATTTTATAATGTGTTTCTGTTATACAGCAAAGTGATTCAGTTATATAGACACAAATATTCTTTTTCAGATTCTTTCATAGTTATTACAAGATTTTGAACATAGTTCCCTGTGCTGTACAGTAGGATCTTGCTGTTTATTGGTTTTATGTACACTAGTGTGTGTATGTTAATCCCCAATTCCTAATTTATTCCTTCCCTCCCCCCTTCCCCTTGGTAACCATAAGTTTGTTTCTATGTCTGTTCAGTCGCTCAGTCATGTCCAACTCTTTTCAACCCCATGAACTGCAGCCGTGCCAGGCTTCCCTGTCCTTCACTGTCTCCCAGAGCTTGCTCAAACTTATGTTCATTGAGTCAGTGATGCCATCCAACCATCTCATCCTCTGTCACCCGCTTCTCCTCCTGCCCTCAATCTTTCCCAGCATCAGGGTCTTTTCCAATAAGTTAGCTCTTCACATTAGGTGGCCAAAGTGAGTCTGTTTATGTTTTATAAATAGGTTCATTGGTATATTTTAGATCCATAAGTAAGTGATATTATATGATATTTGTCTTTGACTTGCTTAACATGATAATCTCTATGTCCATCCATGTTGCTGCAAATGGCATTATTTCTATCTTTTTACGGCTGAGTAAGACTCCATTATAAGAACATGTCACATTGGAACCTCCAAACTGTTAGTGGCTGCAGCAGGTTACACTCCTATCAGTAGAATCGGCAGATTTCTTTTTCTCCACACCCTCTCCAGCATTTATTATTTGTAGACTTTTTGGTGATGGTCATTCTGACCAGTGTAAGGTGGTGCCTCATTGTTTTTTTCTTTTTAAATTTTATTGATTTATTTAAGCCTGTGCTGGGTCTTTGTTGCTGTGCCCAGGTTTTCTCTAGTTACGGTGCGCCAGGGCTACTCTCCAGTTGCAGTGCATGGACTTCTCATTGCAGCAGCTTCACTTGCTGAGGGCACGGGGACTCGGTAGTTGTGGCACACGAGCTTAGTTGCCCCGTGGTATGTGGGATCTTCCCAGAGCAGGAATCAAATCCATGTCCCCTGCATTGGCAAAAAGATTCTTAACCACTGAACCACTAGGGAAGTCCTCATTGTAATTTTGATTTGCATTTCTCTGTTAGAGATGTTGAGCATCTGGGGAAGATGTGGTATTCCTGAGTTGTGTTTTATATTTCCCTTGGAGAGATCTGGGTTTTACAGGATGGATTCCTTTATCCAAGACTTTGCTGAGCTTCTTGATAGCAAAGCTTTGATAGAAGCAAAGGTGGCTTGGCTTCAATAGTCTTGGCTAAAGTTTCTGTACTATTGACAATATACACACAAGAACACCCGTGCTGATTCATTGCTGTGATATGAGAGGGTGTATATGTCACTGTGGCATCCCTCAGTAAGAGATGCGAGAGGAATGGCAGCGGCAATCTGCAGTTGCCGCTTCGCTTCCGCAGGATACACAGGCCCCGTGCCTTCACGATATCTCTTGGTCCCACAAAACATTATATCAGGTAACTAACATGAATTGTAGTTTTAAGAATAGCTATAGTCATGGAAAGTTTGGATGAGAAGATTCAGTTTTCCCCTCTGTCACATTTGTAGAAATAACCATCAAAAGAGAAGAGGAGAAAATTTGATCAAATATATGTGTAGTACACCTTAGTACATCAGAATTTCATTGTATAGATCCAGCCTAGGGGCTAACAATGAGTTGAACAATGACCTCTTTTTTTAAAAAAATTATATTCATCAATGGGATGAGCATCCTTAATAGGATAGAACTGTACAGAACTCTCTTTAGATCACTTGCTGTCCCAGATGGGGAGAAATAGAAACTTAGCATTTTCTATTAGATTCCTTCAGAATTCAGTGTGACTTTCTCCTCCTCACTGGAATGTTGACATGGTTCTCTCTCTCTGACTTCATGCATGGAGAGCTGGGCAACTGCTCTACCACCGATTTACCTAATAGAGAATATGGACCAGACTTTTCAGAGACTCCCAAACCTTGGAATCACTCAGGGATCCAGTTGATGATCTCAGTATTGATCCAAACCTTCTACCACAATGCCACTGTTATAATTAAGGAAGCAGGTGTACCCTCGGACAAGCAAGCTCTTCTTAAAGTGTGGCAAAACAGAGTTGTGTCCCAACTCTGTCTTTTTAATTGTTTTTCAATAATTTTCATAGCCATCTGGCTTTTTAATGCCCTGATGGTACTGACATTTTATAATCCAAGAATGATGCCAACAAGTGACTGAACTTATTGCTTAATTATTGGAAGGCAGAATGCATTTATTCACTAAAGCTCAAATCCACACCTTTGGCTGATAAGTGTTGGCATTCAATAAGGTGATTCTAAAGTAATCTTCTTGGCCCTGTTTTCTGATGCTTTCCAGGTTCTTCAAGTAGAAGTGGTATTTTATCCTGGTCTGTGCCTGGTTAAGGTTTGTGTGCAGTTTTTCTGAGAGCTGTCAACCTTATGTGGAAGAGAAAACATAGGACTTTGAACTTTACCAAAAGCAAAGGATGATAATACAGCAGACTTCTGTCTGGGACATTGTCTCACTGCTGTTTATTTAATACCTTTTAAAAACTTGCTGGAGAAGAACAGTGACTTTTGCATACTATATGAGAGGAAGATGCCCTGTTCCTCTAGAATGGTGACTTGGGTCGAGGGAAGGACTTTCCTGCCATGAGCAGCAGTTACACGGGCAGGCTGCCAGCAGAGGACATGCCCCTCAGGTCCGCTGTGTGTGTGCTCAGTTGCTTCAGTCGAGTCCAGCTCTGAGACCCTATGGACTATAGCCCGCCAGGCTCCTCTGATGGGATTCTCCAGGCAAGAATAGTGGTTGCCATTTCCTCCTTCAGGATATCTTCCTGACCCAGGGATTGAACCGGTGGTTCTTAGGTCTCCTGCATTGGCAGGTAGGTTCTTTACCACTGTGCCACCTGGGAAGCCACTCAAGTCTGTTGGGGGAGGAAAAAAGCTCCTAGAACTACTCTTCTAGTTTCTCAAACAGTGCTTCTAGCTTTTGAAATGTATTTTAATTACTTGTGTAAATATATTTTTGTAAAAAGCTCAATTATTGTGGTTAAAGTAAAAACCAATCTTGACCAAACCTCCCAGTCTTAGCTATTCATAGCCCAGAAATTTCCCCAGAAGAGAGCACTGTTAAGGGTTGTTCTGTAACCTTCCAGACAGTTGATTTATTTTCATACATATATCAATACTTATGGAACTGGATAGTAATTTTTTTTAATATTTATTTTATTTGGCTGTGCCTGGTCTTAGTTGCAGCATGTGGGATCTAATTCCCTGCCCAGAGATCGAACCTGGGTCCCCTGCATTGGGAGCCCAGAGTTTCAGCCACTGAACCACCAGGGAAGTCCCTGCATAGTATTTTTTCTAGTATCACACTGTATGATTCTTTGAATCTTGCTACTTTCACTATCCAGTATGTCTTTTATTTGTAGGATGGTTCGTAAATACCTGCCTCATATGTTAAGATGCTACAAGTTGTACATAATATGGGTGAACTGTAGTTTTTTTTTTTTAATCCACTTCTCTATTAAAGAATATTTAGGTTCATAGAGCATTTTTAAATATTGTACTTTAAGTGAACTTTCATACAATCCCAATGTATGAAACAAAATTTATACTGATCTGCTCCTCAATTAAGCTATAACAGAGAGCTTACTTATTTAATATGTAGTAACTTAGACAAATAATCCATTTGTGCCTTGTCCATACATTTTGCACGGCAGTTTCTTTCAGTGTAAAATTAGAATACAAATAGCACCCTGTTAGCAGAGTTGTGAGGAGCCCTGCTCTGCGGTTCCACGGTGATCTCATACGGCTTATGGCAGAAACCTGTCGCGGGTTTATACTGACCTGCCAATGCCAAGAGGCACCCAATGTCTCCTTCTGGAACTGACCAGAAATGGGCAAAGTATGTGGACCGAACTCTCTTTTCTCGGTTAAACTTTTCAGTCTCTTTGACCACTTCATAACTCCTTGGGAATTAGAATTACTAACCTAATCTATAGGAGAAGGCAATGGCACCCCACTCCAGTACTCTTGCCTGGAAAAATCCCATGGATGGAGGAGCCTGGAGGGCTGCAGTCCATGGGGTCGCTGAGGGTCGGACACGACTGAGCGACTTCACTTTCACTTTTTGCTTTCATGCATTGGAGAAGGAAATGGCAACCCACTCCAGTGTTCTTGTCTGGAGAATCCTGGGGATGGCAGAGCCTGGCGGGCTGCCGTCTATGGGGTCACACAGAGTCGGACATGACTGAATCGACTTAGCAGCAGCAGCAGAGTTGTGGGAAGGATTAAATGAATTAGTAAATGTAAAGTGGTCTCAACAGTGCCTGGCACATGGTGATCTCTGCCTTACTGCCTGCTTTGGGTCTAGAGCACAGTGCTTGGACCACATTGTATTGGTTTCCATGGAATTGTTTCGATCTCTGGCCCATGAATTTACTAACCTTTGACCTATTTGAGAGCATCGTAGGAGAGCAGTGAGTTCTGCTTGGCTCTGTTTATTGTGAGGCTATCACCATGAATATTATTTATCCCACTACACAGAGTCTCTCTGTGAAAAGAAGGGAAGTTTCTCCCTTCCTTAGGAAGAGTTGCTCTTCTCCTAGAGTCACCTGGAATTTCTCATACTAATCTGTGCATCTTTTAAGTCAATTGTGCTTCCCTTTTCCCATTGGCTGCTAGAGTGGATTCAGATCTTTTTTTTAAAATCTACTTCTATGACTCTGTGCATGCAGTTTGTGTATTAACTGAATTTACGATGTCAACTTCCTGACTTTTTTTTTGTCAACTAGCTGCTTCTCTGGGTGATTGTGTGTAGATCTTTTACTGCATGAACACACCACTGCATCTGACAGAGGCCCGGGTGGTGAGGTAGTTTACTGGAGTCTTGTGGAAGGAGCCTTCTCTTCACCTCCTGCGGGACAAGTGGCAGGTGCCAGTGCTGGTGGCCCTGTGCACGTGCTGACTTTGGCACTGGGTTTGGACATGCACAGCTTCACTTGGATGCCTTGGGTCCTTCCCATTTTCTCTCTCCTCTGAAAATCGCCATCATGTGAGTTCTTGGACATAGAAGCAATTGCCCTGCTGTTAAGAACTATTTTCCTCTCTCGTTAGGTTCTGAGAAAAAGTTGGTTATAATTATATCTTTGGATACTAGTCAGTGTTTGACCATGTGATGACTGGAATATGGATTAATGGAATAATAGTAAACTGCTGTCAACACAGAGAAGCCTTTGGTGATTGTCAAGGCCCTTTGTTTATGATATGAAAGAGCGTCCGTAACAATGGACAAGATGCAGACTGGAGAGGAGCTGGAGGAAGAGGCAGTGGCAGGGGTGCCCTGTCTGTCTGGCCTGTGTCTGGCACAGCCGCCCTGGGAAATGGCCCCTGAGCTCGCCCGCCCACTGTACCTTCAACAAACAGCTGGTGCTTCTCTCACAAGTGACACTCCAAGGCTTGAATAAAGAATTCTTGTTCCCTGTTTCTTTTTTAGAGCCAGGCCTGGCTCCACCACCTGCCCTCACCTAGGCAGTGCACTGGGGAAGGGACAGGACAAGGGAAGGAAGGTGATGTCTCTTCTTAATGAAAGAGGATTGGAAAGTGCAGTCTGAAGGTTGGAATGTGGTTCTGATTTGGGCCTTAAATTCATTGTGAAGGAAGGGTGTGTGGGAGATGCTGGTCCACTTTAGTTCCATTAGCAGCCACCTCCCTCCTCCCTGCCTACAACCAGGGCAGACACACCCAGAAAGTGACTGCAGCTCCTGTCTCTAGCTCAAGACATTTTATTAGATTTGCCTCTCCTTTGCTGTATCAAACCTCCCTCACCTCTGATTTCCATGGTTTCTGGCTTCTTTGTATTTCCTGTGTTTTCCTTCTGCTTGGCCCTGGAGATCCCTCTGGCTGTCATTTGGGTTCTTCTCAGGATGTTTCATCTTGGCTTACTCTTCTCAGCTCTAGCACTGCAGCAACTCCATGTGCTACCCTGGCTGTCACAGCCCTTATTGAGGGGTGGGATTGTCCATTCCCAGAAGGGAACATGTGAGTGGATGAAGAGCCTTGCAGTTGACATCCCTCATCCTTCATGCTCTCTGCAATGTTCAGGATGGATCTGCATGCTGTAAGGTGTGTCTCGGCTTTGGAGAACCCTGGCAGGAGAGTCAGGAGAGGAGGTCTGTTCCGGAGTTGTTCCCATATGGTTCCTTGGTGAATGGTATTAGCTCCCTGGTCTCCTCAAAGAGGCGGACCCTTATTGCTGTTGGTGCAGCTGGCAGGCTGTGCCTCCAACCAAACCAGACCCAACACGCCCAGTCATGTCAAGCACCGCCGAGTCTGGAGTTCATGAAAGCCTCTCTAGCCAAAGGTGAGGTCATCCAGGGGGTGGTTTTGCCAACTTTCATGGCACACCTATCGCTGGCATCTAGTCTGGTCCTCGTTGAAGTGGTTTCGACATCTTGTGGTTTCCTGTTGAGGTGGGTTGTTTTGCATAGATAATCAGTGAAACTGTCTTCACCAGTTGCATACTTCATTTGGAAGTTGGTAAGATGTTTTGCCAGCCTTTTAAGTGTGTATTTTTTCCTTTTCCCCTTTAGTCCCAGGTAAATCACCACAGTGCTGCCGGTAATGAAACGTATCAGGAACGCTTAGCACGCCTAGAAGGAGATAAGGAGTCCCTCATATTACAGGTGAGTCCTTTCTGGTGGGAATCACTTTGTTCTGTTACCTCCAACTCCCACATTGCAGTAGCTGCTTTAAGTGGGAGGGAAGTACTAAGGGTTTTCTCTGTGGGGTATCTCCTGTTCCCAGAGTGTATGTTTCTCAAAAGACTTTTCCTGAAACAAAGCAGAAAGTAACTGGGGACACAGTTTAACTCTGACCTTGGCTCTGGGAGGCTGTGAATGGATTCATTTATTTATCACAGACGGGGAGGCCTGGCGTGCTGCGATTCATGGGGTCGCAAAGAGTCGGACACGACTGAGCTACTGATCTGATCTGATCTGATCTGATGAGAGTACTTGCCTCTATGCACTGGAAGCTCTATGACCAGGCTGATTAAATGGGGCCCTGTCCTCCAGGAGTCTTGCAAAGGAGATAAGATGTGTCTCCATGGCATTAGTAAAATAAAGCCTCTTTAAAAGCCCAAGGATGGATGTGTACAGGATCAGTCTCAATTCATCTGAAGTTGGATCCAAACTGATCACTTTGAGCCCAACCCCCCTGGAGCTGTTAACATGGGTTAATAAGCCTTTGGTGACTCTCTTACTTTGAAGAAAAGTGAAAGTGAAAGTCACTCAGTCATGCCTGACTCTTTGCAACCCTATGAACTATAGTCCGTGGAATTCTCCAGGCCAGAATACTGGAGTGGGTAGATGTTCCCTTCTCCAGGGGATCCTCCCAACCCAGGGATAGAACCCAGGTCTCCCGCATTGCAGGCGGATTCTTTACTTCGAAGAAAGGAACTCCACAACTTTTCAGAAACAAAGAGTCAAAGATAGTTTCGGGTCTGAAAACTTGCTTCGCATTCTGAAAAGCTGAGTGCTGTTCACGCATCAGACACTGTGACTGATGATTTGGAGAATAATAAGACTAATATCCTAATCCCAGCTCCTAAAAAGCTTGGAGGGTGGTGGTTAAGACTGATAGTGGAACAGAAGGGAGGAGGCAGGTGTAGGATTCTGGGCCTCTCCCTAGACTGTGGGCCTTAGCTTAGAGTTCGTACTAGTGTTTAGAGGCTACAGTATGTTTGGCTTTTTCCCTTCTATTTTACCTTATTTCTTTATTCATTTCACTTTATTTTATGAATGGAAGTATTGATAGAATATACGATTATTTTAGAAACTTTGGGACATCAAAAAGAATTTAACACGTTGGCTTTTTCTTCCAATCTTTTTATTTCTCCTGTCCCCCTATTTTAAAAAATTAAGCTCAGGCCAAATATACAACTACACAATTTTGCATCCAAGGATTTTTTTTCTTCACTTCATTGATTTGTTTATTAAAAAATATTTGCATGCCCACAACTCAGTAGACACTGGTTTTAGGTGCTGGGGAGGTAGCTGTGAAGAATATAGACAAAGTCCTTGTCTCGAGCTTCCATGCATGTGTGTGTGTGTATGTGTTCACAATATATTTCCAGTGATGATAAATACCATGGAAGAAAATAAAGAAGGATAAGGACTGTGTAGTCAGGGAAGACTTCCCTGAGAGGAGGAGACCTAAGGAACTGGTGAGGGAGCCCCATGGAGACTGGGAGAAGCACATTCCAGGCAGAGGAGGTGGTCTATCCCGTGCACACCCTGAGGTGGGAGTGATCTTGGTGTGTGCGAAGAACAGGAAGGGCCTGTGTGGCTGGAGCTGGTGACCATGAAGAAGCCTGGGAAATGCCTTCAGAGAGGTAGCTGGTGTGTAATTTTAACCTCCATCCCAATGACATGACTAATGAAAGTGTCCAATTTAGAATTTTGCTACAAACAGCATGAAATTGCAAGCTATTGAACCAGGAACCTTCATGGCTGAAATAAGACATTCCTATTTAGAGTACCTGGAGAAGGAAATGGTAATCCAATTCAGTATTCTTGCCTGGAAAATCCCACGGCCAGGAGGAGCCTGGCAGGCTTCATAGGGTTACAAGAGAGTCAGACACGACTTAGCAACTAAACAACCACAGCAGTTTAGAGGACTACAGTTTAACACAGAAGTACTCTCGTTGATAGTTTTAAAATCCCAAATTCTTGAATAATCCTTATTAAAATAATTCTAGCATAGTCGGGAAGCTGCTTACAAGAAAAGTCAGAAGTGGATTGTTGTTGTTCAGTCCCTAAGTTGTGTCCAACTCTTTGTGACCCCATGGACTGTAGGGTGTCAGGTTCCTTCTGGCCATTGTAGTGGTTTCTATTCCTCCAGGAGCTTGTGGACAGGCTGTCAGAGTTGCTCTTACGTGCTCACCCCTGTCTCTAGAGGCTCCATGGAAGGGGCATGACCCCCAGCATGGGAGAGCCTTGCTTAATTCACAAGGCAGCTCAGCCAGACCCAACTCACTGGAGCCCTTGGTCCAGAACGTTCTCCTGGGTTTACCCGCAGAAGAACAAGGGGAATCAGACAGGACAAAATTTGCTGCCTCCAGAATTAAAAGCAAATAAAACCGAAGTCTTTTATTAATATATCTTCATTAGAATGTACCTTCTGAATGCAAGGATTGTCATCTTTTTTTTTTTTCCCTTCTTCTTCTTTTATATCCCCTCAGTTTCTAAAATTATTTCTAGCATGTAGTAGGGGCTCAAAAAATATTTTTCTTGAATAAAGGTCACATTTAGAATCTACATATTTCGTCCCAATTTTCTACACCTTTCCGTTCATAACTTAGACTGAATATTCATGTTCAGAGTATTTGTAGCCCTGTGTATCTTGAGTCATATGAGTAGTTGGCCTACAAGCTATAGGAGGCCAGAGACCATGCATTGTTCTTCTGGGTACCCCAGTGCATGACCCCACAGTTGGTACAGACTCTTTAGGTGTCAGTCTTCACAGTCAGATTAATCACAGCATATCCTTCCCAAACAGAAACTCTGGGACCCAAGGAGCAAAGGCCACCCCTGGAATGCTACTGTTTTGAAAGTAGAGTAAGTAGTTGGAAAGGCCCAGACTGCTGATCACGTTAGGCAGCAAGGATAAGGTGCCATTTTGGGATTATAATCGAAATGTTAGCACACCATGCATCAGCTCCAGGAATGTTTCAATGATTCATTAATCACTTAGGAACATAAAAATGAAAGACTTAAAGCAGCCATATTCATTAAGATTAGTTCCTCTGTAAAAGGGAGCCTTATAATTCATAAATTTTGTCTAAACACTCATAAAGGAATTCACACTAAGGCTCATGCTCCAGCTATCTTTCCTTTACAGACAGAGAAATAATTTACCATCATGTATATGTAAATAGCGATGAGTCAACCATTGGTTAAAAACAAGAAGGCTATAGAGGATTTCAGTTTACCAGTACTTGATTTCTTTATTTTGGCAGAGGTTTCTCAGGCTCTTTCTTCCTCTTTCTGCTCTGAGTCACCTTTTAATAACAAACAAGGAAAAGGGTCCTGAGGCTGTTTGCTGATAGAGAAGGCTATGAAAATCCTCTCAATCTGTATTTCGGGTGCAGTTTAAATGACTTATTGTAAATGGATTTTTATGAACTAACAATTCCAATAGACAGTCTCACTGTTCTTCAGAAAGACAGTTGTTTTCCTGCCACTGTCTATGCAGTGTGGCTTGTATATATTTATGACTTAGAGTCATGTTTTGGCCTGTGAAGCGCAAAAACCTCTCTGCAGCCAAGTGTTGTCAGTGCTAATACATGCCCTTTACATCCCACATTCCTTAATTGCTTCAGAAGCCTTGCCTGATAGGTGAGCGGTCCTCACACCCTGATGAGAGGGGGAAGGTCATTGGCTCATCTGCACAGAAGTTTGGATTGTGCTTCCACGTGAAGTGGCAGAAGCCCTGGCAAGCCAGCCGAGAGAGCCCTTGGAGGCACAGGGAGCCAGAGTCTAGCCCGGAGGCCACTCTTGTGGCTGCTGGGTGTTTTCCCCCTGAGTCTGTCAAGAGCCGGAAATGTGACTGACCTTGTCAGGGTGGTGGCTGAGACTTCCCGGCCAGGTAAGAAAATAACCTGGGTTTCCTTCATCTAGGACATTTCCACCACCTGCCACCCGCCAAAAAGAACGGTCATTCTTCTCGCATCCAGAGTCAGTGGTGTGTGGGGAGCCAGTCCTGATCCTCAACCTGTGCTTTATCTCTTGGGACAGGTGAGTGTCCTCACAGACCAAGTGGAAGCCCAGGGAGAGAAGATTCGGGACCTGGAAGTGTGTCTGGAAGGGCACCAGGTGAAACTCAATGCTGCCGAAGAGATGCTTCAGCAGGTACGGGCGGGTGAGGCCCAGGGCCTTGGGTCCTGCCGCTGCTCGTGTGGGTGAGCCCCTTTCTGGGTCCAGCTTGAAGAGCTCCCTGCTTCCTTTCCAGTCCTGCCTGCAGGGACGGTTGGACGCCCAGCTTGCGGTGTTTACACAGCAGGTGAAACCAGAGGGGGAGGGCGGGGAAGGGCAGGCCTGAGAGGAATAACCTGTCGGGCTGGTTCCACAGATCCCCAAGGTACTTTCTCCAGGCCTGGTTTAGTGAGGAGCTCTCGGCTGGCAATTCCCCCTCATCTTATCACGCCAACCATATGGGACACGTTGGCTAACTCCTCGTGACCAAGTAGCCCACGGTCCTGGCACAGCCCTGCTACCGCCTTTGCCCTATGAGTGGCATCTGGGGTTTCTGAAAGTCAGTGAGCTTATTTTGCGCCTCTTTCCACCCTCACTCTTCCCCTACTTGCTCTGTGTGCCTTTCTTTGATAAAATTGACCACATTATTACATAAATAATATTTTAATATAGTTTAATATGTATCAAAATGAAAAAAAAAATTAGCTGTTCTTTTACCATTCAAAAAGATCTCTTAAATGTCTTCTTGTTTCTCATTGGTCCTTTTAGCTATGTGTACATATGATATACAAAACATATTTGTACCAGAGATATGATTTCGTTCTCAGATTTTCTATGCTTAACATCATAGAGGGAGTGTTTTTTTTTTTCCATTTTTAAATGTTGCTGTTGTTGTCTTTACTATCACTTAAAGATTTTTTTTTGGTAAAAATATTATAGTTAATTGACTTCCTGAACAATCTGACCCCATTGTAAATAATGAGCAACAATTTTTAGGAAGAGGTGTTGAATTTTTGTCAAGTGTTTTTAGAATCTGTTGAGATGCTAATTAGAAGTTGTATTTTATGAACTAATGTGATATATCTAGTTAATAGGTTTCCTTAACTTGCATTATTTTTGCATTTCAGTTATTTTGAAAAATAAACCATTACTGAAGTTTATGTGTGTATACTTTGTAGCTCTTGGTATAGTACCTGGCACATAAAATGTGCTCACTAGTTATTTAAAGAAAGAAAGTCTTTATTTTAAAATGAGTGGGTTCAATTAGAAGACTGCTTATAATCCTTTCCCCCAAGTTCTAACTTTTTTTTTTTACTGGTCAGCATAAAATTCAAATTATTTCTCTACAGAATAGTAATGAACACAGGCTTTGACTATAACGTCTGGTCTCAGGATAAGTGTCTTATTTCCCAGGTATTAGCTTTGAGTGCATTTGAGGAACTTTAAAAAAAAATAATCAGTATTTTTATGCAAATGTCTTTGTAGAAACTAGTTCCAACAGCTCTGAAACTGTTTTTAGTTTATCCTTTCACTGCTGATTAATAAGTTACCATGTTCTTGGCTTCATTTGATTTTCTGTTTAAATTGTGTGCCATTTCTCTTGCTCATCATATTCCCTGGAAATCTGAATAGCAATAGGAGTTCTTTTTATTTTTAAAAGCTGAATCTTCCTTTTGAAGACTCAGGAAAAAAAAAATAGCCTGGTGGAAAAATCTCAAATAGCAGAAAAGCATTTTCACAGGAGTGCATGGGACAACCCACTAGATTATATTTTCAAGAAGGCAGAAGGTGCAGTTCTGGGACGAGCACCAGGGAGGAAGATGACGGAATGCTGTTTAAAAAAAAAAAAAAAAAAAAAGAACCTAGACAGACGTAGACCAGGAAAACTTGCGTGTGGAAAGGAACGTGTCAGAAAAATGGCAAAAGGCTGATGCTTCAGGAAAGTCGTGCCTGGTGAGCAACCAGTCACATAATCAGAGGTCACAACATGGTCCATTGTGGTACCTGAGCTCTCTGACCACCGTCCTTCTGCTCTTCCAGGGCCCCCCTACGCCCCTCTCATGACAACGTTTCTGCTTCCTTGTTGAGTCTCTGTACCAAGAAGTTCAATGTTGGCTCCCAGCCCCACCTCAGGGAGGTTGCCTTGTCCTCCTAAGCATTATCCCATAGACTGGATTTTAGATGTTTAAAAAAAATTGTTGTTTTTCATTTTTGGCTGTGCTGGGTCTTCATTGGTGCACAAGGGTTTTCTCTGGTTGCAGCGAACAGAGGCTACTCACTAGCTGTGGTGCTCAGGCTCTGCGTGCTGGTGGCCTCTCTTGGTGCACAGCACAGGCTCTAGGGCGCAGACTCAGTAGTTGTGGTGCACGGGCTTAGTTGCCCTGTGGCATGTGGAATCTTCCCAGACCAGGGATCAAACCCTTGCCCCCTGCATTAGCAGGCAGATTCTTATCCACTGGACCACCAGAGAAGTTCGGATTTTAGACTTTTTAAAAAACTTGTAAGTTCAACTACCCCTTTCATCGTGTTTATATTCTAAATCTTCTTTCTTGTGTGCTGTGGGTGAGGTGGCAGTCATGTGGTTTGCATGTACCATAGGTGGATGTCTTGGCTTGGTAGATTTTAGAGGGTAGTAGGTCTTATTTGCTCCCTCTGGGGCTGAAAGATCTTCCTGAACTTAACCAAGTTATTTTTACGCCCATAACTTTGACCATGTTCTCTCAGCCTTCAAGGGTAAAATGAAAGCAGTGTGCTACTGCACTCCTCTCCTGGAGGATTCTGAGTTCAGTTCTTATGGGGCCTCTGAGGCACCACTCCCACTCATGTTTGCTGGGCTTGGTGGTGCCTGAACTGGAGATGGTTGGGTTGCCAGCTCTAAGTCCCACATTGAATGTTCTGCGTGTGCTAATGCTTCTCGGAAATCTGCTTGATGCTGTTTGAAAAGATGCTAATTCTTGCACCACAGTGCTGATGTAATGCCATCTATAGCTTGGAGTGTGTACATAAGTGTCCTCTTAATTGGGGACAGGCAGAGACTTGCTTGATCTGACTGTGATATCTTGGGCCCCGGGCTCATGGTAGAAGCAGGCATGACTCATGTCATTGAGGCAGAAAATGGACACAAACAATTGCCTCTTTCTGCCAGCCCTCAAGACCAATCTTGCCTGAGCCAACCTGGCCTCCTGTTAAAGGCCCAGGAGCTCTGAAGGAGCATGGGGCTGCTGACTGCACAGGGACACTGCTTCCCTTGGGGATGCGTTCCTAGCAGCCCTGCCCTTTGCACACATCCTGTCTGAAGTGGCAGCTGACTGCCCATGGATGCCCAGTATTGCTAGATATTCTAGTTTTCACAAGAAGCTGGGAATTCACATATAAGGATTTAAAGATTGGTCTTTCTATTTTAACATCTTACCGACCAGAGATATATTAATATGTCTTTTGTTACCTGAATGCTATTGACTCGAGTGTTTCAATATTATTCACTAACATAACAAATCAGCTGCAACAGGTATTAGTGTCTGTAAAAATTCCCAATAATGTGTTAAAAAAAAAAATTGGCAACCAATTTAATGGCAACCAATGGGAAAAAGAAAAAAAGTTTGAAACACACAATATTTACCATCAGGCTAAACCTGGCCCATGGACCTCTGATCTTGATTCCAGACTTGGCCCCTTGGGCCAGCTGGAAGACCACTGTTGAGGCAGGGTAGACTTAAGGAAACTCATACTCAACCACGTAACCCAAACCCCGTGCATCCATGGGCTCCAAACCCCACTGTGCTGTCTCTCCCCACAACTGTTCTCCTGACCAATGTCAGCTTCCCTCCAGGATCCCAAGAGAGAGGAAGTTAGTTTCACACCTGACTTATGAGCCAAGGACCCCCTCAGCCTGGTTTGGCCTGCCCCCTCTCCTAAGTGCTGATCTCTTTGTTGTTGTTCAGTCACTAAGTTGTGTCTAGTTCCTTATGACCCCATAAACTGCAGCATGCCAGGCTTCCTTGTCCTTTATTATCTCCCAGAGTTTCCTCAAACTCATGTCCATTGAGTCGCTGATGCCATCCAATCATCTCATCCTCTGTTATCCCCTTCTCCTGCGCTCAATCTTTCCTAGCATCAGGGTCTTTTCCAATGAGTCAGCTCTTCCCATCAGGTGGCCAAAGTATTGGAGCTTCAGCTTCAGCATCAGTCCTTCCAGTGAATATTCAGGGTTGATTTCCTTTAAGATTGACTAGTTTGATCTCCTTGCTGTCCAGAGACTCTCTCCAGCACCACAAATTGAAAGTATCAAATTTTCATCGCTCAACCTCCTTTATGGTCCAACTCACATCTGTACATGACTACTGATGTCTTAGCTCTCATCTGTTTTCTTCTACACACTTAACCATCTGGTCTCCAGAAAGGGAGAGCATGAAGACCTATAGGGATAGACAGGTGAATCAGGACCAAACAGAATCAGCACAGAGACAGGGCTACGTGAGATACACATAGATTATGGATACGTTTGAGGGCAAAATACTTCTTATCTGTAGTCTGTTGCAGAACATAGGGTGGGAACGGAGCATCCATAAGTACCCCTTAGGACTGACTGTGGTAACACCTACTCTGGTATGGTCTCTGGCTCACTGAGCATGTCTAGATTCCCCAGGGAACCTTCCTCATTAGGAAGGTTCCCAGGAAATGTACAAGTGGGTCTTGTACAACTGGTCTGAATATGGAGCCCACAGGGCTGAAATTTGCCCCTTGGTTCCTTAAGCAGGTCATGAAGTCCCTGGTGGCTTTTTCTAGAGCAGCCTCCGTTGGTTCTCTGGGAGGTTCCTCTGCCTCTGATTGCTGACCCTTCTCCAGAGGGTGATGATTTCAGGGAAGAAGCCAGTGCATTCAGTGGAGAAGAGCTTTCATACAGAGCTGGCAGCCAAAGGGAGTACTTTCCAGAGACTGGCCGTCAGCAGATGTAATCAATGTCAAGAACAGAAGCCATGTTTAGTGCCAAGAAGGAGAAAGGATAAGGAATCTGAGGTGGGAGGAGGAAAGGCTGCTGAGCTCCTTGGAAGACACAGTCCAGCTTTGGAGAAACTGGGAAGGACCCCTGGCTCTATTTCAGTCCTCCTACCTGACCTGGAGCTCCAGGCATCAGGTAACCTCATTTGTGTTGGCTGCCTTTTAGGTGAGGTGTGTGCTATGCTTAGTCACCTAGTCATGTCCAACTCTTTGCGACCCACGGACTGTAGCCCTCCAGGCTCCCATGTCCATGGGGATTCTCCAGGCAAGAATACTGGAGTGGGTTGCCATGCAACTGATTTAAATGAAATTTAACCCAGGGATCGAACCCAGGTTTCCTGCAGGTGGGAATCTGCAGGCAGATTCTCTACCCTGTGAGCCACCAGGGAAGGTGACGGGTGGAGAATGACAAATGGAGGGGATTTGGAGTCTGCAGACATGACTTTGTACAGATTTAACACTTGAGATTGATCTGGATAAGTCAGTGAACCTATGTTCTTATTTATAGAGAATGAGGATGACAGTGTGGACTCTGCTCTGTCCACCTCTTAGAGCTGTAGTACAGTTCTTCCAGTTTTGTAAAAACTGGACCATCGCATAACGGCCAGGAGAGTGCAGGACCTAGGCTCAGCTCCAGCCCCTGAGTCGAGTGAGGGACCAGTGTGCCCAGATGTGTGAACACAGCAAAGCGTCGTCAGCACCCAGTTCATAAATTCCTAAAGAGCACCTTAAGGAAGGTATTTCTGCCTCAGAAAGGACATTAAACAGAGCTATGCACATGCTCCTGTGGAACACAAATCTGTCCAGGGAGACAAGGGCACTTGAGTCATGAGTGAAGAAAACAGGGATTTGCCAGTTACTCCCTAAAACTCCCCATGGGAGATTCATGAGGCAGATAACTGCTTTCCTCAGGTTTATCTCATTTGCTGTTGAATTTCCAGACCACAATGCGAAGTAGGTGCTTTGTCCCTTTTTACAGATAAAGTAGAGGGTCTGAGGTTCAGGGAGATGATTTAGTGGGGACTGAGTCAAATCCAGCTTGAGTACGAGCCCCTCTCCCTGAAAGAGACTTCCCGGCAAGGCCTCGGCCTCTTACCTCAAAGGGCAAAGGGACACATTTTTCCTTTCAAGTCTTTCTGTGGCCCATACTCTCATTCTGGTTTCAGGTTGCCAGTCTGGCTACAGCCCTCCATCATTGGCCAGTAACTCCCTGGGTCAGGTTCCACACTTAAAGATGGAGGTAATTGCTTCAAGATGTGGCCCTTTAAGGAGAGCCTAGTTGAAAGGCAAGCTCTTTTTATCAGCCCCACTCAGACTCTGAGCTTTGGAAAAAGGAAATGACCGTTTGCTCTGAGAGGGAAGCTTTTTTTTTTTTTCATCTCCAAGAAGGGAGATGTATTTGCCCTTCTGGAAGAGATTACTGATCGTGGTGAAGTGAGGGGGGTGGGTGATAATTTTATTTATTGGTTTTCTTCCTAAAGTTTCATTATCCAGTTTCATGGCCCTTCATAGAAAGAAACACAAACCACCCTCGTCTCATACCACCCTCTATTTATCCCCTGCCTTCTCTCATTTATACAGGCAGCCTTGAAACAATCAGAACACACGTTATGAAACCGTTGCCTCTCATCTCCAGCCCCCTGCCTGCTCATACTGCCCCCACCCCCACACATTATAGTAGCTGTGTGGTTGGGATAGATCCCAGCAGGATCCCACCCCGTGGGGCTGAGTAGGTGCCCAACCTTCTAGACAAAGAGGCTGAATCCAGAAATCACTCCAGTCTTGGGGATGGGCGCTCAGGATCCAAGAATGTCATTCTTAAAGGATAACCAGGATAAAAGAAGCTAGCAAATGACAGGAAAAAGAAAAAAAGAAAGGTCAGGGGAATGGAAAGGGAGGATGGGGTTATACTGATGAGAGGATTCAGGGTGAGTCAGTGAGTTGAGAGCTGAGAAGTGGAAGTGTGGGCATTGGTCCCCGGAGCCAGGACAGTTTCTGTGTTCTGCCCGCTGAAGGCAGAAGCCACGTTACAGGCATGCAGATTCTTGAAAAGTAACAGGAAGATGAGGAAGAGGCGGCAAGAGTAGATTATTCTGTTCAGGGCTTGGCTGAGAGGGGAAGAAGGGACTGGAGAGAGAAAGAGAGCCAGTGTTCACACTCACACCACACACAGAGTATGCCTGCCCAGTCCAAGAGCTAGGGAGCTGATGGTGGTCGCTGGAGGGGAAGGAGGTCAAGAGGGAAGGTTCTTTCAAATGTCAGAAATTTGATCATGTTTATAGCCTGAGGGATGGAAGCTGATGGTGAGGGAGAGATTAAATGCCTGTCAGATCGCATGATTAATGGCCCTACCCTAGAGTAGCCCAGACTTGGTGGGAACTTCCTCTAAGGCAGTACAGAGGTGAGGGAGGGCCCAGGTCCCTGTGAGCAGGCTTCACTCTGCTCTACCAGCTAGAGGGAGAAACAGGACTAGGACTCAGAACAAAGCCCAGCGCTACTACTGATTAACCAGGGAGTAACCTGAGTCTTCATTCAAGCTGAGTGAGGATGGCGTGGAGGACTGTTCAGCCACAGGAAGGTGGGTCAGGTGGGGCAGTTCAGAAGAAAACTCTGGAATCTATGTATCTTTTAACATATGCTTTTACTGTGCAACCTGAAGACTTACTGGGCTCAGGAGCAGTTCTTTTTTTTTTTTTTTTTTAATTGAAAGATGATTGCTTTACAGAATTTTGTTGTTTTCTGTCAAACTCGGGAACAGTTCTTAAGATGGTAGAACCTCACAGAGGTTCTGACGGTTGCATTCAGTCGTGTCAGGCTAGCCTCAGAAAGGAGGTGTGGGCTTGCTTTCTCTTAGACATGATTCAAGAGAGACAAATAAGGGATGATTCCAGGAAACTTTGAAACAGAAGGATGTAAGTTCAATGACTGATCAGATGATCTTTAAAAATCTTTTCAGTAAATATGAGGAGAGGTTATTTGAGGAGAAGAGGGGAATAGGGTGGGGTTTAGAGCTCAAAGAGAATGGAAAAGATTTGGAACAATCTCTGAAAGAAACCAGCCAGAGATGAATACAAGTTTTGCCAGGCAGTGTTGGAACATCAGCTGTAATTAGATAGAGTAAATTTGTGTGGAAACAAATTGGCATCATTAAGTGACTTTTACCAGCAGTTCTCAGGCCGTGGGGAGTAGAAACATAGGCAAAAGTTTTTGAGGTTTGGCACGGACTGGGCACTGGTGAAGCAAACACACTTCAGACCTAGGGGCAAGAATGAGTTGGGAGAAATTGGTACAATGGAAATGATAAGCCTTAAGGTATACGGCGGCTATGGAGGCAAATACTGCATAAAGGAAGTTGATAAACTAGGAAAATAGGGAGTTATTAAGTAACTGGTAGCCGCAGAAGTTGAAATTAAAGATGTTTTGAGTAAGTAAAAGTGCTAGTTGAAAGGTCAGAGGATTGTGGCTAGAGGAGAGAATTTCAGAGTTGAAGATTTTAGAAGCAAAACACATACATTCTGGATCAAGATGAGGGTCAGGTAGTAGATGGTAAAGAATCCGCCTGCAATGCAGGAGACCCAGGTTCAGTCCCTGGGTTGGGAAGATCTCCAGGAGAAAGGAATGGATACCCACTCCAGTATTCTTGCCTGGAGAATCCCATGGACAGAGGAGCCTGGCGGGCTGTAGTCCATGAGGTTGTAGAGAGTCGTACATGACGGGTGACTAAGCACACACATGGGAACTAGGATAGGGGTCGTAGTACACAACAATGGCTGGAGACTGCTGGGCCTGGAGATGAGGAGGTGGAGCTGGGCTGGGATAAGACTGGCGAAGGCTGATTTTGAGTTCAGGGACTAGGATGGTACTTCTCAATATTAATGACAAAGACTGGGGTGATGATAATGAAAGGGGGAAGCACATGCTAATAGATGCAAGCTAGGAGATAGTAGGTAGAAGTTTTACTAACAGTAGCCTAAGTGAAATAAAGCAACTCCAGGTTTCTAATTAAGACGTTGGTGTGTCTAGTTGAAATGTCCACTTGGAAGGTTAGTATGACCAATCAGAGCCCTGGTATTATCAATTGGAATGCTATTGGAACTTTAATGCAACCAATTTGAACATTATCTTTGTCAACTTTAACATTGGTATGACCAGTTACAACCTGGCAGTTAAAACAGCCAGAGGGATTCTGGCAATAAAGGAAGCAGAGTAGATTCTTATCTTCAAGAGAGATACCTTCTGAAGCTTTTTTGAATCCCACCTGTCTTGGTAGGATTGGGTCAAGATATTGTATATTGGGTCAATATCTAGGTCAGGATATTGTCTTATATCTTGACCACTAGACAATAGATGACTGCATAAATACCATCTTAAAAGACTCAAGTACTCCACAGGAGCTGTGTTTTTAACTCTCCTGTCCCTAGGCCTTGGCATCTGATAGTTGAACAAATGATTGAAGTCTCATGGAAGAAAATTTTCTCAGTTCTCAGCACTCCAAAGCAATTGTTACTATCCTATGGACTATGGATAGGATTATCCTATCCTATCCTGGAGTTCTAGAATCATCCCTTTTTCCTTTTGCACTCATTGTATTCAATTTGCACACATTGTACTCAATCTCTAGCTGTGAATAGAACTTTCAGTTCAGTTCAGTCGCTCAGTCATGTCTGACTCTTTGCGACCCCATGGACTGCAGCACACCAGGCATCCCTGTCCATCACCAACTCCCAGAGTTTACTCAAACTCATGTCCATCAGGTCGGTGATGCCATCCAACCATCTCATCCTCTGTCGTCCCCTTCTCCTGCCTTCAGTCTTTCCCATCATCAGGGTCTTTTCCAATGAGTCAGCTCTTCACATCAGGTGGCAAAAGTATTGGAGTTTCAGCTTCAGGATCAATCCTTCAATGAATCTTCAGGACTGATTTCCTTTAGGATGGACTGGTTGGATCTTCTTGCACTCCAAGGGACTCTCAAGAGTCTTCTCCAACACCCCAGTTCAAAAGCATCAATATAGATAATATTGATCACCAATAAAGAATAGAACTTTAGGGTCTGAGTTTTATGCCAAAAATCACTCTGGCTTCATCTTCTTTCCTTACCTGCTTTAATTTTTACAACTTATTTTTTAACTTGAATTGTCTATTTGCAGATTGCCTCAAGTAGATGAAAGGACCAATAAATCTTGGGCCTGTTTCTTCATCTTGAAATAGGGGTGATAATGTTGACTGCTTAGTCCCTGGGTGGGGGTTTATTGAGATAGTATATGTAAAGCACCCAGCAGTGTTGAGCACAGAGGAGGTACTCAGTGAATCTGTGTCCACCCACCCCTGCTCTCAACACTGGGCTCCCTTATCTGGCTAACTCCTCATGACCAAGCAGCCCCACCTTTGCCCTGTAAGCCATCTTCACATCTGGCTGGCTCAGGAAGAGCTGGCCTCCTCAGCCTAGTGAAAAGCTCATTTTGCTGAATTCTCTGGGTTCTAGATACTTACTCCCTCAGGTTAGCAAATGGACGGTTTGAAGCCTGGCTTTCAGCGATACTGACGGCCTTTGGCCTAGGAAATCATCTTGTCCAAGTTAAAATCTGTGTCTCATGTGGTTTGGTTTTATGAGTTGAAGACGGTTCAGAACACATGAAATTGTGGCTGTAGGGTCAGATTGTTGATATCACCATTCTTGTACTAGGGTTGGGTTGCTTAAGATGACACAGAAAGTTCAGACCATGGCAGGATGTCCTTTCCACCTGCTCACGTCAGGGGTTACCTTCCTAGGGCCTCTGAGGACCATATCATAGTCTCCTTGCCCGGACTTGTGTGTCCAGTGTCTGTTGGGTGGCAGGATTTGGGATCTCGTGGAACATTGCCTTTTTGCCCATGGAGAAATGTTACCCCTGGACGACGGGACGTCCGCCTGGCTTTTGAGATCCTTCATAATTCCTAGTAGTGCTGAGCAGGTGTTTCACCTATCACCTTTGTTTCTCATCTTATTTATGCTTATTAAGTGCATTAATGGCAGGTTGTTGTCTGCTACTATTTTAGGCTTGGCAGGACTACTGGGAAAGATACATATCACAGAAGATTATACTATAACTATTCAGTAAATAATAACCGAATATCTGCTTTATGTCCTAGCTCCCTTCTAGGTTCATTGCAGTGAGGTCTTACAGTGAGATGTGTGGAAGACTGGGCTGAATATTGAACTAAGCCCAGGAGATGATATGGAGACTTTGGTTTTGAAACATATATTATTAACATTAGCTTGTTTTTTGTTTGTTTATTTGGTGCAGAGAATCTGCTGCCTTTGCTTTAAAAATAGACATGGAGAAATTTTGTTCTCTGAGCCAACCCATCTATTTTTCTCTAACCTGGAAATAATGAATAATGGTTTCTATGGACAAATGTGTTTTCTTGAGAAACGTAGCTCACATTGACTCTCAGAGCACAGAGGATAGGATCAGGAACTGTGCAATCCCTGAGTGACCCACCATCAACACAGGCCTGTCCCAGAGAGAAGTGTGACTCACATGTAACAGTTTCAATGTACAATGTAGAGACTGCCTTAAGTGCTATGAATGGAATTACAGTTGTTCCTACTGCCATGGAGGTTTATGATTTTGAGATCTGTTTTTGCCTGCAGGAGCTACTAAGTCGTACATCTCTTGAGACCCAGAAGCTCAATTTGATGACCGAAGTGTCTGAGCTGAAGCTCAAGCTGGTGGGCATGGAGAAGGAACAGAAAGAGCAGGAGGAGAAGCAGAAAAAAGCAGAGGTGAGTGCGATAAACCACATTCTGGGGAGGACCCATACTACCCTAAACTCAGATCAGGGGAAGCTATCCTAGTGTGGCCTCCCAACTCAGATCAGGGGAAGCTATCCTAGTGTGGCCTCAGGCCATCTGGTCAACCCCACGCCTGACAGCCACTGAGTGCCAGAAACATCTATACATCAGAGACCCAGTGATCTGTTAATACCAAGTTATCGGGTTTTGCTGTGGCTGCAGATTTCAGCAGTGCCCAAACCACCCCATTTTGGCTCTAGGTTTTATCCTCCCTCAGGCTGCTGGCAAGGATGGAAAGGAGCAGACAAGACTCAGAGGGACACAAGAGGTCTCCTGCGAGAGATGACCATGTGCTGGGATGGCCCCTGTCATTGTTCATGGAGCCTGGAGACATTCTTTAATATGCATTTCAGTGACCCAGTTGTGGCCCATAGATTTTGTGTTTCTTTTCTCCTGATGGCTCCTGTGGGTGAGCCTGTAAACAGGCTTTCTCTTAGAGAATGTTTTCCTGTGACTTGTTTTGGTTTATGTTTTCTCAGGCTTCATACGCCATTGACTGGAGCATGCCAGATAGTTTTTTTTTTTTTTGATAAATGTTTTGAATAAAGTTCAGGCTCAAGCTCAGAACAGTCTGCTTTAACTTAATATAACCACCTTCTGTGTGTTTCTACCCACAAGCCTCTCCTTTTGTATACTGTGCATTCTGAGATGTGGCATTGTGAGATGTGACAAGAAGAGCAGCCTTTAGGGTTAGAAATGCCTTGGCTCAATTAACTGACCTAACTGGTTAATACCTCTTTGAATTTCAGCAAGTTAACTACTTAATCTCTCTGAACTTCCATTTCTTTATCTGTAAAATGGGTAATTGTGTTATGAAATCAGAAAAAAAAATAACAAAAGTTAAGTCTCTATCGTATGATCTGGCATCCTTGCTTCCATTCAGGCATATCTAAAATCTAAAGATGGACATTGTTCCTTTCAATTAAGCACAAACATCATTGTCCTCTGAAACCTGGCACATTTGTGTTTACTGGGTAAATGCTGGCGATGGAGACACTGCTAATATGCGGGGCATATTCCTTGTGTTGCTTTTGAGAACATGCTCATTAGTAAGAGGTATAGTTGCCAAAATAAAATTTATCTCCATTAAGCTGAGGACACCATCTTCCAGGGATTAAGAGTGCACGCTCTTGAATCAGATCTCTTGGCTGTAATCCAAGCTCAGCTACTCAGTAGCTCTGTGATCTTAGAAAAGTAATTGAACCCTGCCCCCGCAAACCTCTGTTTCTTCTTCTGTGAAATGGAGATTAGCAATACTTGCTATTTGCTCAGTTGTTCTGAGGAAGGAAGGACATCATGTGTATGTATAGTCCTTAGCATAGTGCTGGATAGCAAGCTTTTATTAGTTATTACTGATTGTGTTGTTGAGCATGCAAGAAATGGAAATGTAGACCTAGCTACATTATTGACTGACTGCAGAGTTCACACAGACTGAAAGCTTATCTGTGTGAAGTGTCAATTGAATAGACTATACTTCTTCAATGTTCAGAGAGAAGCAACTGGATTTTCTCCAGATGTAGAGTTCTTTTACCAATATTTCAAGACATGTGAATATACATTTAGGCTTAGGGGCGGAAGACTTAAAACCATAGAGATCAAAACCACGGAAAGAAGGAAGGAAAAAGAAAGAGGGGGGACTATTAAGTCACACAACTGGAACAGTCTAGGGTTTTAAAAGCTGATCTCACTAGATCCAGTTGGCTTCACCATGTCATTAGAAATCAGGTTTAATGTCTCATTTGGTTCTGTTCCATCCTTGTTCTTGGCTTCCCAGATGGCTCAGTGGTAAAGAATCCACCTGCCAATGCATGAGGCATAAGAGATGCCAGTTAGATCCCTGGGTTAGGAAGATTGCCTGGAGAAGGAAATGGCAACCTGCTCTAGTGTTCTTGCCTGGAAAATTCTGTGGACAGAGGAGCCTGGCGGGCTACAGTCCATGGTGTCGCAAAGAGTCAGACATGAGCATGCACGCACCAGCCTTATTCTCAGGAAGGCTCTCCCACGTGTGACGAAGGTGGCCAGAGGTAGCCTTAGAGCCTACTATAGTGGCATAGTGCATAGAGAGATTCTCTCTTTCAAAGGTTCCCCAGGATTGCATCTCATTGGGCTAATTTGGCTCAAGTGCTTTGTTCTGAACCAGTCACTGTAGTGGGTGTGGGCCCACATATGGGTGTGTGTGCGTAAGCCTTAGAGTCAGTTCATGGCAGCAGAATGCTGGGTTAGCACTGAGCTGGATCAGTTCAGCTTCTTTTGGATAAGGAAGGGGAGCCCCCACTTCTAGGCCGAGTACCACTAATGCAGTCATTTTACTGTTTGCTTTATTTTTTCTTTTCTGAAGGATTATTTTTCAGTCTGAGTTTTTGTTTTTGTTTTCCATTAGGCTGTTCATGTATGGGGCACCATAAGCCCTAAGCCCCTGGCCTCAGTTCTACCAGATAACAGCCCTTCCCAGCTGCTAGTACAAGCATTAGGTTTCCTTCCACGTGGAGGAATTTTTTAGGCTGTTGAAACTTGTGAAATTCAGCGACCAGCCCCTCTAACCTGAAACAACTTTCTCATTCTTGTAATTGAACAGGATCTTTGCTGGTATGTTGAGACCCAGCACTCCTGTCTGTAACTCTCTGGAGCATCTGAGGCTCAGAGCCATGCGAAGGGCTGCTTAAGCTGCACTATTGTCCTGTGTGTGAAGGTGTTTGTTTTGTGTGAGATGTTTGGCCAGCTCAGGTCACTGAGGGCATAGGAGCATGATTAAAGGGAATGTTGCTTCTCATCCTGTGCTGCTGCTGTTTTTCTAGTGAATGCCCTTAGCTTAAGGTTCAGCTGATTGCTTACAGTTTGAAAGAGGCAAGACTTTTTTCTTTTTTTCTTTTGAGGTCTTTTGAGCCAGATCTGAACAAACTTTCTCTGTGTAGCTCAGGATTTATCCTAAGCCAGTATCCTGCTGCCCTATAGTCAGTATCAAAGTGATTACAAATATTCATATATAAACCCGAGGACTTTGAGGTGTAGGTTTCCTGTTAGACGAATACAATCCTGACAGCCAGCTCACTCAGGAGTCACTGGTGACCCTTGTGAGACATGGGTGAATACTGGGTTTCCTGTTTACTGTACCTTTTCTTCTGAGCCTTTTGCAGTGGTTCTGGGTCATTTCAGGGGACCCATGTTTGGGTCTGTTAGGTTTATGCCTGAAAAGTAGGATGATAGGAAAAGTGACCAGTGCGAAAAGTGATACCACATTTAGGAGGATGGGACATGAAAGAAAGCGATCCAGAGACAAAGGAAAACCTCTGGGTGGCGCACCTATCAAAGTCACGGTCCTTGGAGAGATCTTCCTTGGAGAAGGGCATTTGGCTTCCAGCACTGGGTATGCAGCGAGGCCTGCAGCTGTGTGTAGGACCAGAGCAGCCTTCCAAAAGGGGACCAGGGACCCGGCGTGTGCTGGGAAATGGAGTCAGCCCAATGGGTCAGGAATATCTCAAAGAGAACCAGAAGCAGTCTCTAGGATTTCCTGACAGAAAATGGAATATCTTACAGCACAGATGCTGTTGTCATGCTTACTTTCTTCCTATTGGTGGGACTTTGGAAAGGAAGGGTTCTGATTTCTGAACTGGGGCAATTAGAATGATGGACTTGGAGTACAGAGCAAAGGCTGGGATCATTGTGTTTGCTCCGAGAGGCGCTAGCCTGACTTAGAGTTTTACTATTCTTGTTTTTATTTTCTGTATTTTATTTTATTTACTCATTTTTATTTGTATAGGAAATATACTCCAACAATTCATATAAGTTAAGAGTTCAGAAAGGTAACGCAGCAAAATCTCCTCTTCCGTGGCTGATCCCCGGCCAGCAGGCAGGCGCCAGTGTTGTCAGTTTGTTTTGTATGCTTCAGAGTTATCCTATGTATGGATGAGCAAATTTAGGTGGATTAATTATTTTCCTCATTTTTGCACAGATACACATTACTTTAGATCTTTCTCTTTTTTAATGAGCAGTCAGAGTTTGTTTCATATCAAGCACATTAAATTATTTTTTTCCTCATTTATATTTATGTTTATATATTATTTCACTCTCTACCCTCATTTAGCTATTTCTCTCTTTTTGGGTGGACATTTGTTTCCAAGTGTTTGCTCTTATAAGTAATGCTGTTGTGAATAAATTTGTAAATGTGTGAAGATATTGAAGTGAAATTGAAGGGTCAAAGGGTACATGCATTTGACCTTTTGACAGGTGTGGAGGTGGTATTCCTGCCCTGATGTGTCAGAGTGCCAGGATGGTCCTAAACTGAGCATGAAGTAAGAGGGAGAAAAACAGCTAAGTAAAACTGTGAACAAGTTTAACAGGTAGGGTAGCATAGGAAAGACTGATTATGGGAGCTGCCCAGTAGTCTCACATAGAAAAGTGCCATTAAAAAAAAGAAATTTGATGGTTAGCAAAGCAGGAGGAATAAATAAAATGAGCTGAGATTACAGAGCAGTGATTAGAACCTCATAAATCACCTGGACTTCATGACATGAGGCCCGAGAACGGAAACACTGTGACAAAAGGCTCCACCAAATGGGAGAGAGACAGACCTGTTGAGAGAAGAGATGGGCTAGCTCTGAAAGTAAGGATTTTAAAGTACACTGAAGTGGCAGGCCTGAGGATGCACACACTGGAGAGCAGCACTGCCACATGGATAGGAGGTTGAGAGGAGAGTGTTCAGAATTGCTGGGCTGCACCACGTGGTTACAGGAAGCAGAGGAGGAAAATGGGTGCACTCCTAATACAGATCCCCAGACTGATGGAGGCAGACAAAGGACAGGAATGGGAGGGAGTGGCAATTTGGAGAGTTCCTAAAAAGACTACTCCAGGCTTCCCTAGTGGTTCAGACAGTAAAGAATCTGCCTGCAATGCAGGACAACCACATTCAGTCTCTAGGTTGGGAAGATTCCCTGGAGAAAGGAATGGCGATGCACTCCAGCATTCTTGCTTGGGAAATCTCCTGAACAGAGGAGCCTGGCGGGCTACAGTCCACAGGGTTTCAAAGAGTCGGACAGGACTGAGCGACTCACGCTTTTACTTTCAAAAGATTCCTTCAGCTAAACACCTAAGTATCGAAAGGCTGCTTTTTGTTTTTGTTTCTTCCCTACCCTCTTGTTTTTAGTTTCTGCCCTGAATGTAGATAAACCAGGAAAACTCCCACTCTGGCTCTAAAGCTAAAGCAAAGCTAGAAACTAGTTTATGAAGTAGAAGTGAAGAGTATCTTGGGAGTGAGTGGCCATTGCTATTTTGAGAATTCATGACAGTGGAGGAGGGGAAACTCACCATAGACTGCCATGCACTGTAGACTTTGGTAAAGCTTACCTTTGAAAGTTCAGACAAAGAAGAGATGACTCAAAAATATTGAACTACTTAGAAATATAATTATTTCTGACTGTGTAACCTCACAAGTAATACCAATAAAAAGGAGAAGCTTAGAGATACCTGAAAGAAACTATAGTTTTCAAAGGGGCTTGTACCAAAGGTCGAAAAGACAAATGAAAGTGCACCTGTATGAACAGTAATCAGGAAGGGCAAACCCCACTCAAAGGGCCAGTGCCTAGGGCGATAGGGAGGTTTCCCTTTAAAGTCACACGCTCAGCGAGAAGGTCAGAAGAAAGAATGGGCTTGGTTCCGCTGATGCTTCTCACAGGTGCACAAGTGCTTGCTGTGAGTGAATTTTAAGGAATCTGAGAAATCAGTGAGTTGCTAAAAAAAAAACTGGAAGTAACCATTTTCTACTCCTCCTCTTTTTTTCAAAATGGCAAAGAAAGAAGGGTTCTACAAAATTCATTCTGCTGAGTTTGAAGTCAACCCTGTGATGGTTTGTGAGAAGCTAGAAGACTAAGTAGGGGTCTGTGTCTCTTAAGAGTGAGTCATGTCTGTTGGGCCTCACTGGTTTCGCCAGGAGTACATCTTGCAGCATTAGGCCCGGAAAATCCCCACTTTAGTGAGGCATCACATGTGGAAACACTGCTTGGGATAAGTCTTGTGGATAAGATATAGGAATTTAGGATGAATGCCAAAATAGGCACCAGTTCAGTTGCTCAGTCGTGTTCGACTCTTTGCGACCCCATGGACTACAGCACACCAGGCCTCCCTGTCCATCACCAACTCCCAGAGTTCACTCAAACTCATGTCCATTGAGTTGGTGATGCCATCCAACCATCTCATCTTCTTTCGTCCCCTTCTCCCACTTTCAATCTTTCCCAGCATCGGGGTCTTTTCAAATAAGTCAGTTCTTTACATCAGGTGGTCAAAGTATTGGAGCTTCAGCTTCAGCATCAGTTTTTCCAATGAATATTCAGTACTTATTCCTTTAAGATGGACTGGTTGGGTGTCCTTGCTGTCCAAGGGACTCTCAAGAGTCTTCTCCAACACCACAGTTCAAAAGCATCAATTCTTCGGTGCTCAGCTTTCCAACTCTCACATCCATACATGACTACTGGAGAAACCATAGCTTTGACTAGACGGAGCTTTGTTGGCAAAGTAATGCCTCTGCTTTTTAATAAGCTGTCTAGGTTGGTCATAACTTTTCTTCCAAGGAGCAAGCATCTTATTGGTACCGAAATGATAATGAACAGTGCCGTAAGATTCCTGCTAGGAAGATTTTTTTGTAGAGGGTCATGTCATCTGCTCTTAGTCCTCCTGCCTGGTGAGCATTTTTAGTCCATAATTTGGATGCTGAAATAGAAGGACTTGAAGTTGTGATGACAGGAAGCCAAATAAAAACTAAACGAGTCAGTTGACATTGGGATTCATGAAGACCCTCAGGCTGGAGTGATGGATAGGTTGGCAGAAAAAGAGTAAAAGAGAGGCCAGAAGAACCTGAGTAGTTCAGAGTTGCTGAAGGTAAGGAGTAAAAAGAGGGAGCCACATAGCTTGAGGACAGAGAACACATGTGTGGATCTGACGAGGAGGCCGGTACTGACCCCTTGTGTGGTGGAGACAGAGCTCCAGCTCATTTGCCTGGAGACTGAGGTGGGGATGAGGTGATGAAAATCAGGGTCAGTGGGTCTAGACCCCTCACTTGAGAGAGATACCAATGAAGGGAACAAGAGAAGAGTAAGGGCAGCAAAGTTCTTGAAACTTACATAAGCGAGAGAAGAACAGGTCTGATGACAGGCAGGGCCAGTGACTAGGAAAGACTAAAGGTTCTGGAAGAGTGACCAGTATGGGAGCATGCCTGGGCTTTTGTTGTCAGTGCTCAATGTCACGTAGGTCTTCACTATGTCCTGTGACCTTGAGATGTTTTTGATTGCTCTCCCAGTTTCTCTCCTTCATTCCTTACGGGTCAAGTACTTGGTGGCAAAAGGAGAAGCACTGGGGGAAAGTGAACTCCCTTTTATTGAAGGCTCCCGTGTGCCAGGCACCATGCAAGCTGTTTACCAAAGTCAGCTGAGTCAAGGGCGGCCCACCTTCTGACGCTGATTCTGGGTTAAGACAGGGTGGGGCCATCTCCAGGCTGATTTAGGTGAGCTGGCTCCAGGGCAGAGTGGCCAGGAGGCCAGGGGCCCGCTTACAACAGCCATGCCTGCCGCTCAGCTCCCCAGGTTCAAGTGGAGTGGCTGGCGTAGGGCCCAAGCCCAGTGTCCTCTCAGCCCCAAGCTGCCACCTGGACCCAACAAGGTTTAGCAGGGAGGAGCTTTTCTTTTTAAACAAAACACAATTTCTACTGGGGATGGAAAACGTTGCATGCCTGGGCAGGTACCAGGGGGCAGACCCCTCAGCACGGTGCTTAGAACATCAGTAAAGGTGGGCAGAAAGGGGCTAACCACTGTGATTGGCTGCCACCCTGACCACCCTGGGCTCTGTTTAGATCTATTGGCAGCCATCTCCTTCACTCTGCCCACAGTCTTCCCCAGCCTCTCGGGTATCTTGTTGATGTGAGCAGTACCGTCATCTACCATATCACCCAGTCCCTGACTCCTCGTCTCCTTTACCCCCACCCAGGTGAGAGGTCTAGAATGTGCCTACTTGACATCACTGAGACTCGTCCCATCTCTGACCTGACCCAGGCAGAATTAGTCCCTCCCCACTCTCTGAAAGCCCCGCCGTCTTCCTGGCATAGCACTTATAACCATTTGTGATTTTTATTTGTGTGTTTCTCCTCACTCACCCATGAGTGCCGCTGCTTACTGTGGCCTTGGGTCCCTGAAGAATGGCACTAAATGTCTGTGGAGTAGATAAAGAAAAGCCCAGTGGAGCTGCTAGTCCAAGAGATTCAGAACTAAGTAGGTATAAATTCTAAAAGTTGCAGTATTTTTCTGAAGTTGACATAAAAGGTCAAAATGTTCTTGAGGCTTCAGAGGAGTCAGGTGTGGTGTTGGGCGTGAGGGAGTGCTTAGGGTTGGGGACCTGTGAACATGTGTGCTGTATGTCTCTGGTACTCAGGTGTTGGTATGTTTGGGGAAGGAGTTGGTGTGTGTAGAAGGGGTGTGTCCACATGTATGCCCATCTCTGCTGTTGCTGGACTCTGCATCTTGGACCCGGACAGGTAATGATGGCCCCCAGTATGGCACGAAGGCATTGCTGAGGGGGTTGTTCAAATTGCAAGACAGTCCTGCGGATGGGACAGGTGAGGGAAAACACTGCATCTTTTGGTTCCTGTGAAGAGAGCAGGTGGTCGTGGAACAGTGACCCCCGGGTGCCCCGCTGCACACTTCCGTCCTTCTGTTCTGCTTTCCCAGGGAGTTCCGCGTGTGAGTGCAGACTGACGCTGAGTGCTTTTTTCTCCTCTCTCTTCCTTCCTACAGTCGGTTCTGAATGTGATCAGTGAGCTGCAGGAGCAGATGTGTAGGCTGCAGCTGGACATCCACAGGCAGATGCAAGAGCGCCTCTCTCTCAGTAGGGACTACCCTGAGGAGGTGGCGGCCGGCGACGGTGCGGCCCGGCCCCAGCCCTGCGGCCAGGACTGTGCCCACGGGGAGGGGTCACCTGTAGGCACCACACTTAAGTATATGGGCGCATGTGTGTGTGGGGCGTCTCATGGCGGAGGGACCGGGGTATCTCCTAACCAGAACCGTGTGCGCTAGCTTAACATGGATCTGCAGTCACCTCTGGGCAGAGCTTGGGACTCCCCCTGGGGGACGTGAGCTGAGCTCTGTGACACTCCCCCAGCAGCATCTGAGTAGGAGAGGCCAGCCCTCTGACTGCCGACTGCACTTATCTGCCTCAGGGCTGGGAGTGAGCTGTGTCAGGTGCCCCAAATGATGGGGCATTGGTATAAAAGGAAGCTTCAGGAGTTCCCGTCCCAGGTCTGACCAGCTCTTCCTCCTGGGCTGGGAGATTAAATGAAGTTTTGTCTCACGTGATTTCTTTTTTTTTTTTAATTTAAGAAAAAAATAGCATCATGAAAGAATCCTTTCAAGTTTATACTTAAAGGGATTTATCCCCAGTGAGAAAATAGAACACAAGTTTCCGTATATTTGACAACTGTCATCGTCTCAGTTTCTGGGGGAAATTCTCCCACATGATCACGTTTGCGGGATCTCACCACCTCTGGGCCTGTGGAGTGTATCTGACTGGGATTCTAGACTTGACCCCTCACACTGGTGTCACCAGTGTTTTGTGATGGCAGCTGCACAGCCATGATCCTGTGCCTCTAGTGCTCCCTACTGAAGAGGACCGGGAAGGTCAAGGTCACGATAGCCACGTCTGTAGGAAGTTGCCGTGATGTTATATTCAACTATGAGACGTGTTGAAAAATCTCTACTCTGACTTGGGCATGAGAGGACAGGGCTCGGTGGGGAAGAAAATGAGAGTCAAGATGAGGTGCAGATTTGGAAAGGGGAGCTCTGACAGGGTGCTGGCCCCATGGAGAGCGGGTCACCCCAGAAAGACTTGTGAGAGAAATGAGAGTGGGCACCAGTGCTAATAGCTCATGATGGGCAACAAATAGTTGAGAAGGAAGAGGCTGGGCCCCAGAGGTCCCCAAGCCTGGAGATGGTCCTGCTCGGTGTCCCCATAATGGCTGCTCCTTCAGCAGTAACCTGCACACTTTGGGTTCTGCCATCAGCAGGCTTGGAATCCCCCTCAAGCACAGCTAGACTCAGAAAATGATCTTGGATCTGCTACAAGTCACAACAGGCCTTAAAGTCTAATGTTGCAGATCAAGGAGGCAATAATCTTAGCTTGGAAGACTTTTTTTTTTTTAAGGGCAGCAACAAATGTTCACCTCATTTATAAAAAAATATCTTAGTAAAGATTTTTAGTAAAAAAAAAATTTTAGTTAAAAAAAAAATCTTAGTAAAACCTACACAGTTCAAGTGGAAGCGATGTCACTTTCCGGTGGATTGTCTCAGAATGCAAAGAGCTCCAGGCCAGTTAATAGATGGCTTGAGTTGCATGTGTTCATTCATCAAGAAATAATGCATACTTGACTATGTGCCAGAGGTTAGCAAAGCTCATGGAGTTCACAATATAGGAGGATAACTAGCCACTAGCAGTCACACCGGTAAATGTTTAATTGCAAATGATGTAAAAGATGATACAGATACCACAAGAGTATAGAAGGGAGATCTGAGGAAGTGTGGAGGTTGGGATAGCTTTGCTCAAGGCAGTCTGAAGGATGGGCAGGGATTAACCTGGCAGACAACTCCAGACTGAGGGAGCTGCAGGTGCAAGGGCCCAAGTCAGATGGAACTAACAAGTACGGGTGTGGCTGGAGTAGACCTGGGGAGAGCTAGTAATACAAGAGTCAGGGCGCAGGGTCAGGCCCAGCTGTGTTGGTCACGGGTTAAATTTCATGATCTTTGAAGAGCAGGGAAGGCCAAGATCAGACTTGTGCTTCAATCGTATTGTTCCCCTGGATGCCATGGGGCCAGGGGATTCAAGAAGGGCAAGACGACAGAGGACCAGCCAGCAGAGAGACTGTCCAGGCTGTCAGCACTGACTGCTGGATCAGAGTAGCCACAGTGGGGTTGGAGTTAAACAAGAGACTCAGGCAGTTTCCTTGAAGGTAGAATTTACAAGGCTCTGTAGATTACGTATGTTGGGGGGAAAGACCAAAGAGATGCCAAGGAGGGATCCTGGGTTTCTGACACAAGATGGAGATGTCATTTAGTGAGACAAGGATATCTAAAAACGGGAACTGAGAGTTCCGCTTGGGCCATGACAGTTGGAAGAGGCCCAGATGCCATCCATGTGGAGATGTTAAGTGGAAAGTTACATGAGTCTGGAGTTCAGAAAGTCTGTGGAAGTAATCACTTTTATGCTAATTTTTCTGAATGAAACCAGTCAACAGGACCATTTGTCTGTTAAAGGACCCTAGGTTTGGGACAGTGGTGTCTGTACTAAGGGGTACTGTAGAAAGCAGGGGCCCTGGGGTCAGAAGATAACAGGCCTGATTTCCAGCTCCACCATCAGCAAGTTGTTTAAATGTCACCTTCCCACTCAGCAACCTTCAATGGCTTCCTATAATACGATCTAAAGAATGGCTTCAGAATTCTTTATATTCTCATCCAACAGCCTTTACAGTAAGGTTCCACCTTATCTCCTGACCTTATTCCCACTGAAGGCTGCCCATCCCCTGCTCCAGCCCAACAGGCTGTCTGCCTTCATGCTTCCTGTCTGCCCTCTCCCTAGATGCCTCCCCTCTTCCTCCTTTCTTCAAGCCAACTCCCTCCTCAGAGCTAGAACACCCAGGCCAGCCTTTACATTTCACACTTGAGCATTTGACCTTGCAGTGTTTGATTTCCATCCTCCTGGCTTGTCACTTCCTCCCTGACCCTCCCTTTAGGCTCCTCAACTCCCCAGGCAGAGAGATGCTCCCACTTAGCTGCTTCCTGTCCCTTTGTCTATTAGAAGCTGCCTTGTTTTTGTTTGTTTTTTGCATCTCTGTTTCTCTTGCTCCAAACCCTACCTCTCCTGTCCTTTACACGTGTGTGCATGGTTTGGGTACCCCCTACAGGGAATGCAGATGCTAGAAAGGTGGAGGGGAACAGGTTCTAAAAGAAAAAATGTTCTCTTCCTTATGTCTGAAACTCCAGGCCTTTGTTTTGTAATAGGCACACAGCTCTTCCTGAAGCAAGGACCGGCCATCTTTAAAGATTGGAGCCAGCCGCAGTGCAGAGCCTGATGTGGTGGCTCCTGCCTTGGCGTCATCCTCTGTGCATGTGCTTATTATGCAGGATTGTAGATCCTGGCAACACCCTGCTCTTTAACCATCAGAACTCTGTCTTGCTCACTCGTCTAGGAGTTGCTTCAGGAGCTCCGGCACCTCAAAATCAAGGTGGAAGAGTTGGAAAATGAACGGAATCAGTATGAATGGAAACTGAAGGCCACCAAGGTAAGAGGCAGTCCTGCTGTTTAAGGAGAGGCTTTGAGCCCCGTGGGGAGGGTCTGTGTCCGAGCCTGGGGTGTGCAGTAGCCTTAGCTTGAGAAATGTGAATTGACCCCATTGTATGCATAGGTAACAGTGTGCAGATTGTGTGAGCAGATGGATCTAATCCAGGAGGGCTCTTCCCCTGGAGAAAGCCCCCGAGATTATGAGTTGCTGAAGTCACAGTCTCTATGTCCCACAGCAACCCCCAGGCTGAGGCGCTAGATGAAGGCCAACATTATCTTGGCTGCATTGTTTTAAATGTAGCAGTCCTTCTGCTGTAGTAATCAGTTTCTAAAAAGAGGCATGCTTTATTTTTAGCAATTCCTAAAAATATGTACTTGTCTTTTTTTTTTTTTTCCCAACCAAACCATATTTCTATTGAACTGAGGAGCTTGCTGTTTAAAGGATACCAGTGATATATTATTTTTGCAAAATAAGTGTTATCCTTCCCTCTTTTGTTTCTTCTTTCATTTTCTCTACTAGTTGAAATGGATTCAACCCACACATTTATTGTCTTGGCCAGAACACTGTATTTTAAAACTTTAAATTAGCTTGCACTTAAGCAATAGGAAATTTCACATTAAAATACAGAGTTAGACTTCCTTGGGAGCAGAGGAAGGACGATCTGGGGTTAAGGGAAGGAAACCTTAAAACCTGAAGCAACTTTTTCCTGCCTGAGGAACTGGCCTGGGCTACCTAGGGTGCACACACGCCTGCCTTTCCACCAAGAGCTGTGCAGCGCCACCCACAGGCGTCACCAGGTAGTCCCGTAGGCATTTTCATCTTACTGCTAAGCGAAAGTCGCTCAGTCCTGTCCGACTCTTGGCGACCCCATGGGCTATACAGTCCATGGAAATTCTCCAGGCCAGAATAACGGAAATGGGTAGGGTAGCCTGTCCCTTCTCCAGGGGATCTTCCCAACCCAGGTATCGAACTCAGGTCTCCCGCACTGCGGGTGGATTCTTTACCAGCTGAACCACAAGGGAAGTCCAAGAATACTAGAGTGGGGAGCCTATCCCCAACAGATCTTCCCAACCCAGGGATCAAACTGGGGTCTCCTGCATTACAGGAGGATTCTTTACCAACTTATCTATCAGGGAAGCCCATTTTCATCTTAGGATTTTTTTTTTCCAACATCTAGTTTATACTTTATTTTTCTATAACTTTAAGTGATTATAAAAACAATAATGATCATTAGATATAAGTTTTAAATCACAAAAATTTAAAGGAGTAAAAATCACTCGTATACCACCCAGGAGATAACCACTATTAATATTTCCTTCCAGGCATTTCTCTTTTTTTGGAGGATGGGGGTCTCTCTGTTAATTTTTGGTGTTGATAATTTATTCACAATTTTATACCATATTGTTAAAAAAAAAAAACTCTGAATGCGATGTTGATGTATATATAAGTGTAAATAATTTTCTTAACTACTTTATTGATGAGGAAGCTGAGGCACAGAGCAGTTAGGTAACTTTCCCCAGATCTTATAGCTATTCAGCAGCAGTGCTGGAGAATCTGCTTGTTCACTTACTGCTCTGTCTTTATCTAAGTGTCCCCTTGTATGCTCTATGCGGCCCAGGCCCCAGTTCTAGGAACACTGTTTCTCTAACATCTCGGAACCTTCCATCACTATGATCCACTCAAGCAAGTCCTGTCTTGGTGAAACCTTTAAAGTTATACGCACCGCCTTCTATTATAAAACCAAGTAGCTCTTAAATCACCAAAGCGCTCTGCCTTGGCACATAGACCTTTGAGATACTAAGGGTTATTTAATAACCACCAGGTCTGAAACCCCTCTTTGTGCCAGGATGTGTCAAGCCCTTTGCACACGTTTTCTCATTTGGGCCATAAAGTAACCCAGCGAGGTCGGTTGATTTATTATCTTCCATTTTTCTGCTAAGGAAACAGGCTCAGAATGGCCAAGGTGAGGTTTTGATCTGGGTCTGTGTCATTCCGTCATCCTAATTTCCTGCGATTGAAACCTGTCTTGTTTGTTAAAGTTCTTTAGTTTTCTGTGCAAAGCTTCTCAGTCCCTAAATGTGGCAGTGCAGTGGCTATAGGGCCTGGTCCCTGGGTTTAATTAAGGGAGATGGAGCACCCCGTCTCTGCTTGGCACCGGTCTGCATGACTTTGTCCCAAACCTCTTGCCACACAACTCCAGTCTCAGTGGCCATGGAAGTACCATACTTTTTCTGATGGTCAGATGCAGGGCCTCTGCACTGTTGTAGACTTCCCAGCTTTGGAATAGACACCTCTCTGAGCATAAGAGAGCACCTGTCATTTCTGGCCTATTCTGTGAAAATTGGCATACAGGAAGGGGCACCCAGCCAGTTGATCTGTAGAGTTGTAAATAAATGACCTTGCCCAGATGCAGGCCTCAGAGAGAAGAGCCTGGGTTCTGCCTTGATAGATCGGCCCCTGGACGTCACTGGTGTCCACTGTGAGGCCTGCAGACAAGAATTGGGTATGCGGATTCCTAGCAGAAACTAGATTTCGCCCTATCTGCAAAGAAGGGGAGAAATGGGTGTAGAAGTTGCAAGAAACGTTAAGAGACTATCTTCCAAGATTAGTCTGGCCCTTACAGAAATGAGACAGTGAAGAATCTGCCTGCAATGCAGGAGACCCCAGGCTCAATCCCTGGTTCAGGAAGATCCCCTGGAGAAGGCAGAGAATGGCTACTCACTCCAGTATTCTTCCTGGAGAACTCCATGGACAGAGGAACCTGGCAGGCTACAGTCCATGGGGTCACAAAGAGTTGGACACGACTGAGCTAATACTTTCATTTTTCACTATAGAAATGAGAGGCATTTGGATCGAGTCTCAGAGCTAAGGGGTTTCCCGGGTGGTGCTTGTGATAAAGAACTCACTTGCCAATGCAGGAGACGTAAGAGATGCAGGTTCAATCCCTGGGTCAGGAAGATTCCCCTGGAGGAGGGCATGGCAACCCACTCCAGTATTCTTGCCTGCAGTATCCCATGGACAGAGGAGCCTGGTGGGCTGCAGTCCATAGGGTCGCACAGAGTCAGACACTACTGGAGAGACAGCATGCACACAGACAATGCTAATGTTTTCTGAAGCCACTGTCACCATTAATTATAAGCCCATGGGCTCCACAGCCCTGAGTTAGCTGTGACAAGCTGCCACCTAACTGCAAGTCTCCACAAACCGTTTGGCACATCTGGCCCCGGCTCTCCGTACTCTGTGGGTGGAAGCCAGGCAGAGGGACAGTGCTCTGTAGGGACTTCAGGTAAGGAAACCCACTCCTTGCCACCTCTTTGTTTTTACCTGGTCCCAATTAGGGGACATTAAGGAAGGTTTGTCCAGACCCTTGGAGGAAGGCTCTGGGTGCCCTAGCCCCATAAGAGCAGCCTTCATCTGTCTATCCTCAGTCGAATCCTTCACTGCTCCTGCTTTCTCCCCAGTGATGTACAGGGATAGTTCTTCATCCCTTGGTTTCCTGTGAGGATTGAGTGAGGGTTGATGTAAGAATGCAATGTGCACTCCATCCATGTGTCCTGAAACTGAACACAGGAAGAGCCACCAACAGGCCAGTGCTCATTTGGTTACTTGAGTTGTTCAAAGATGACCTCATGAAAGGACAAGTCCATACCATAACCTTGCAGAATTAAGGTGGGACACCACTGGGCTACCATGGGGGAGGGGTGCTCAGAGTAGAAGCTGTTGCTGTGTGTGCTGTTGTCTGCCTGGGAGTCAGTTCTCACCCCCTTTCTTAGTCTGGCTTGATGCTCAGAGAACTAACTAGCTATCCATAAGGGAAGGAATAGGATGAGAACAACAATAGAAGTAGCACTGATTGAGGCCTTACTGCCTACAGAGCATGAGGCTAAGTTGTTTGTAACTACTATCATATTTACTCCTCACTACAGCTCATGAGCTAAATGCTATGCTCCTGGCTTTGTAGATGAACCAAGACTCAGAAAAGCTAAACCACTTACCCAACTAGGAAATGAGAGAATCCAAGTTTGTTTGACTCCAAAGCCAGTGTATCTCTTAGGATGGCACCCACCCAGTTCTGATTTTCTTATGAGTATGAAAGGCAGGGACAACCTCATGTGTGCCTGCATGCTCGGTCATATTCGACTCTTTGTGACCCCATGGACTGCAGACTGCTAGGCTCCTCTGTCCATGGGATTCTCCAGGCAAGATTATTGGAGTGGGTTGCCATGTCCTCCTCCAGGGGATCTCCTTGACCTGGGGACTGAACCCGTGTCTGCCTGCGTCTCCTGCATTGCAGGCGGATTCTTTACCCACTGAGCCACTTGGGAAGCCCCAGGAACAACCTCACCTCCTATTACGTGTGAAATTTAATCTGCTGTACTCGGTAGACATTTGGGTACCACCCAGTGCAGCTGCCTATATGAATGTGTGCACACCTGTGTTGTACTCACATGCTTGATTTACACAAGTATGTCCACTCAGCATACCTGAGTGCTTTATGTAATTACATTTGAGGAAAGGAGCATCGGTGCCTGAGGTTGGGCTGAGGCAGTGACTGTGCATTCAGGGTGGGAGAGTTTGAGGGAGGGAACTCGGCTCACGCATTATCTACTTGTGGTGATTTGCTTTCCACTGTATTTCCTGTATGGGGTGGAAAAATGAAAGATGCACGTACTTATTACAGTGGTGTACGTACATGCTGTCGCAGGAGTATCTTGGGAGGAAGAAGACCATGTCCAGAAAGAGAATTCATCTTTGGACCAAGGGCAGCCCTCCAATTACACACGCTCGCACCTCCTCAGGCCTCAGTGGTGTGTGGACTACAGAAGGCAGGGGAGGGAAAGAGTTCAGTCCAGTCAGGGAGGAAGAAGCAGGAGAAAGAGCAGCTAGGATGGTCAGAGCAGGGTGGGGAAGTGGAGAGGGGAGGGCCAGTGTCCAGAATGGCCAGGAAGAGCATGTTTATTCCCCAGAGCGCCACCTTGTGGGGAGGGCGGTAAACACCTCTCACTGCTCGCCTCTTCCTACTTTGCTCTGACCTGTTAACTTCCTAACGGGTCCTAGGACCCGTGGGCTCTGGACTCTGACTGGAATTGCTTTCTTATGGTCTGGTGGTCCCTCTGAGCTGGTTGGATGCCTTTTTCTCTTCCAGGCTGAGGTAGCCCAGCTGCAAGAGCAGGTGGCCCTGAAGGATGCAGAAATTGAGCGTCTGCACAGCCAGCTCTCCAGGTCAGCAGCTCTGCACGGTGACCACGCAGAAAAAGGTAACTGGCTCGGCCGTGACAGAGTGCAGTCGCCCCTCGGCCTGGGTTCTCTCTTATAAGTGGGCTTGTGAGTCTCTGGGTATGTGAACAGCTGTGTGAGGAGGCACGCGGTGTGCACATACATGTGTGTATGTTCGTGTGTGCACGCATGGGTCTGTAAAGCCCAGCTCTCTTGTTGAGCCATGGCCGTGAACTCTTCCCTGTTCGAGGCCTCACCTCTGGAGGCTTTCCTCAGATGTGCCGTCACCACTGGAGCTCTCTGGGCCTCTGCCTCTGGAGCGTTTACTCTTCCCCTTCAGTGCAAGGACTTGTCTTTGTGTCATCGCCACAGAAGAGGCTTTAGCAATTCATTTGGTCATGGAATGGTTCCCCGCCTGATACACACTCAAGGGCCAGAGTGATGAAACAAATCCATCATTTCTCGTCCTTTGGATCTCAACTTAAGTGTTAGCTCTCGGAAAGACCTAACCTGGCCATCCTACCTCAACTAGGTGCCCCTACTTTTCTCAGAATCATCATTCCTGTTGTTTCTCTCATAGCATTTACTATAACCAGTGCTGTGTTTTTTAAAGTCCCTTTGAATAGACTGTCATCCTTCCTTGGTGGCAGGGACTGTGACTGTCTTACCTGAGAGCATATCCACAGAGCCTCACACAGCATTCAGCCCATAGCTGCCAAGGAATATTTTTTGAATAAATGAAAGGATAGTGAATGGTTCCTAGGGAGTTCAAGTCTTGCTGATTAAAAATAGAGGCTAAATCCTCAAATATTCTTATTAATGTGTATTTAATATTTGCAGTTGTTTGCCTTACATGCAAAATGATCACACACCTTCCAGCTTCTCCTCTTGCCCTCAAGCTTCAGAGTGTTGCTGGAGAAGGTCATGTGGCCCTGTGAACTGGCTCCACTACTAAGTCTCCTCCGGGCCTCAACACCACTTAGCTTGGATCCCTGGCAGGGGTGGGCAGCCATGCAGCCCTGAAACAGTGGCTTAGGCTGGAGAAGGAAATAGTGACACATATGCTCATCCCTCCACCAGCCTTTCTCAGTGTTTTCACCAGCCATTGAGTGTGTCATCTATCTCCCATGGTCTAATGTGGAGGATGCAGACCCCTAAGATACTCTAGACTATCTATGATGCTAAATTTGGATAGAGAACTCCCCAGGCCATGATTTCAGGTCAGGCAGGTTTCCCCCTGCACCCTGTGCCTCCCCACAGACCACACTTTCCAGGGCCTGCCTCGGGTACCTCTTGGAGCTGATCTTTAGAGCCTTGTTCCGGTTAGGCCCTGCCCAAAGCATCAAGATTTGCAGTCTTCATCTGGAGCTTACCACCCTTCACTCCACAAACCACCAAGAGCCTAAGACACCAAGCAGCACTCTATACCTTCCTCTGAAAAATGAATCCCTACGTCTATTTACACAAAGTCTGTCAATCCATTCTTCCTGCTCTTGTTGGCTGTAGCAGGCAGCCAGAGGAGATGGGGTGCCCATTCGTGCTTTTGTCCCTTGTCTCCTGAAGTTTACTTACATTGACATACTTATTCTCTGTAGGATCCAGTTCGGGATGGGTATGGGGCTTTGTTTTGGAAAAACTATGTGCTAATTCCTCAGTTCGGTTCAGTCACTCAGTCATGTCCCACTCTTTGCGACCCCATGAATCGCAGCACGCCAGGGCTCCCTGTCCATCACCAACTCCTGGAGTTTACTCAAACTCATGTCCATCGAGTTGGTGATGCCATCCAGCCATCTCATGCTCTGTTGTCTCCCCTTCTCCTCCTGCCCCTAATCCCTCCCAGCATCAGAGTCTTTTCCAATGAGTCAGCTCTTCGCATGAGGTGGCCAAAGAACTGGACTTTCAGCTTTAGCATCAGTCCTTCCAATGAAACCCCAGGGACTGATCTTCAGAATGGACTGGTTGGATCTCCTTGCAGTCCAAGGGACTCTCAAGAGTCTTCTCCAACACCACAGTTCAAAAGCATCAATTCTTCAGCGCTCAGCTTTCTTCACAGTCCAACTCTCGCATCTATACATGACCACTGGAAAAACCATAGCCTTGACTAGACAGATCTTTGTTGGCAAAGTAATGTCTCTGCTTTTTAATATGCTCTCTAGGTTGGTCATAACTTTCCTTCCAAGGAGTAAGTGTCTTTTAATTTCATGGCTGCAGTCACCATCTGCAGTGATTTTGGAGACCCAAAAAATAAAGTCTGCCACTGTTTCCCCATTTATTTCCCATGAAGTGATGGGACCAGATGCTATGATCTTTGTTTTCTGAATGTGGAGCTTTAAGCCAACTTTTTCACTCTCCTCTTCCACTTTGCTCAAGAGGCTTTTGAGTTCCTCTTCACTTTCTGCCATAAGGGTGGTGTCATCTGCATATCTGAGGTTATTGATATTTCTCCTGGCAATCTTGATTCCAGCTTGTGCTTCTTCCAGTCCAGCGTTTCTCATGATGTACTCTGCATAGAAGTTAAATAGGCAGGGTGACAATATACAGCCTTGATGTACTCCTTTTCCTATTTGGAACCAGTCTGTTGTTCCATGTCCAGTTCTAACTGTTGCTTCCTGACCTGCATACAGATTTCTCAAGAGGCAGGTCAGGTGGTCTGGTATTCCCATCTCTTTCAGAATTTTCCACGGTTTATTGGGATCCACACAGTCAAAGGCTTTGGCATAGTCAGTAAAGCAGAAATAGATATTTTTCTGGAACTCTCTTGCTTTTTTGATGATCCAGTGGATGTTGGCAGTTTGATCTCTGGTTCCTCTGCCTGTTCTAAATCCAGCTTGAATATCTGGAAGTTCACGGTTCATGTATTGCTGAAGCCTGGCTTGGAGAATTTTGAGTATTACTTTACTAGCGTGTGAGATGAGTGCAATTGTGTGGTAGTTTGAGCATTCTTTGGCATTGCCTTTCTTTGGGATTGGAATGAAAACTGACCTTTTCCAGTCCTGTGGCCACTGCTGAGTTTCCCAAATGTGCTGGCATATTGAGTGCAGCACTTTCACAGCATCATCTTTCAGGATTTGAAATAGCTAATTCCTAGACCTCCACCTGTTTGGCGGAATGACTCCCAGCCCATTTAGGCCTTGTCCTTTGACCTGGCTCTCCAGACTAGTTTGTGAAGAATTCCAAAGAGTCTCTGTTGGGTCCAGAGTGGGAGAAGGACAACTGTCATCTACCACAGACTGACAAAGACCCCTGGGCCCATAGGGAAATTCTGTAGGTTTATGATGAACTAAGACTGTTTTCCTTGACTGTAGAGTTTGTTTCAATATATTTATAGATCCAATTAAACATTGTTAGTCAATTCTGACTATGCCTTTCCTAATTGAGCCAGGTACCTGGCTCTTTTTACATAATCATTCTTTCCCTGTCTCTCTTTGGCTGGAGACTCTTTCTTCCCATTTTAAATTCTCCTCTGGTATCATCCATGGGACTGTGTGATTTTTGATTCTCTCTGAAACTAGTTAGCAGCCCAAGTACCTGCTTACTCAAGTTATAAAGAATAAATGTCAATTTTCTTCTGGGATATCAATTGTAGAAAGTTTGGGGGTTCTTCTACGACACCCTTGAGTAAATGACATTTTGTTCCCCCCAAAAAAAGTGTCTATAAAGAGAAGACAAAATACCAGGTTAATTTGTTGAATTATCCAATAAATATTTAATGAGACTGACTGTGTGCCAGACACCATCCTGGGCTCTTTGAAGAAGTAAGGAGTGATGTATAATTTATTCACACAGAAAGTTGTAGCATCTTAGCAGGTAGAACTAGTTGTCTGCATTTTATGTAAATAATTCTTCCTACACTTAAATTCTTTTAGACCAAGAAATTCAACGTCTGAAAATGGGGATGGAAACTTTGCTTGTTGCCAATGAAGACAAGGTAAGATGGCCACTGAGCCGCCCTGTCCTTTCCCTGCAGACCTTCCTGGTTCTGTTTGCTCCCTTCTGGTCTCTGATACTTTGGGCAGGGCTGTGCCCATCAGGACACTGACTCAGGGAAGTGTCAGGAGATCCACCTCTGCTTCCTGGAGACTCAGCTCAGTTACCTGCTTTTGATTTTGATGCCTGGGAATTTTGCCTAAATGGAATCTCTCAAAGGCAGAGTAAAGCCATGTCTGTTCAGGCTGGTTTGGGGGAAAAAAATACACTAGGGTTACTGCCTATGTCATAGCTGTTGCTCAGACTCCTAACAAAACTTTAGAGCCATCCACCAATCAATCCCCCATGTTCATCATCTGGTGATAGACCCTTCATAAAACTGGGACAGACCCATCAGCCTTCTTTGTTCTTCACGTTGAATCCCTGTACAATCGTAACATAGCCACCTCCATACTACAGAGCACCTATCTGGCACAAAGGTCAGCTCTAAGGATCACAGGCCCTGCATTTTACAGACCAGGAAACCGAGATTCAAAGTGCTTGAGTAGTGTTGCCCAATGGTCAGGTAACAGCAGATAGCGGAGCCAAGGTCATACCCACGTTTATCTAACTCTGAAATTCGTGTGTCGTCCCAAGTCCCCAGCCTTTGCTGGGGAAGAATTGATCCCCTCCGGAAATTTCCTCTGTTATGTAAGGAATCTCAGACTCCTTAGGTATTGAGATAAATATGACAGCTTTATTTTAGTCTTTTTTTTTTTTTTGGCATGTAGCTTCAGAGGACAATGGGCTTCCCATGTGGCTCAGTGGTAAAGAATGTCACCTGCCAAGCAGGAGGCACAGGTTCAGTCCCTGAGTTGGAAAGATACGCTAGAGAAGGAAATGGCAACTGACTCTAGTATTCTTCCTGGGCAATCCCATGGACAGAAGGAGCCTGGCAGGGCTACAGTCCATCGGGTCACAAAGAGTCAGACATGACTGAGAGACTAAGCAACGGCAAATAGAGGACAGTACTTGGGTCAGGAGGCAGGTTTCAGTGGCTACATCAGGGGGGTAGGGAGACAGTTTCTTGCTTCAGGAAACGTTTGAGACGTTCGAAGGCTGTGTCAAATGGGGGTTGTTTTATAAGTAGAGATTGGACTCCTAGCCTTTAGGGAGAGCAGGAGTGTTTACGACGGCCAAGGAGGCAGACCACTGAGAACCCAGGGCCTGGGCACTCTGTCTCCCTTTGAGGTGTTCTAGAGGTTCCACCCAGCTTTTCCTTTCTGTGTGCGCAGAACGTAGCCTGGGCCCCACATGAAATCGCCTCAGGTGCCAGTGTTGCTGTTTACATGGTAATCTGTTTTGCCCTGTGACAGGACCGTCGGATAGAGGAGCTTACGGGGCTGTTAAACCAGTACCGAAGGGTGAATGAGATCGTGATGGCAACCCAAGGTAAGAGCAGCGGGGAGCTTACCATCTTCTCCCCAAGGTATTCCATCTCCACTGTGTTAAATGCCGGGCAGTCCTGCCAGAAGAGTCTTCATTTTCATTTGGAAAAATGCTCTGCAGGAAGATGGAGCTGGTTAGACTGCCCTGGATGGTGGGAAACTGGCAGCTCTTGATTTCCAGAAATTTTGTCAAATGGCAGACAGTTCAGTACTTCCAGGGACTAAACTTTCCAGACCATCAAGAGAAGAAAGCCTTCAACTTGAACCACTGGGAATCCCCACCCTCAGGAGATCTGTGCATCTGCCTGGCATACTTCTTAGAGGCAGTGAGTGTAGCCAAACCTGGATCCGAAGGCAATTTAGTACCCTCACTGGGAATTAGAGCCTATCCACCTCCTGGAGAGTCTAAAAGCATCCCTAGCAGTGGCCAGGACACTCGGGGAGCCTTCTTTGAGTTTCTGGGTGCTTGGGTTCCCATAGGAAGTCACAGGGCAGGGAGAGCTGTTTGTGTTTCATACTTGCTGCCCAGGCAGCATCCGTGTTGTGTGGGCACCCTGGGGCAGATGCCCGATGGCTGCCTTGTTGGTCACGCTGTTGACCCGGGCTCCCATTACAGATCCCGAGAAAGCAGCTGTTTCACAGGAGAGGGCTGCTATGAGGGTGCTCAGGAACCTCTCATTCGGGCTGAGCTGCTGCTCCCTCTTGGGGAAGAGCCAACCCCTAGTTTGGGTTGTGGCTGCCGGTTGTCACCCAGGGCCACTGCCAGCCCTGCACGCATGTCACAGGCTAATTTCCTCTAATCCTTCTGGATCTTGGGTTAGGTGAGGGCCTGAATGCCTGTGGCCAAGGAATGAGAAGATTGGAGAGGAATAATTGGGGGGTGGGGACTTCTCTTGGTTCCCCCAGCTTGAGCTTTGACCTTGAAACGGCCTCCTGGAAGCCCTTGCTTAGATCTGAATCACACTTTTAATGTCCCTTAATGTTTTTCTTTATCCCTCTTAATGAAGGAGAGACTGTGTTAGAATTTTGTGGTACAATTATAGGTTTCTAAACAAGCCATGTCGTGGTAATGATCTGCATTAATGCTTCCAGGGCCTTCAGAAAGAACTCTCTCCATCAATGAGGAAGACCTGGAGGGAGGTTTCAGGAACTGGAACACTGCGAATAAAGGCCCCGAAGACCTATTTAAATCAGAGGTACTGTGTTTCCATTAATGATGTGGGGTTTCAGCAGGCCCCGGGAGCTTGCCCTGAACCTGGGGGAGGATCAGGAACCTGCCAGGTATAAATCTTGACAGGTAAAAAAAATTAAACCAGTGGAGTCACCGCAGAGGCTTTGGGGAGACACTGAGGGTGGAAGGAGCCAGGGCATAGGCCTGTGTTCCTGTTGGGGAGAACAGCAGAGTGGATACTAGACTTCTGAGGATGGGAATTTTCTCTTTTCTAAGCTTTGTTTTGGCCATGCTGGGTCTTGGTTGCTGTGAGGGCTTTTCTCTAGTTGCAGCCAGTGTGGGCTGCTCTCTAGCTGTGGGGTGCGGACTTCTCTTGTCGCCGGGCACAGGCTCTAGAGCGCATGGGCTTCAGTAGTTGCGGTTCCCGGGCTCTAGAGCACAGGCTCAGTAGTTGTGGTGCACAGGCTTCGTTGCTCCGTGGCATGTGCAGTCTTCCCAGACCAGGGATAGAACCCATGTCTTCTGCATTGACAGGCAGATTCTTTACCACTGAGCCACCAGGGAAGCCCCAACTTTTCTTTTTCAATTGGTTTCCTTGTTTATTTTTGCCTTTACTCTCTGGAATTTGAGCATAGACCAAAGGGGTATTTTTATTTACCACTGCCTCTCCAGGATCTGCAGTGATGCCTGATACCCAGTTGTATTCAACAAATATTTCTTAATGAATGCATCTTGCACATTTGGAGGGATAATGAACTTTTGAAGTGATACATTCCTGTTTCATAGACAACCTCTCTTCCCTGTAGCCAGCATGCAGATTTCCTTTTCTCTTGTTACAATTTGGTCCAGTTCTATGGCTGCCTCTGGACTTAGTCTAGATACACTGGGCAAATAAACTTGTAGTTACAGATCTCAGATGGAGGAGGGACTTCAGCCCAGAATTTAAAAGGTTCTTAAAACTCCAGAACAGTCACACTGAGGAGGCTTAGTCCAGCTAAACCCTTTTAATTAAGGGAGGGGCAAATGTGTCACCTGGTGGCCCAGTTAGGTAGTCAGAGCAAGCACCCCAGATTGCTGGCAATGGTGGCAATAACTGATATCCAGTACCGGTGTGATTAGCACTGTACATGACTCACCTCATTTATGCCTCATGACACCCCATAAAAGATTCTTCTTTTATTGTGCCGTAGCTGAGGCTCAGAGAGGGTAAGTAATCTGCTCTAGGTCACATAGCAAGTGGGTAGCAGAACTTAGACTTGAACCCAAAAGCCCAGGCTTTTAACAACACTACATACTATAATGCCAGAGTTCTTTCTAAATAGACCAGGAAGATACCAGGCTCTAAAGAAGACAGCCATTAAGTCAGTGAAGACATTAAATTGCGTCCTTGTCTACCACCATTAGCTTGCGTTCATTCCACCTGTGAGACCCTTGCTTTTCTGACCTTGCTAAGCCCATTCTCATCTCTCAAGATTCAGCTTAAGTTTCTCCCCTCTGAAGCCTCCCTGACCTTCCCACCAATGAGAAGGGTCCCTTCCGTTCCCATACTATTAATATATTATAGGAGTGTTGCATTGATCTTTCATCCTAATTAACTTACCCACCTCCCTGATGGCCTGTCAGGCAGTGGATGCTGCTCCTGTTTGTTGATTGACTGTATGAATTACAGTGTTGCTCATTGCAAACAGAAATCCACTCTGGCTAAGTTACAACAAGGTGCACAGTGGCTCACTGAATGAAAGGAAAAGCTCGAACCAAGCTCAAAGAGGACAGGGCGCAGGGATTCGGGTGTCAGGACTAACTGGTCAGGACTCTACTGCAAGGATGTGAGCTTGGGCCCTAGAAGGAGAGGCAAGTTGGCCATGGCTTTCAATATATCTTGCTTGTTGGCATCTTAAAAAAGCAAGGCACCAGTGTTGCTGTACCCCCCGTGGCTATACCCAGGGCGGGAGACGTGCCTCCCCAGGAGGAATTGTCCAAACAAGGGGAAAGGATGGAGGCCGGTCTCCAGGCAGCGACTGTTCTTTCCAGTGACTCTGGTTCCCATGCAGGTGTCTCCAAGAGGCAGCCCTCCCACGGCGGGGCCACCCCCACTACCGCAGAAATCACTGGAAACCAGGTAGGAGGCCCAAGCGTTTCCGTGAAGCTGCTGTGCTCTCAGGCCCCTCTCAGGGCTCCAGACGAGGCGGTGATCACAGCCACCCTGTCCTGGGCCCACCTGCCCTCCCGTAGTCAGGGCAGCACTCCAGGCCCAGCAGTGGTCACAGCAGGGCCAAAAAGGTGGTGCAGTCATGAACCATGCCCATGTTCCCCTGCTGCAGAAGGGCTTCCCTCCCCACAGGCCGAGGGGCCGGGTTCTTGTCACTGAGAGGAGTTCTGGCCAGGGCCTGGGGCCTCGGGGAGGGGGCTGCATCTTCTCTGTGCCCCCAGGGGCTCCTCAGAGCAGAGAGTGCCCCACGCCATGAGCCTGTCATTGCTGCCAGCAGCTCTGGCATGGCCTTCCTGCTCTCAGAGGGAGGCCAGCCCTGTGACAACACTCCACTCTCTCTCCAGGGAGGGCCTTTTCTCCTCACAGGGAGGTTGGTCCAGTTGCTTTGAGGAAGCTTCAGATAGCAATGAGCTTATTGTGGGCTGGCCTATGTGGTCACCAACTGCCTCCTGACTGATACCTTCGAAAATCAACCTACTTCTAGTTACTGATGTCAGCTCTTGAGAACACGTTTCCAAGGAACAGGGATCTGGAGCTCCACTGCCAAGGGCAGGCTGTCCTTCAGCCAAGTGACAGGAGTTTCCCCAGAAGGGCACTGAGTCTCCAGAGCCTAGGCACTCAGAACCCCCCATTTTCCATAAAGCCATTGTTACTGAGCTTTTAGCCTCAGAGGAAAGCAGTCATGCCACGGATGGCGACTGGCCAATTCTTAGTTTTGCAGAATAAGAAATTTGCTTGATGAGTTCACTCAGAATGAAGTCAACACTGAGTGACTCGCACTGACTAGACTCATAAGAGACTAATGTAGCAACAGATGCTGATTTATTCATATGAACTGAGAAGTATCACTGCCAAGGAGACTTGTCACAGGTAACCCTTGTGACCATGGGTGGTGGTGCCGCTTCTCTATCCAGTTGGTTCCCTTCTCTGCAAAATAGTGCCCGAGAAAGCTGATTCCTCTGAGCAGACTGCTCAGGGCTCACAGAGTTGGAGCAGAGGGACAGAGGACCCCAGCGGGTGATGCTTTGAGCTGTGGCCGACGTGCTCATCTCCACTCGCAGGTGGCACGGCCTCCCTCCCTGGATTTCTCTCACACTCACAGACCAGGCAGTATTGGCCCCTTTTCCTCTCTTTTGACTCCACAGACATTGGCTTTCTCTTATGACCACACAATAGCCAGTGCCCACTGATGCCACTGAATTGTGTATTCTTGGTTTTTGAGGACTGTCAAGGACTTTTGATTTGGATTTCAGTGATGCTCTCATGCATTACCAACACATGGTCAGACCAGACCATCCCCAGAGTGGGCCAGACTCATCTTACATGTAACAGTTATGATGAGAGGGTGTTGAGTTTTTTCCTGACCTTGACTCTGAGCCCAGGATGGAATACCAGTTAAATGTTGAAATATCCTCTGTATGAATGATACTACGTTCCTCCTCCTCCAGTAACTGTTTCCTTTTTTATTTTCTTTTGTGTTTTTCCAGGACTCAGAAAAAACTCTCCTGTAGTCTCGAAGACTTGAGAAGTGAATCTGTGGACAAGGTCAGTCCGTCAGTCTATCCATAAAGATGACTGAGTTATTTCTTTGAGGTCAGCACAGTGCCGGGACATGCAGGCCAGGCGCTGTCCCTACCTGATGGAGGCTTTTATCAAGTTGTTGAGGAGGCAGGAATTTTATGAACATTTTGAGAAAACTGGTCAGCTATGGCCCAAGGCATCCTAGAGGCACGGTGAGTCAGAACACACTGCCTGGAGTTGATGAGAAAAGATGTTGAGGTGGGCATGGGTAGGTTTGGAGAAATGGTTTGGGGAGCAGGAGGCGGTAAGGTCAGAGGCGGGAGTCAGATGGAGCCAGAGTTCTTAAATCCTGGCCCTATTTCCCCAGGGCACTTGGAATGTTGCAGAGGTTTTGAATGAGGATATAATGTGGATAAAGATGCCCCTGGGAGTGGGTTATGGAATAAAGTAGAAGATTGGAGAGGAAGCTTCTTAAAGAGTCTAAAAAGACAGGAGGAGGGCTTTGTGGTTCCTTATATGGGGCTAGCCCTTGACCACGTGGGTGCCCCTGTGCTGGAGAGGAGGGTCACAGATTCTTGGGCAGCGAGGTCGTTGGATACACAGGGGTGCTGCCCTGTAGAGCACCCCAGTGACCTTACTGCGTAGATCCCTTGGGGTCCAGCAGTGGGCCAGGCTCCCTGGTGATACAGTGGGAAACCAGGAAGGCAGGAGCCTGCAGTGGCTTTGTTCCATCACGTGCCTCAGGCTCCCTGCGGTCTGTCCAGGCCGTTAGACAGTGACCTGTGTTCCCTCCACCGATTGTGTTGATCTGACATAGAGATGGGGAGGGAGCGAGGGGTGAACCTTGCAGATCCAGGCCAGCGGGTGGCCCTGAGTTGCTGCCATGACTAACGCGGGTCTCTTTCTCTCCACATAACTGAAATGCTCCTTGCCGTCCCCTAGTGTGTCGGTGGGAACCAGCCCTCCCCTGTGGTAGAACCCAAGGTATTATACATTAACCGCATGTCCCTGTTGTCTGTATGAGGCTGCGCTGTTTGCTGGTCTTTTCATTTAGCAAGTTACAGCTTTAGTAACCTTAAAATATGTTACCTGTAAGGGGTAAAAGAAAAGATGAAACCTCCTCTCCTGCTTTCTTCTTCCATGCCCTCAGCTGGATACTGTGCTTTCATCTCCCTTATCTGTGCAATAGGACTTCTTATCTCCCCCATCTTACAGGCTCTGAGAAATCCGTTTTTAAGGCAGAGTTGTTCTGATCTCTGGGGAGGGAGAAGTTATGATCTCAGCACACAAGCAGAGGAGTGAGACCGCTCTCGTCCTTTCTGTGGTGATAAGTCACGGTTAAACACCCAGGGGCACACTCAGAGCAGGCGCACGGATCCTTCTGCAGTGTCCCCACATGTGGATGTCTGGCCTTTGCTTTCTAGGACTAAGAACTCATGACATTGTAAGACACCCTCTGTATTCTTCTCCAGCCCCGTTAGATGCACGTCTGGACTTCCCTAGAATGTGCCTCCACTGATGGGCTCTCCCTGTGGAGTCCACGCAATGAGTCAGTCTCCCCTGCTCCTGACAGCTCTGGAAGTGGAGTCCCTCAGGCCCTCTCTCAGTTATCTCCTGTGCACATTCACAGGCCCTTAAAGGTCCTAGTCCATATCCTTGGAGCGAGCAGTGAGTCCTCTCTGTTGTGCCGGGACCACACTTGAGCCTGGTGTAGGTGGGGTCTGCCCGCTGCCTTCCTCGCTCCAGGGACTGATCTTGTCGTTAACTGCTGTTACTGTAGACCTCGGGTGTATGATATTCTCTGTGCTTCTATGTCCTCATGTGCTAGGCCAGGGGCAGAAATTGTTATTCTCTGTTTAGAAACAATAAAATGGAGGTTATGAGGGGCTAAAGAGAAAGAACTTGGCCCAAGTTGGTCTGACTCCCGGCGTTGGGTCTCCTGCTCAAGGGCGCTGCCTCTGTGCCCTTTCAGGGCAGCGCCGTCTTCAGCCGTCTGCTGCTCCTTGCCTGGGATTTCCATCCCCTGACCAGGGTCATTCTTCTCAGAGACTGCAGTGCAGTTCTGGCTTCGGGCACTTCCGTTTCCCCTGTGTTGTGTCCTGATGTTGCATTGCCTTCTCCAGCAATGAGTGCTTCCTTCCCAGCGTCTCTTTTGGCTGAGCAGAGCTGAGAGCCCTTTCCAGTGCCCTTGGTTCTTTCACTGTCTTTTTCATGTGCCTGAGCTGCCTCTGAAGCCTTCTTCCACAAGGCTCTGCCCTCTGTAAGTCTCAGCTCTCCAGCGAGCTCCTAGGGCAGCCCTCGGGGGTAGCCTCGGCTGTCTCTGCCCTGTCTTAGAGGAGTGTGTATGATGGTACGGCAGGATGTGTTTCTGAACCCTTCTCCACTCCCATATTTCCTGTATAAAATGGAACTTTGGAGCCATGCCCTTTAGCTGTCGAAAATTTGTGAATGCTGCCTTCCCCACAGTCAGTGGTTCCTGGGTCTGACTATGCGTCAGAGCAATCTGAGACGCATGTTAAAAACACAGACTCCCAGGGTGCACTCCCACAGGGGCTGATTCATGGGTGCGGTGGGACCTGGGTTTTTATATTACAAGTGTCCCAGGTGATTATAAACCAGCCCGTGTCAGGGCTGGTGTTTGGAAACTGTTGCTGTTGATCATAAGTCTTAACAGGTCCCATCTGTCCCTCATGGGTCATCATGAACTTAAAGACTGTGCGGTGTCCATCTCTTCAAGTTCCAGTTATTTCTCCCTTACCAGCCAGTTCCTTCAGAACCCCTTGAAAATTTAGCCCACTATTCTCATCTCTCTCCTTTCTGAGCTGATTTATATAGGATTAGTATTCAGTTTTCAATGACTAAATTGAGTTTCAAACAATTTCCAAGGCATGCCTTATAAGGAAAGTAAATTCAGAAATTTACTGGGCACTTGGCTTTTAACTAAATGAAAGAATCGCAGTCACTGAAGTCTCCCACTACTCTTCTGACTTGTTCGTTTTGAAATCGGTTTCATCTTTCTTCTTTTCTACTTCTGTGTCCGATCAAGTGATCCACAAGTGATTCCCTTGGTTACATTGCTTTAATTTCTCTTTTCTTTTCACTCAAATGAATTTACTACTGTGTTTCCCTCGGGTTTGTGGGTTTAGGGCCCATTAAATCCTTCTTGACCAAATAAGTGCAATTCTTTTTTTTTTTTAAGTGCAATTCTTCTTCATCTCGAATCACCTTTTCTTTTTGGGACCCTTTCCATGGCCAGAGTCAGCACAGGGCCCACTGCCCTGGACTGAACCTCACGCAGACTGTGACCCCAAGTTCCCGGGGAACTTCGTGCTGGCAGGCGGCCCTCTGACCCACTTTCTGTTGACACCTCCCCTGACTGTGTTCTTACCTTCTCGCTTCACCTTAACCTGCTGCTTTCAAAATAACTATTATTGTAATATATAAATACGATCAATAGATAATATTATCTATAGGGTAAAGCAATAGGTATAACATTTATTGGAATTCTGGTTTGTATGCTCAGAGAGCTTGAAGGTAATTCTCGTCTGTTGATTCCTTAACCTCTGAGCACAAGGCCAGACAGCAAAGGCTTCGCCTTCTGTTCAGACATGGCTTCTGTCAGCCCTCGATTTGAGCTCGACTCTGTCCCCATCTCGCTATGCGGCTTTGGGCAAGTTTCTTTCTCGGAGCTCTGGTCCTATTGCCTGGCCTAGACTAAATGACCTTTGAGGAGTCTTCGAGTTGGCCTCAGTTTACAGATGGTTCTTGAAGAAAAGCGAGTTGTTCCTGCATCCAGAGATTTCCTAACTGGGTTTGAGCTGGAGAGTGACAGCTAATTGAACATCTCCCTCCCTTTCCTTCCCTTAGGATGGCCCTTTCCTGGCGGAGCACAAGTACCCCACATTACCTGGGAAGCTTCCAGGAGCCACGCCCAACGGAGAGGCTGCCAAGTCTCCACCCACCGCCTCCCCACTGGACCCCGCAGGGAGCAGCCCGCTGAGGCTGAGTGAGTGTCCAGACCCCAGGCTGGTGGCTTCTGGTGCCTCGGCCTTGGCACTTCCATTGTTGCACGAGGTCCCTGCACCCTCCCCACCACAGCCCACAGCTGGAGAGCAGTGGGGGTGGGCGGACGGGGCAAGTCGTACCTCAGGGTGGTCCCATGTCCAGAGACTATGGCTGTCTTTCTGGGCTCACTGTTCCCTTCCAGAGCCCAGAGAATCAGGGTGTGTGCCCACCTTCTTTCCACCTGTGATTATTCTACCCCCATTTTCTCTTCTCCTCTGTTCCTCCTCTCTCGACTCCTTCCTGACCTTCCTATTTTTCCTCTTTCCCTCCCTGCTAGATACCACACTCCACCCTCCCTGGCCCTCCCCATTCCTCCTCTGCCTCCTGATCTCTTTCCTGTCTCTGCCTTCCTCTCTGCAGCCTCTCTCTTACCAGTAGGGTGATTATGTGCTCTTCCAAGGAAGAGCATTTCCTTAGAGAAGTGGAGTCAGTGGGCAAGGATGCCAGTCCACCAGTAGCCTTTTGGTGCTTAGGATCTGATGGAGGTCTTTGCACAATAGGCTGTATTTCTCCAATAGCAGCAGCAGATTGGTAGGGGGAGGGGTGGGTGGGTGCTAGAAGACCGGAGCATTCTGGTCCTGACAGAGCTTTCCCCACCCTTGACTCCTCATCTCTGGCTGTTTCCGAGCCAGCCAATGTACAGGCTTCTGCCCTTGGCCAGTACTGCCTTTGGCTGCAGAAACTCCAGATAAGCCCTTGAATGAATGTGTCCTAGCGACACTCAGACTGGACTTTCCTGCAGCTTCGGATCATTGTAGTTTGATCTGAGTGAGCTCTGGCATGTGCACAAGAGCAGTGGGCGGCCTGGCATATTCGGCCCTCACAGCTGCCCCTCTCCCTCCATGTGTGTGGATGCCTTACCTGCCAGGAAGTGGCACCAGGAGCATTTGGTCCCCTCACTGTGTGACCCTGCAGGTCAGGCTCAGTCACCCTTCACCCCCACCCTTCCTTGTGGGATTATTTTTCTTCCTGTTTGAGTTTTTCCCTCTTGCTCGATGACTCTTGTTTATTTCTTTGCTTCCCTATGACTCTGTTGGGCTGGACTTTGGCCTCTCTTGCTTCTTCATGTGGCTTCTCTGCTTCTTGGTTGGCTGGAGACCGTGGCCGGAGTGTCAGTGCCCCCGTATTAGGTACTGTACCCTTCCAGGTGAGGTGGAGAGTGAGACGCCCTTGCTTGCCTCCCGGGACACCCTCCCTTTTCCAAACATTCAGCCAGGTCCCCCTGCTGCCTGCACTCCCGCGTCTCCCTGGGGGGAGAGAGAGGAAGCTCCTTGCTGGAGTTATCCTGCAAGTACTGGGGCCCCGTTCGAAGACATTGCTCACCCAGATTTGAAGCCTTAAGCTCACTAACTCCCCAGAGAGAAAACCTGGAATGTGCCTGAGCCCCTACTGGTCTCCGAGATCTTGCTGTAAAGTTCTGCCCTGAAAGCAGGGCTGGGCAGACTATTCTCGACTCCCACTGAGGGAATGGCCCAGGCTTGGGGATAAGGTTTGCAGAGGTCAGGTTCCTTCTTGTCATTCACATGTCATTTCATTCTTTCAATCTCAGGAGACACAGAAAGTGGCTGGGATGACACTGCCATGGCCAATGACTCATCCATGTCATCGGGCACCGAGTCCAGCCCCCAGTCTCCCCTGACACCAGATGGTAAACGGAGCCCCAAAGGCATCAAGAAGTTCTGGGGAAAGTAAGTTGGTGGTGATGATCATTAATTACATTGTTCAGAATTAATATTCTTGGCTGAGCAAAGTGTCTCCATAACCCTCCTGTTTAATTAGATTTTGGAACAGCAGTAAGCACAGAGTGGTTACATGTAGAGAGAAGACTTTGAATTATTTTTTAAGGCCCAGAGAAGGAGAACTATGAAAGGCACCCCTTAAGTATAGCCAGTTGCCTTACATGTCATTCATTTTAGGCATCAGTCCATCCCACAGACCCTGAGAACATCCTCTGCAGCTTATGCCTCATGTGCTTTGGAGAGATGCATGGGTGAGACCAATTTCTTCCTCCTCAGGGCTCAATCTGTGTCTTAAGCGATCTTTGAAGATAGAGTGCTGAGTCTTTGCTGGCCTTGGTGACCCAGTCTGCAAAATAAGGCAGAAACTGGGGCCACCTCCCAGGCAGCAACCTGCACTTTGACCCCTCAGGGAGAGGGACCCCATCCTAGAAGCAGGGTTAGAATTGAGGCTGGGTCTTGATGCTGGCCCTCAGGGGAGGCACTGGGAAGCAGGGCCATCCAGAGCCCTGGGTGTGGCTTGTGAGGCCCTATGTAGGGGGAGTGCACTGACCTCAGGCTTCCAGTCTGCCCTCTGATGGTCTCCATGGATTCCTGTCCACACAGGATCCGAAGGACTCAGTCAGGAAACTTTAACACCGATGCTCCAGGGGTGGCCGAGTTTCGACGAGGTGGGCTCCGGGCAACTGCAGGGCCAAGACTGTCCAGGACCAGAGACCCCAAGGCTCAGAAAAGGTAAGGCTCCCTCCAGTCCATCTGCAAAGAACCATGTAAAATCCTGCCCAGGATGGAGTGGGGATGGGGGCTGGATGCCCCAGAGCCTCCAGAGATGGAAGGCAGGAGCCCCTAGGCCAGAGCTCTATCCCTTTGACACGTGTGGACATTGCTCATGCTTATTTCTAGGTGCACTGAGGCAAAGGCAGGGGCTGCCTACAGCCAGGGTGTGGGGTGGGAGGCGGCGCTCCAGCCCCACGAGTAAACCTCAGTCTCAGAAGTGTGGGGTCAAACACAAGTGCTTGTGAAAGTTCTTATGAGGCTCACGTGAGCTCCTCCAATTTAACCCTGGCGTCAGCTGGCCACATTCAAGGGTCCCCTTCCCCCGGGAGACTGGTGGAGAGAGCACGGCCTGCTTCTGGGGAAGCCCCTCCTTTCACACAGACCTGCAAAAGGCTGTGGGGGCAGCAGGCAGATCTGCCCTGATCCCTCATGACACACTGTACCAAACCCTCCTGCAGGGGCAGCTTGGAAGGGTTTATCAGGGGATCAGAATGGGAGATTTTTATACAACTGTTCCCCTCACACCCTAATAAAAAAGCATTAAGAAAAAAAAAAGAAACTTTTCCAAAGATCGCCCTGGTGGACACCCTCTTGCCACCAGCTTTATCCCCCTGCTTTCCCCAAATCTCCCTACTCGGAGAAGAGCCTCTCCCTTCTGACCTGCCCAGGTGAACCTTTAGTCCTGTGTCTTAGGGAAACCCTTTTCCATAACCTCTGCTCCCATCAGATGATCCCCACGATATATCATCTCCAGCAGAATATCTCCTACTAAAGTCTGAGTTTCTTAGCCATGAACAGGCTCCAGGGGGGCCTTTCTCAAGATTGGGCTGTGACATTTTAAATTTAACCAAACAGTAAAAAGTCAGGATTTTTTTGTTTTTGGCTGCGCTGGGTCTTCACTGCTGTGCGTGGGCTTTCTCTAGTTGCGGTGAGTGAGGGACTACTCTTCATTGCGGTGCTCAGGCTTCTCATGGTGGCTTCTCTTGTTTGCTGAGCACAGGCTGTAGGTACACAGGCTTCAGGAGTTGCAGCACATGGACTCAGGAGTTGCGGCGTGTGGGCTTTTAGGGTACACAGGCTTCAGTAATTGTGGTGCATGAACACAGTTGCTCCATGGCCTGTGGGCTCTTCCCAGACTAGGGATCAAACCTGTGTTCCCGGCATTGGCAGGCAGATTCTCATCCTCTGTACCATCAGGGAATTCCAAAATGTAAGGTTTAACCCTCTTAATTTTCTTCCTCCTGAGATTGCCAGACACCAGTGGCAAGTGCACGTAGGACTAAGATGTGCACAACTTGCAGACTAATTCTAGTTACAACAGTCCAGACCTTGGTGAGGGGGGAGTGATGTTTCCCTGGTATGGCATGCTGTTCACAGACCTGCACCCCTGCGGAAGGGAGCATGTGTGGACATACCCTGCTTCCCCACCCAGCCCCCTCAGGTTCCCAGGCCTTGCCAGGCTCTCCCATGTACACTCTCAGGACCTTCGGTGAGTGTCCCCAGACCCATCCTCCAGATGTCTTGCAGAGAAAACCCGAGGATGCGTAGCCCTCCTGGTCCTGCTCTGCGAGGGTCGTGGATCCGTGTTTACCTTTCTATTCAGAAATGTAAATGCTCAGCAAATGTTAGTTTTTAGAGGCTAGAGAATCTAAGGATGTGGTCTAAGAAGGCAGAGACCAGTTCAGAGCCATTAGAAAATAAGCCACAGGAAGCCTTTCCATATATTCCATGAGTATTCTAATCTACTTGGCAGTCTTCTGACCTTAGACATTAATGGTTCTGGGATGAAAAAATAAAGCCATCATAAGCTTGAATGATGAAATTTTGTTCCACTTCTGGCTTTCCTTTGGATTTATTTTTGAAGAGGGGATCATTGGTTGGGTGTAAGAACTTCTCTAAGACCCTTAGGCGTTTTTCCTTAGAGCAGGACTGCCTGGTTAAGGGGCCCATTCACCGTCTGCCAAGTCACTTGGGTGTGGGGCGGCCAGGGTGGGGAACTTTCTCTGCCAAAGGCAGAACTGCAGTTCCAACCACAGAGTTGCTTTGTTTGGATGTCTTTGTGCTTTGTTAACAGTAACAATGGATGACAAGGAGAATGGGAATGAAGGCCTGATAAGACTGTATGTTTATCACAGCTGTGCTTGTGGTAACAAAAATGAGCTTGCTGGTGGGAAAGAAAGGCCTTTATTACTCTTTAACAGAAGTGTGATATAATTATATGCTAATACTCTCTGGTATTTATAGTTTATAGATATTTAGGTGTAGCCTTTAAAAAATATTGTCACCAATATTCGTATAGGAAAAGTTCATTGTTACTGAAAGTCTCCAACCCTAATCCTTTCTTTTTTTTTTTTTCCAGTGGAACAGTTGTTTGCTAATATAGTATTTGATAATGACGTTTTATAGGAACTCTCAGGTTATAGAAGAATCCATGTTTAAAAATTTTCCTGTTTTGCTGATTTACGTTCCAATGGACAGAGGAGCCTGACTGGCCACAGTCCATGGGATCGCAGTCAGACATGACTGAGTCATACACACACACACACACACACACACACACACACACACACAGAGCACTGCTGTACAGTGAGTGCTTGTTGCACCTACAGCCTTCTCAGCATTAACTACTTGCAGCTTTTCTTTGTTTAAACTTCTAGTTTTATAGGCCTCCTCAAATTATATTCTTATTGTTAATTTTGTTTACATGTTTATTTCTTTTGTGAATTGTGAGCATTTTTGCCCATTTTTATTTAGTTATGAATATCTTTTAGTTAATTTCTATTTGTTCTCTATACAGTATATTAAGATATTAAGCCACATCTAAAAATTGTGATAGATCATTTTTCAGGTTTGTTGCAGACTTTTCTTTGATATATGAAATTTTTAGGTTTGTGTACAATAAGTTACCAACTTTTCCTTTGTGATGTCTTTCATTATTTTGTTTTAAAATTTTTCAATAATGTTTTTTAAACTGGTTTTAAACAATGAATTTTTAAAAAGTAATTTTTAAAAACTTCAAAAGTCATCTATTTAGAGATTTATTTTGACGTGCAGTGACAGAGTTTTTTTTCCCCAAGAGAAAGGAGAGTGTAAATGTTTAAGTCAGCCAGACTTTAAAGCCACACGTCTGGCCCCCATCTCTGGAGGGGTTTTCTGAGTTCGTCTACAGAGTGTATTGTCTTAGTGACTCTAGCTTATGAGGAGTCTCTGATCAGAGTGCTTCCCTGCCTCAGACCCCATCTCACTGCCTTTATCCCAGGGTCATTTACTTGTCTGGGCCCCTTCCACAGTCCAGAGAGGGTCCACCCAATGTACTGACAAAGCCCTGTGTTGAAATTTTTTCATAAGTAAGACATTTCAAACACAGTTTTGAGACTGCTGACTCTTTACTCCAACTTCCCCTTGGTCTATGCTTAGACTAATATCAGATGACACTGGAATAGCCGTGGGCATTCTTGAGAGCTGACTTAGGGGAAGTTGAGTTGGGAATCCATTTAGTTTGGGTTTGGTGGAATTATGTTGATGTGGTTTGCAGTCCCTTCGTGTTTAGCTTACTAAGGTTTCATTAATTAGCTGTCCTACTATAAAAATGGCTGCCAGTGTGCCAGTGTGCCCAGCGCTCTGACGCAGAGACTCAAAGTCAGAGATCTTGTTCCAAAACGAACTTGTCCTCTGGCATTTGGTTTCAGAAGTATGAGGTAGTGGGAAAAGAAAGAACATTTGAAATATACAAAACCAGAAGCTAGTCTGTGGGAAGTCTTTCCAGTCATCAGATTTGCATAATCCTAAACAGGAGAGATTTGGTTCTCTTGGTGCTTATTCAAAACAGAAGTCCTCTCTTTTCAGAAAAGGACTAATGAAATACGTGCAATGGTAAGGGCACCCTGTGTTCTCCATCCACCATGGGAATGGCCTGTTTGATAAATTGCACGTACATCATTTTAACTGCAATTTGGAAAGATGTTTTGGAGCATGTTAGTAAAACAAGTGGTTTGGCTGTATACGAAAGGTACTTTTCTCTGTCATCTCTAAATCACTTAACACCATGTTCAGCCCCGGACCAGAGTATGGGAGACCCTGGCACTGACAGAACCCCAGGAGGTGGGAAGGTTGGGTTTGCTATTGTGGGAATACCACAGGCTTAGGAGAGCAGAGACCATTCACAAAGCGAGAAATGGGAATATGATTAAGAATAGAGGAGTATGTCAAAGCTCTAGGATGTTTTGAAAAGGTCTACACGACAGAGGCATTCAAATTACAGTCTCAAAAACACTATTTCACCTCAGAACTAAAATGTCTGTCTGATATGTAGAACATTTGTTTCTTCCCAATTCCCAGAAACTTAGAAACTAAAATTAAAAGCTAATAGAATGTGAAATAAAAGTGATAAAGTGAGCACTGAAATTAAAAGAAACTAGTCTGATATTAAGAAAAATATATACACAAAAAATCCCAGATCAAACCAAATGCAATAATTCACCAAGAGCAACAGATAAATTCCAAACAAAAATAGTGAATTTTGTGGTTGTTGTTCAGTTGCTAAGTCATGTCTGACTCTCTGCGACCCCATGAACTGCAGTACGCCAGGCTTCCCTGTCCTTCACTGTCTCCCTGAGTTTGCTCAAACTCATGTCCATTGAGTCAGTGACGCCATCCAACCATTTCATCCTCTGTCACCCCCTTCTCTTGCCTTCAATCTTTCTCAGCATCAGGGTCTTTTCCAGTGAGTCAGCTCTTTGCCTCAGGTGGCCCAAGTATTGGAGCTTCAGCATCAGCATAAGTCCTTCCAGTGAATATTCAGGGTTGATTTCCTTTAGGATTGACTGCTTTGATCTCTCTGCTGTCTAAGGAACTCTCAATAGTCTTCTCCAGCACCACAGTTTGAAAGAATCAGTTCTTTGGCACTCAGCCTTCTTTATGATCTCTCACATCTGTACATGACTACTGGAAAAACCATAGCTTTGACTAGACAGACCTTTGTCAGCACTGAAATTAAAAGAAACTCTCTTTTAAATAAATGTAATTAAATAAGTGATGTCTCTTTCTAATACGCTGTCTAGGTTTGTCAGCTTTTCTTCCAAGGAGCAAGTGTCTTTTAATTTCATGGCTGCAGTCATTGTCGGCAGTGATTTTGGAGACCATGAAAATAAAGTCGGCCGCTGTTTCCATTGTTTCCCCATCTGTTTGCCATGAAGTGATGAGACCAGATGCCATGATTTGCGGTTTTTTGGTGTTAAGTTTGAAGCCAGTGTTTTCACTTTCCTCTTTCACTTTCATCAAGAGGCTCTTTAGCTCCTCCTCGCTTTCTGCCATTAGTGTGGTATCATCTGCCTGTCTGAAGTTGTTGATATTTCTCCCAGCAATCTTGATTCCAGCTTGTGCTTTATCCACCCCCACATTTGCATGATATACTCAAAATAGTGAGTAGGTTCCTTGATTGTTGTTCAATAAAGTGAATCAAATTTCTTGATGATTTTACATGATATACTAACTTTGACCAAGATGATGTTGCCTAATATGCAACAGCCACAGGGACGTTAAATAAATGTCAATTCAAAAAATATTTAAGAAACACCAGAAAGCTTGAATGCTGTGGAATTTTACAGCTTGTATCTAAAGGACACTTGATAGTTTTCCTAAATTTAATGATTCTAAAATTGTATTTAACAATACCATTTTTAAATTGTGAAGCTGAAAGGATTTTTTAAAAAACTATCAAAATAACAAACATTGGTCCATTGTGCTAGAAGGAAGGTGGAATTAAGCTTCTCACAGAAAATACAGCCCTGCCCTACCCACAGATTCAAATAACCACATATCAGATTTCTACTGGTTGAATCCATGGATGCAGAACTCACAAATACAGAGGGCTGAATGAACTATGCCATTTTATCTAAAGGGCTTGAGCATCCCTGGATTTTGGTGTCTTTGGGGTCCTGGAACCAATCCCCCAGCAGATACAGAGGGACAGCTGTGTTATTGAGTTGTTGACATATGAAGCAAGCAGAGTTACCAAATATGAAGGTAAAGCACTATAGAAGTGTATTTGGAATTAATAAAAACATTATTTTTCTGGATTCCATGATACTTTTACGTTTTTGTTAGATTTGTAACTTTTGTGATTTTTTTAAATTCTAAATACACCTTTTGTTCTTAATTTTGTATTCAAATTGTGTATTCACATAATCCATCTGCACTCAATTCTTAAAGAGGTCCCCCGCCCCAAATTTTATAAGTTCCAGGTCTCAAAAAACCTAGATCTGCACTTATTCATGATTTGTTAGAAACCTAGGCTCCAGGCTGAGTGACCAGCACCTGCTCTAAGGCACACATCATCTCCTGCATTAGTTCTAACATGGTGCTTCCTGGTCATCCTGACTCTTTAAGAAATCCTCTCACTTTCAAGGAATTTTTTAATGCCTCATTCAGGCATAAAAAAAATTTTTATTTTAACCAGCATTTTAGAAGTACTTCCTTAGAAACAGTCTTTTGGAATAGCCAGTCTTCTATATTCCATGAATCCACCTTTATTTAAAAAAAAAAATGGATATAAAGTTGCTTTGTCAACCTCCCCCCACCCCCCACAGCTCAACTGGGATTTGAGTGTGCCATTATATTCAGACTTTAAATGAAAAATTGATGTCTTTAAGAATTGATGGCTTTGTAAAGCCCAGGCTTCCTGTCTAGGAACATGATCTAGCTCTTCATTTATTCATATCCTTTTTATGCTGCTCAGTTGAGTGTCATCGTTACCACCTCCCCCATCTCCACACACAAGGACCCACTCAATTCTCGTAAAGGCAGCACTTAGACATTTTATAATTTTGGTTGCTATCAGTGGGATTTAAAATTATTTTAACAACATATTAGTGTCTGTGCATTGGTATATAGAAAATCATGTATGTCATGTAAATATTAGGAATATGTGTATTTTATAACTAGCCACCTTACTGAGTTCTCTTGGGGTTTCTAGGTAGACAATCATGTCTTTCTGAAAAGAGTGGCTTTATTTCTACCTTTCTAATAGCTATATTTTTGCTTTTTATTTTATCTCTTCTTATACTCACTGCAACTCTGACCAGTGTTACTAGTGTGATAAAAGTCTTTTTATTGCCTTTAATGTGAATGCTCCTAGTATTTCATCAGTAAATAAGATTTTAACTACTGATAATTGGAGTTTTTTTTAATGTTTGAGTACTGATACTCTTTCTCTAGCTTTCTAAGCATTTTGGTAAAAATGATATTAAACATTATGTAAAACATGATTCAGGTGTGGATCTAAATCCTAATCGGCTTTGGTTCAAGTGTGTATGTATGTGGACTGCGTGTTCGTGTGAGCACAGCTTCCTGTGTATGTGTGTTAAGTACCTCAGTCGTGTCTGACTCTTTGCGACACCATGGACTGTAGCCCTCCAGGCTCCTCTGTCCATGGGATTTTCCAGGTAAGAATACTGGAATGGGTTGTCATTTCCTATTCCAGGGGATCTTCCCAACATCAAACCCATGTCTCCTGTGTCCCCTGCATTGGCAGGCAGATTCTTTACCACTGCGCCATCAGTGACGCTCTTGAGCACAGCTTCCTGAGGCACATATAACTGCCCCAAGCTGTGAGCAGCTGCAGATCTGAGATTCCCACCAGGTGTTATCCCAGGACACTCAAGAGTCTATCTTGAATGAGTATGTTGTGGTTCAACTGGATCCCATTATGGGGGTTGTGTGTTTAAACCTGGTCCTTTTTTGTGAGGCACTGTTCAGATGGAGCCCAGGCGCTCATGCTCACAGGGTCATTTCCTGCTTCCAGTGACGCCAACGCCCCCTTTGCCCAGTGGAGCACAGAGCGTGTATGCACGTGGCTGGAGGACTTCGGCCTGGCTCAGTATGTGATCTTTGCGAGGCAATGGGTGACTTCTGGCCACACTTTACTGACAGCTACCCCTCAGGACATGGAAAAGGTATGAGCCCTGGGTGAGGAGGCTCCTATTTCTCCCCAAACCAATGCATGGGAAGATGAATTCCCCCCATTCCTTCCCACCTACCACCCCGACAACATGCCCACACGTAGGAAGATGGGCAAAGGAGGCCAAGATTCTGTTGCTGCAGGTTGATCCCAGGGCGGTGGGCAGAGGTCTGCTGTTATGCTCCACCCAGTGGAGGATCTCCACCCAGACACAGGAGCCTCTGAGAGCTGGGCTGCCTGCTGAGATTTCACAGCCGTCTCCATCTTTCTCTTTCAGGAGCTGGGAATTAAGCACCCCCTTCACAGGAAAAAGCTGGTTTTAGCAGTGAAAGCCATCAACACCAAGCAGGAGGAGAAGTCTGCACTGCTGGACCACATTTGGGTAACACGTAAGGACAGGCAGATGTGTGTATGTTTCTGGCAGCTCCCTGGGAATGTGTGCCTCAAAGGCAGCTGTCTCCTTGGGATAGGCAGACAGATTACTAAACTTTAGGGGAAACACAGCTGGAACTTGAATGATAATTTGCTGCTGCTTTCTTTTTATGTGTTTTTTGCATCCACAGTCTCTGATTTTCACAAGTCTCACTTCCCCATTTGTGTAGGTTGGCTTGATGATATTGGCTTACCCCAGTACAAAGACCAGTTTCATGAATCCAGAGTCGACGGGCGGATGCTGCAGTACCTGACGGTGGTGAGGGCTCTTCCTCCAGTGTTTCAGTCCCTATGAGCACCCAGCTCAACGTGGGTGTCCCCAGGGAGGTTATTTTACACTTGATTCCACCACCTCCAGCATATCCTTAAGGTCTTAAAACAGTGTCATTTGTCACATAAGATGCCCCAAGTAGCGAAGTACAAACTATTGTGCCAAGGAGAACTGTTGCTGTGTCCATGTTGTATTGTATGGTCTGGAAAGGATCCTCATGGGGTGTTTGTCACTTCAGAAGCTCTGGTTCATGCACCAAAACTTTGTTCTTCCAGAATGATCTCCTCTTCCTAAAAGTCACCAGCCAACTACATCATCTCAGCATCAAATGTGCCATTCACGTGCTGCACGTCAACAAGTTCAACCCTCATTGCCTGCACCGGCGGCCGGCTGATGAGGTAAGGGCAGGGCGCTACCTGTCCAGGTAGCCCTGAGCCAGGACACCTGTAAGATAGGGCGTTAGAAAGCCGGGACATTATCGTCACTAAGTGGCTGCGTTTGGGACCATGGTGCTGTGGATTCTTCCCTTTGCTAGGGCTTCATGATGCCCCAACATGCCTGTGGCCTGGACTCTGTGTCCCATCGCAGCCACTATACCTCCAACGTCCATCTCCCTGGGGGCGATACATGCTATGGGCTGGAGGGCAGTGGCAGCAAGTCTTTTAAAGGTGTATAACGATTAAAGGGGACGAGGAAGTGAAGCAAAGGAGAGAGAGGGGAGAGTGGTGAGACAAAATGGAAAGATGGTGTCAAAGTATGCAGAGGAGTGGAAAAGAGCCTATGAGGAAACCAGGTGTTTCAGAATCTCTGGGTAGGTAGAACATTAACTGACCTCCAGCTCCAGATTCACAGGGAATCCATGAGCAGGTTTTGCTAGAGAAGAAATAGTAGCGGTAAACACAGCAACCCACAGCCTGGGGAATTCCCTCATAATCTTCCGTGAACCTCAGAGTTCTTCTACAAGGTTGTCGGTAACACCCTGCCTCCTGTGTTCTGGGAACTGAGTCCAACCCTGCTTTAAGAGTATGGTCTGGAAAGGATCCTCATGGGGCGTTTGTCACTTCCCAGGGGATTGAAAACTCCTATTTGTACTCTCCATCCCCTCTTTTCTTCCTGTTCAACAAAGCACATTTTGAATGCCTTCTATATGTCAGGCACAGTGCTGAGCATTTTGAAGACCCAGATGCCACTTGAGGGCACTTAGGTCTAAGTATCTTAATGTGTATTCTCCAAAAACATTTGGCCACGCCAGTGAGATCTTTATTCTATAAAACACTCAGCTCATCATTGGTAGTCCTCTTTTAAAGTGCTTCTGCATCACTGAATGAATAACTCCATGCCTTCATGTGTTAGTCTCGAAGTAATCAGAGAGTCAGGGAGTAACGGGATTCTGGAATTAGATATCTCAGAGTAAGAAGATCCTGCAGGTTGAGCGAGAGCTTAATTTCTTGGAAACTAGGCAGGCTCTCAGGCAGCTGGCATGGAGGCCCGGGTCTGTAGGCATAAGGGAAGGCCTGGGTGAGGCGTCTAGGGCTGACTGACTCATAGGGGCTGGCTCCACAGAGGAGCCTGGTAGGACCTGTAGGCCTAACTTCTCCACTCTCCTTCTCCCCTCTCACAGAGTAACCTCTCTCCTTCAGAAGTTGTGCAGTGGTCCAACCACAGGGTGATGGAGTGGTTGCGGTCCGTGGACCTGGCGGAATACGCGCCCAACCTTCGTGGGAGTGGCGTCCACGGAGGGCTCATTGTGAGTGGCTCTTTGAGCTGGTCCACTTGCCTCAGTGCTCCTGGGGTATTCAGGAACTGACGTCTAAGGGCTGGACATGCATCCCAGTAAGAAAGTTGATACTTCATCGGAACTCCTTGCATAAATTGAAATTTCAAAGTAGAATTTGGTCTGTTGTGGCTGAGATTTAATAGGCTTCATGGAAATAAGATGGGCTCTGGAAAGACTTTCTCTGCTACAGGCCCAGAGCAGTGCAGGACAAGGGGTCTGCATGAAAACTGCCCATTAACGAGGCAGCTCCACCTGCTGCTAGAGGAACACGGGGCTGGGCAGGGAGAGGGCACCTAGGTGTCACCTCCTGCTTGTCATGGGACGATCTGTCTCAGCACTCAGCGCCATCAAGAGGCAAAGCTAGCAGAGAAATGAGGAAGGGGTGGCTTGGCCATCATCCAGAGTGGACCCTGGATGACAAAGGATGAGAAGGGAGACAGCCTTGGCTAAGAGGGCACAGCTCTCCATTGGCACAGTCGGGCCCGTGCCAGGAAGCAAGCAGGGTGGGGACACAGGACAAGTGCCCTCAAGGCACCTGGGTCGATGGGGGCCTGTTTCTCAGTGTCATCACCTGCAAGCGCTGGTGGTCATCACTGGCTGACTTGTCTTGTTTCTTCTTAGATCCTAGAGCCACGCTTCACAGGGGACACCCTGGCCATGCTTCTCAACATCCCACCACAAAAGACGCTCCTCAGACGTCACCTGACCACCAAATTCAATGCCTTGATTGGCCCTGAGGCTGAGCAGGAGAAGCGAGAGAAAATGACCTCACCTGCTTACACACCACTGACCACCACAGCCAAAGTCCGGGTGAGTTGCCAGACCCTTTCTGGGGTGGCCACAGGGACCTGCTTTCTGCCCCTTAACTTGGGCAGCAGATAAGCCCGGACCTGGTGCCAAACCCAAGTGGGCTGCCTGGACGAGGAGGCTCTCGTGACTTCTGCTTTGGCTTCTACCTTTGGTTTGATTTTATGTTACTCTTTGTTAGGCCAGTTCCCAGCCACCCTTGAGTCCAAGGGTGTGCAGGTTTCTTTATACAGAAATGATGTGCAGGCAGCATCCAGTCCTCTTTCCTGATGTTACCTTGACTCGTTTTGCAAAGCAGACAAGTTCCCAAGTGTAGGTGCCCTGTGCCAATTAGAGCTGTCTTGCCAACTCAATGAGTGGCCCCGTCGGCAGCCAGCCCTGAAGGTGGCCAGCACACAGCTAGCAGAGGTCCCGAGGTCATCTAAGCACCAGCACCACTCAGTGGGGCTCTGAATCTCACAGATCCCCCCTGCCTGAGCTGTCCTGCCAACTCAGCACAGCTCCAGTGCTGGAGCAGGCAGGAAGGGTTATCTGTGTGGCTGCCCTAAGTGCTGTGAGAAGGTGGGCAGTGCTCCCCGTGTGGTGCCAAGTCCTGTGAGCTTGACCTCTGTACAGACTGCAGCATCTTCAGGGAGCCCCGACTCCTCCCAGGGAATGTCAACATCACAGGGCAAGAGTTTTGGGCACCGAGCCTTGGAGGAGCAGCTCTGCTTGCTCAGGACGATTGATCTGTTGGCCTCTCCCCAGCAAGCCAGTTGTTTCCAGGAGTGCTATTTTGTGAAGAGAGTTTTCTAGAAGCAGTGTCGCCATATTCCTTCCCTCACAGGCCTGCTCTAAAATGTATTGTCAGGGTAGCTGCATACCAGCTCAGTCATCTCTTTCTTATCACTTTGCATCTGCTGTGTTTTAGCCAAGGAAGCTGGGATTTTCACATTTTGGAAACATAAGAAAAAAGAAGTTTGATGAATCGACGGACTACATTTGCCCAATGGAGCCCGGCAACAGTGTTGGTGACGGTCACAGGGCCTACAGTGGCACCCGGGGCCTCAGCACACTTGATGCCCCTGAACTGGACGGGTTGGACCAGGTGGGACCGATTAGCTGATGCCCTTGTCACCTGTACTGTCTGTGCGTCCTGAGAGCTCACAGTAACTCCGTGTGTGTCACCATGTAACTCACCTCACCCCCGCGTGTGCGCATGACCTGCAGAGAACATTCCAGCCATTGCGCACCCCTGGGCGTCTTTCTCCGAACCCTGCGGGTGGCCAGGTATGGAGCCGCATCCTTGCTAAGGGCCCAGACTTGGGGACTCAGAAGGAAAGACACTTTAGGATGCTTGTACATTTTCGGTAAGTCTGAATGTCCAGCTATAGCACTGGTGGCCACGCCTGAGCTTGGACACACGTGCCAAGACTGCAGACAACCCCGAGGGGCTCAGCTCTCAGGCCCCTCAGCTGCTCCCCCATGGAGGGCAGTCCCAAGTGCCTTGGGCCTGTGGCCAGAGTTTTGGCTGCAGGGACAGAGCAGGGCCTTCTGCTGTGGGGACAACGGAACTGTCGTGACTTCATTCAGAGGTGGTCTCTTCTTTCGGTAATAAAACCCGTATTTATGTAGAAAGCGAGCAGCACAGCCTATCTCTAAGCGTGTCCAGGGGAGTGAGGTGGGCACATTGACAGCTGGAGTGCTGCTCAAGAGCCCACACTGCTGAGCTGGGCTGTGATTTGCAAGTGTCCTGAGCAAGGGGGATGGGGCAAGGAGGTACCCCCTCCCAGCCTTTGGAGGAGCCTGTGGCCTCACTTCAGGTTGCACCGCCCAGTGGGAAGCCCAGAGGCATTTTGCATCTCACATTCTGCTGTCGTGCAGACCCCGAAGCTGGTTTCCATTCTGGTGAGGGGAAGCCAGCCTGCCTGCTGGCAGGCCTGTGTTCTTGCGTGCATTGTGCGGGCTCTGCTGTGACTGCCCTCCCTGGGCCTGTGTAGGGGTTGCTCTGTCTTGGCAGAGCTGGAACAGACCTGGCCTCCTGATTTAGAGGCTGACTGACTGAAAGTGGGTCTTCCAGCCGGGCCTGGTCTGGCCAAGGACAGGGGAGGGACGCACCTGCCAGTCTGGGCTCCTGCTCATGAAATCCCAATTGGGCCCAGTGCAGCTTTTGGCTCCACTGGGTCCCCTGGGCCTTGTCTGCAGAATCCGGACAGCAGCCTCATAACTGGTGGCCGCGGCAGGGCCTCACGAGCCCAGTTTGAACTCTGGTTCTGTTCCAGATGGAGGCAATGCAAAGTACCAGCAGCCTCAGGCCATGGCCTCCCGGCCTCCTTTGAAGTCCAGTTAGCAAGGAATGTGGGCACCGGCTTGGAAGTTGTTAGCACGGCTGCTGTTTGATCCCAGGGCCGGGACTACGAGAGGTGCTCCTCGGGGCTGATAGCTGGGCACGGCAGTTCAGAGCTGTAGTCAGGGCAGGCTTTACCCCTTGTTCCTTTCTTACGTCCTGGTGGGAGACTCTCTGCATGTGCCTGCTTTCAAACCCTGCATGGGACTGTGATGTCACTAACTCTGTGCGGCCTGTGCAAGTCCTGTATCTCTTGGTGGGGCCCAGTTTTCCCACCTGTAAAATGATGGGTTATATGCAGTGCCCTCAAAGGGCAAATCTATGATGTCCACAAAGGTTTAGGGGAGGAGGAGCAGACCGGCATTGCCTGAGCAAGTGGGGCCGGAGGTTCCTGGCAGTGAGGATACTTGGCTATGCCTACATTGGGGCATCAGTGTCTGAGGTCCTGCTGGTGCCAGAAACTGTCGGTATGTTCAGCATCAGAAAGGCCTTCATCCCACTCTCCCTGCTCCTGTGTCCCCTCAGCTGGCACTGAAGTGGGAACGCGGGAGTGTATGTGACGGTGTGGGACAGTGGAAGCTCTGCCTCTCCCCAGGGACGAGCAGTGCATGCTTCACCCATGTGTCGCTCCCTAGGGCCTGGCCCACTCCTTGCCCATTCTCCCGGGGAGCAGGCCCAGGCAGGATAGGACTTGCAGGCCACCTCTGCGAATCCCGAGCTTAGTCCACGAGCACTGACCAGGCCACTACCCGTTTTACAGATGGCACCTTCGGAAGGCACCGTGACGCAGATAGGGCTCCTCTCCCAAGACATTCACCGCCTCACGGTAGGACTCTGGCCCTCTCTCTATAGTAGGACCCATGCTGGGGAGGCCCCGGGAGTTTGGTGTGGGGCTGGCTTAGCCCCCCTGCCTAATCCAGAGCCTGTAGTGCCAGCGCCCCTGCTGGGGGAGAGCAGACGGGACTGGGGGCTGGTGCTGGAGGTGAGCCAGCCCTGAGGCAGATAGAGGCCCAGAGGCCTTCTCCACTGACCTGTCTTGAGCCGAAACCAGCTAGTGTCCTAGGTCTCAGGCCCTCTGTCCAGGCCTAGGGCTGGTGAGGAGACCAAGATACTCAGCAGTTCTGGGTCACCTGCCTCGTCAGCCCAAAGCCCAGGCCTCACCCCTGCCTGATGGACAGGGCTCTGCCCTCTCCGCTCATGAGACACACATTTCCTGTCACGCCTCTGACTTTACGGACTTCACAGGCACGAGCCCATCCTGGCATGTCCACTTGGGACAAACTGTACCATGTGAAGCAGCTCAGACCCAGGGGAGAGGAGCCACTCTGGAGGGAGACTGACTGTCCCTGTCTGCGACCTTGGGCAAGTCACTGTCTGTCAAGCAGGGCTGATAACATCCTCCTTTCCAGGCCGGCAGGCAGACCAGAGCTGGCAGAAAAAGACCAGAGAACAGAATCGCATTGGTGAGGCCCAGTGCCTCCCAGCGCCTCTCAGTTCTGGACTGCCCCAGCATCAGCCCACTGGCCACAGCGTCCACCTCGCTGAGGCCTTTGCTGGTTTACTGAGCAGATTATAAAGGCCGAACCCAAGACAAGACTGGGGGTCGGGGGGGCTCTCCCTGAGTCCAAACAGGATCACTTTTGTCAGTTTGTTTTTTCCTGGCTCGCACACTGAAATGAACCCACCCAGCCTTGTCCTTCTCACAGACCTTTGGTGGCCATGAACTGGCACCTTTAAAGGTAGGAGCAATCTATTGTTGATAGTGTTGGTGTCCCTGGGACACCATGAACTTACAGGGCGCTGGTGTCAGGGCCAACTCAGGCCCTGCTGCTCCCCATGGAGCAGCCGCAGGGCAGCCTTGACCTGTTGAACGCTGTTGAGCGGGGTCTTCGGCCGTGTCCTTTCAGACGATGCTGAGCCAGGACCAGCTGCTGACCGACTCCTGCCTGGCCACTCCCAGATCTGAGGACTGGAGATGACTCTCTTCATGGCTGGCTGGCAGCCCAGAGAGGCACGTGTGTGGGTCCCAAGTCCGCTTCGATGGGAAGCTGGCCCACAGCCACCCACAGAGCCCAGACTGGGCCCCAGGGCGTCTCTGACGTGGGTGCTGACAGGACAACGCGAGGCTGTGGAACAGATGTCCACGAGGTGGCCCACAGGTTTCCAGCTGTGCTGTGCTCTCCACCACAGCTTTTGTATTTTTGTAAGTGCACTGTAGAGCGCTTTTGCAGGGAGGGCAGTGAGATGCCCACGCACACTCAACGACTCACGCCATCCCTAGCGACAGCCGGGGGCTCTTACACCAAAGGGGAAGGGCTATGAGTCACAAAAGCTTTGCTGGAAAAAAAAATATGGAATGTTCTGAGCTGACGGAAGGGGTAGGAAGCCCCCTCCTGGGATGCTTCCGTATGAAAGCTTGTAGTGCATTTCCGTTCCCAGGAATCTGGCGGGAGTGACTGACAGCAAGGAAGGAGGAATGGACTTCCTTGACAAGGCTGCCCTTTTCTGCAGTGGTGTCTCAGGTTCTCAGGGCTGCGGGGCCTCCCAGCACCTGAGCAGACATCTCTACTTCCCTTCCCTCGTCAGCCTAAGAAGCAATTTATCTGATCAAACAGCTCCCTCGAGTGGAAGGCCCTTTCCACTGCAAGACATCTCAAGTATGTCCTACCTCAGGGAGAGGCGCCTGCTCAGCAGCCACACCTCACCCTCCCAACCAGCCTTCTCCCCCCACCACCCCCACCCCTGAGCAATGGCCCTAACTCCTCCCTGTGGCGGCTCTAGCTCTGGCCTCATCTCTCTAACTTCCTCGGCAGGGGGTCTCCCACTTGGTCCCCTCCGGGTGTTCTCTGCACCATCCCTGCAGGTACTGTTTTCATCCTGCCAAGAACTCAGTTCTGCAACCACCACAGATTAGCATTCAAAAGCCTTAGCACCCAAGACCCCTCTGAATCATCAGCATTCATGAACCCATGCTCTAGCCATGGCTCCTACTGTTCCCTCTCCGAAATGTATTTTTCTCCTCCGCCCTGTCACGAGGCTGAATCCTGTCTGCCGAGGTTCAGATCAGCCCAGCCTCTCTCAGGAGGCTTTCACTGAGGGTTGGAGGTCCGCACGCCATGGTGCTGTCTGACCTGAGCACCTCCTGGCTCTCCTTGAAGTGGTGTGGCACCTTTCTGCACCCGTGCGCAGCACAAGCTCACTGAGCATCTGCTACGGACAGGCCCCTGCAGACAAGAGTAAGAGCCTTCCGCATCGTCTCATTCCCTCACATGTGCAGGTTAAATACCTTCCATTCTGGGCCAAGGAGCACTGGGGATACAGGGGTGAATGCCAAGGTCTTTGCCTGAGGGTGTGGATGGTCCAGTGTGGGAGTACAGGTCTGTTTCAGACAAGAGCGTGTGCTGAGCGTTACAGAGGCTCCAATAGAAGTGTCTACAGCCCCAAACAGCAAATTGTCATTTTTAACGGAGCACTGGGGAGGGGGACTGAAAAGGCTCCAAGGAAGAGGTGATCCTTGAATTTTTGAAAGATGAGTCAGGGCCAAGTATGCCAGAGGGGAAAGGCACTCCAGGCGGATGGACCCGAACCATCCCAGCACGCCCAAAGAGGTACCTGAAGTTGGTATGACAAGAGCAGAGCTTCTTGACCCCTGCACCGCGGTCTGGCAAGTCACTGTGCTGGGGCCATCCCGTGTGCTCTAGGATGTTTAGCAGCATCCTTGGTCTCTCCCTCTAGATGCCAATAGCTCCCTTCTAGTTGATGACCACTGGGCCAGAGAAGGAGGCCCAAGGAAGGAAGGAAGGATCTGGTGAGGTCAGCTGGAGCCCAGATCAAGAAAGGCTTTGTAAGCCAGCCTCCTGGAATTGACCTTGGAGACACACGGTGTCCAGGGAGGGAGTACTGAAAGCAATGAGAGGCTTAAAGCAGGGGACAGGCATGGTAATTTGTGTTTAAAAGAAACGTCTGAAGGGAGGACCTACCTTACTCATCGTGCAGTGCCCAGCACTGTGTCTTTCTCTGAGTAGGGACCTCACTGAGGATGAGTTCAACAGGTGGATGGATGAAAGCTAAGCTGCCACCATCTCCCCCAGCCCCCACTGGCCCTCTGAGAGACTGACCTGTGTTACGCCACCTATGAATACTGCACCACTGTACTTCAGAGAATTCTCTTGAGCTGTCTTCCTCTCTCTCTCTCCTGTATCCCTTCACTCTGCCCTGCTACCCACATATACACGTGCATAAGAAATCCAGTGACATCAAGTTCAAACAATGTTACTACTATGCCAGTTTTTGCAAAAAGTGAACAACTTGGAGTTAAACTTAAGTTTGAAGCCCAGCTCTGCCACCTACTGGCTGAATGACCTAGGGACAACAGCTTCATGTCTAAGTTGCCACGTCTGTAACCTTGGAGAACAAAATCCGCATGGGATTTATGGCTCAGCAGAGGGGAGCGCAGCCAAGATGGCAGAGTAACAAGACCCAGAACTCACCTGCTTTCACGAGCACACCAAAATCACATCTATCTGCAGAACAGCCATCGATTTAAAAAAAAGACCGTAGAGACTTTCTACAGTTAACATAAAGAAGGAACCATGACAAAACAGGTAGGAAGGATGGACTTGCAGTACAATCAAATCCCATACCACCTCCCCGGGGTGGGTGACCCACAGACTAGGGAATAATTATGTTGGATTCTCCCACAAGAGCAAGAGTTCTGAGCCCCACGTCAGGCCCCCAAGCCCAGGGCTCTGGTCAAATCTCTTCAGAGCAGCTATTTCTGAAGCCAGTGGGGCTTAACTGCAGAAGCCCCCCCCACAAGCCTGGGGCAAACAGAGACTCCATTCTTAAAGGCACATACAAAACTCCATGTACACAGGGCAAAGGAAGTAGTTTGTTAAGAGCCTGGGCCAGACCTACCTGCTGGTCTTGGAGAGTCTCCTGGAGAGGAAGGGAGCGGGTGTGGCTCATGCTGGGGACAGAGACACGAGTGGCAGCCATACCCGGGAGCATTAGGGAGCTTGAACATGGTTGACGGTGGCAGCTGACAGCTTGGCATAGTAGCTCAAGGACCACACCCTGCCCAGTGGCCTACAGGCAACATTACTGGGCCACCTCAGGCCAAAGAACTGGGTGGGGACACAGCCTTACCCATCAGCAAACAGGCTATCTAAAGACTAAAGAGCCCACAACTGCCTCTGGGTTTATCCTTCAACACAGCCCAACTCACCAGAGGGCTAAGACCTGGCTTGTAAAGCAAGAAAAGTACAATTCCCCAATGCAGGCCAGACTATACCCTGGGACCAGGTGGGCCCTGAACACTAATAGACCAACACAACCTTTCAGGACACCCCAGGTCCCATGCCCAACTGTGTGAGGAACCAATGATCTCAAGCTCTAGGGTCCTTGGCCTTACAGTCAGACTTCAGGAACTAGCTCTGCCTGCTAGTAGTCTGGCCCTAACCCCAGGAACTGGTTTCATCTGTCACCAGGTGGGCAACAGCCCCAGGCTCTTTGTGACCCTGATTCTGCCCACCAGTGAGCCAGCACTAGCCCTGGGGCCTCCTTGGGTTAAGCCACACCCAACCAGACCAGGAGGGCATCCAAGCCCAATGCACCACAACATAAAGACCCATGCTGCCCTCTTGGGGGAGCCCTAGAACATAGAGCTTGGGTAAGGAGAGGAATACACTGCTAGGATGCTGCCTACACAAGGCCACTTCTCCAAGGTCAAGAAATGTAACTAACCTACCGCTTACATACAAATAGTAATTCAGATAGAATGAGGTGGCAGAGGAAACCACCACTGCTGAAAAGAATGAAAAGAAATGAGGTGAGTTTAAGAGAACTCTGGGACAACATCAAGCACACTAATATTTGCATTACTGGGGTCCCAAAAAGAGAAGAGAGAAAGGGCTCGAGAAAATATTTGAAGAGATAATAGCTGAAAACCTCCCTAACCTGGGAAAAGAAATAGTCACTCAAGTCCAGGAAATGCAGAGAGCCCCAAAGAGAAACATAGCAAGTCACACTGTAATCAAAATGACAAAAATTAAAGCTAAAGAGAGAATACTAAAAGCAGCAAATAACATTAAAGGGAACGCCCATAAAACTACTAGCTAATTTTTCAGCAGGAACTCTGCAGGTCAGAAGGGAGTGGCATGATATATTTAAAGTGTGAAAGGGAAAATGCAACCAAGAATACTCTACCCACCAAGGCTGTCATTCAGATTTGAAGGAGAAGTCAAAAACTTTAAAGACAAGCGAAAGCTAAAAGAATTCATCACCAAACTAGCTTTACAACAAATGTTAAAGGAACGTGTCTAGTGGAAAAAGAAAAGGCTGCCAGTGTAAATAAGAAAATTATGGAATGAAAAACTCACCAGTAAAGGCAAACATACAGCAAAGGTATGAAATCAGCCTCCCGCAAAGCTAGTAGGGAAGATAAAAACAGAAGTAGTAAAGTCATCGCTATCCACAATGAGCAATTAAGGGATATACCAAACAACTAGATGTAAAATGTCAAAAAGAGTAATTGTGAGGGTGGGGAAAGTACAAATGCAGGGTATTTAAAATGCAGTTGAAAGAGATCAACAACTTAATCATATATACATACAGACTGCTGTACAAAAACTTCAAGGTAACTGCAAACCAAAAATCTATAATATAAATACAAAGGACTCCAAACGTAACACTTAAGATAGTCATCAAGTCACAAGAAAACAAAAGGGGGGAAAAAGACCTTCAAAAACAAATCCAAAACAACACAATGGCAGTAAGAAAATATATATTGATAATTAAGTGTAAATGGTCTAAAGAAAAGACACAGACTGGCTGAATGGACACAAAAAAATGATCCATGTATTTGCTGCCTACAAGAGGTTCCTTTCAAATCTAGGGACACTTATAGACTGAAAGCGAGAGGAGGAGAAAAGACATACCATGCAAATGGAAATCAAAAGAAAGCTGGAGTAGCAATACTTAGAGACGAAATAGACTTAAAGACTGTTAAAAGAGACAACCAATGAATCACTGAAGAAATCAAAGAGGAAGTAGATACCTAGAGACAAATATGAAAACACAATGTTCCAAAACCCCGAGATGCAGCAAACGCAGTTTTAAGAGGGAAGTTTATAGTGATACAGGCTTACGCAGCAAACAAAAGTTCTCAAACAACCTTACACCTAAAGCAGCTAACGAAAGAAGAAGGAACAAAACACAAAGTTAGCAGAAGGAAAGAGCATAAAGATGAGAGCAGGAACAAATGAAATAGAGACTACAAAAAAATAGAAAATATCAATGAAACTAAAAGCTGGTTCTTTGAAAAGATACACAAAAATTGCTAAACCTTTACCAAGATTCATCAAGAAAAAAAAAGAGAGGCCTAAACCAGTGAAGTCAGAAATGAAAGTTACAACTGACACCACAGAAATGCGAAGGATTACAAGAGGCTATTTCAAGCAGCTATGCACCAACAAAGTGGACAATCTGGAAGGAATGAACAAAGTTAGAGAGGTCTGATCTCTCGAGACTGAACCAGGAAGAAAGAAGATATGAACAGACCAATTACCAGTACTGAAATTTGAATTAGTAACTTTAACTCTCCCCCAACAAACAAAAGTTACACATGAATTCTATCAAACATTAGAGAAGAGATAACACCCTTCTGAAACTATTCCAAAAAACTGGAGGGAAAGAAACACATCCAAACTCATTATATGAGGCAACCGTTATCCTGATAATGAAAATCAGACAAAATTATAATAAAAAAGAAAATTAAAAACACTTATCACTGATGAGCATAGATGCAAAAGTCCTCAGCAAAATACTAGCAAACCTACTCATAACAGTACGTTAAAAGGATTGTACACCATGATGAAGTGGGAATATCCAAGGGCTGCAGAGATTTTTTTTCAATATCTACAAATCAATCAGTGTGATACACCATATTCATAAACTGAAGAATAAAACCCACAGGATCATCTCAACAGATGCACAAAAAGATTTTTATAAAATTGAACATCCATTTGATAAAAATTCTCCAGAAAGTGGGCATAAAAGGAATATACATCAATATAATAAAGGCTATACATAGCTTTTCATGGCTAGGTATAGCTAACATCATACTCAACAGTGAAAAGCTGACAGCATTCCCTCAAAGATCAGGAACAAAACAAAGTTGTCCATTCTCACTTTTTTTATCCAACTGTTTTGGAAGTCCCAGCTGCAGCAATCAAAGAAAAAGGAAATGAATCCAAATTGAAAAAGAATTAAAACTGTCACTGTTGCAGATGACTATATATAGAAAATACTAAAGGCAGGACCAGAAAGTTACTGGAGGTCATCAGTGAATTCAGTAAAGTTGCAGGATACAAAGTTAATACACAGGTATTTGTAATAACCACCCCTAACCCACCGCACTCCAGAATAGGACTTGGCATTTAGAGGACGCTAACAAAGACGCACCTCTTACCTCCATTTGTTGTGCCGAGTACAAGCAATCTAGTATTCCCGGGGCCCACCTTGACTATTGCCCTGATGTGTATTTTAAACACTGTTCACATTTCAAGGGTCTCCTACAAGAGAGGAAAGAGTGCATGTGGAGGGCGCCTGAGCACTCTAATAGGTCTGACCTTAAAAACTGCACTGTAGAAAAAAGGGGGTCAAGAGAAATGATCACAAGTTGACGTGACCCCGCTTGGATTCTGCTGGAGTTCTGCCCCAGCATTTTTGACAGTTCTGACCTCCCAAGGCACAAGATGCCAGTTCAGATGTGGAGCAAGCCAAGGCCTTCTACCTGTCCAGCGGGTCACCCTCAGACCCACACTAATGGGCTATCTGCCTTGCACTGAATTTTATCTCACTAAACTATGGGAAAAGACACTGAAAGGGAGTGCCTTCAAACCTCACCAGGCAAGGAGGCCCCAGAAGCCCCTTTATCTCCTGCCTCTCGAACCACACCAAAAGAGGAGTGCCAGCGTACCCGAGGGTACATGACAAGGGTCTTTGGATACTTCCCAGTTTAACGTGGTGAAGCTGAGCTCACTGTGAACTATGAACAGGACCGGGCAAATTTGGAAAGAGCAAGAGAGGCTTTAGTAGGTGAAAATCATGTCCTTGGTATAACCCAGTTTCTTCAGGTTAGGGTGCGCAGCTGTCTGGATCAGGGGCAGTGGGCCACACACCAGGATGAGCGTGGACTTTCCAGGAGGAGGGAGGTGCTCCTTGATCATGTCCTTGGTAATGAAGCCTGAGCTGTACTTCCAGTCTGAGGTTAAGCATAAAAAAACTGTTGGAGGAGCCAGTTTGCATCCTTGACCCCAGGCCTCCTACCCTCCCTCCCTTAAGCCTGGGAGCTTTGTTGGCCAAAGCTTAGACATCTGTCCTACTGGTTTCTGCAGAAACTTGAGAGAGTGGAGGATGTGGGTGGGTCCAGGCAGCCCTCGTAAGTATTTACCCCAGATCCCAGGCTCACTGCTGGGATTCTGAGTCCTTGGCTGGTGTCTGCCGGCTGTAAGCACTGACAGGGTGAACAGTGCAGTGAGACAGATGCACCCATGTGTAGTGTGAATCCAGGCAGAGAGCGGGAACTGTGCCCGGCAGAGGACGCGGTGGTGGTTGGGAGCCGGCGCAGTTGGGTGGCGCCCTCTGCTGGCCAGAGGGCTCTATGACAAGACAGGCATAACAGCGCTGTGTGGGAGAGGCACCTGCCAGCAGTGTGAGGGCTCTGTGGGGTGCGGTGTGCACTGCGGCGGCTGGGTGCTGGCTGGGGCTGCGGCCACTGTCTGTCGTTCAACTTGCGAGGACTGCTGTCCTAGGTGAGGTGAACGGTGCCAGGTGAAGGGCTAAGTGGCCATACTGGATGCAGTGAGTGATGACTCTATGGGATGCTGTGTGGAGTGGGTGTTCAATGTGACCCAGGGATCCCTCTGTCACAGGGCAGTGTGTGGAGTGCCGCTGAGATGCAGACACCTACTCTCTCCTTGCCCTTACAAACAAGTCAGCCCAAATCGTCTGTCCCTCAAATTCCCAGTAGGGACATAGCCCAAGGTTTCAGCCACCAAGCTCACAACCAATCAACCACCCCAGGGACTGGCTCCTGGCTGGGTCTAAGGTTGGAGCTGACCCCTGGTGGGGACAAAGGGGCCATACCAACAGGAGGCCTGTCCAGCGTGTACCACAGGTTGAACTGCGTTGGATGAGTTCTGGCAATTTCTTCCAGCTCGTTTCTCATCAAGATATCCTCCTCTGTCTTGGAAAAATAAAAAAAAGCAGCATGAGCCGAGCTCCTCCAGGGCATCCTACTTGTCCCCCACACTAAGCACGTGGGTCCGCACACTCCTGTGCCAGTCCTCCAGTTCTAGCTCAAGTGCTACCTGCAGACTCTGGGGCAACAAGTTCTGCTGAGGCTCCGGCACCACAAACACCCTCTGGTGGAGGGAAGCGGTGGGTGACTGCCCTCCACCTGGAAGGCTGTGTCTGAGCACTGGGCATCCCGGCCCAGCTCCTGCATCCACCCTGAGTGCCAGGCAAGGCAAACTCCAATGACCCAGGATTTCCTGCAGGGAATGCAAGGGGCTAAGGCAGTGATATAGGACACTATATGTAATGTACAGCACTGGAGAGCTACTGCAGAGGAAGACAGAGGCTGTAGCCCCCACTAGGGAAAGTGAGCAAAGCCAGAAGATCTGTTGCAGGCTCAGAGATTTGCTGCACACGAGTCCTGGACCTTAAAACTTGTCACAATCATTGTCCTAACAATCTCACGTCTAGGATTCTGTTTAAGAAAATAATCCAACTGTGATCAAGCTTAGGCACAGTTATTCATCACTGTATCATGTATAACCATGAAAACTGAGAATAGCCTGGAAAAGGAGATTTAGTAAATGATGGTACAACTTGATATAGACTGAGAAGAAAATGCCTGTGAGGTAATGTTGAGTGGAAAAAAATGAAAAACTAATTGTGACTATACAGCACGTATAGGACAAAGACAAGAAAATGAAGTAAATTATTTATATGCTTCTGTATTTCCCGAAATTTCCACTAAAGGCATCTATGATTTTATATTGGGGAAAAGCACAGAACTATGTATTAAAGAAGGAAAGCTTAGTGCCTAGACTCAGTTTCTCTGGCTGCCAGCAGCCCTCCTTGAGCCCAGTAAGCCCTTCCACAGCCACAGGCACAGATCAGCATGAGCTCGGTGAGCAGGGAAGGGCCACAACAGTGGGACATTATTTCCCTGCTCAGGGCTGATTTAGCAGAACTGACCTGGTTGGCGAAGATGAGGGACATCACGGTCTTGTCACTGGGCTTCCTGGCGATGCAGCGGATGAGCTGCAGCATAGGCGTGATCCCTGGAACACAGAGAGCAGGCAGGCTGGCTTCCCCTCCCCCTGATGCCCATAGTCTCTGCTCTGCAGCAGCTTCACAGGTTGCCTTGATCTCCATTACTTTTCTCACTTCTGTGCCCAAAACTCAAAGTGCAGAACTACCCTTCATCTTGGTTTTCTCTTCTAATGCAATAGTCCATCAAAAGCCCTTCTCATTTTCACATGGCAGCATCGGCTTTGAAACTGGACTGCATGTTCCGTCCAGCTCCCTCACTGAGCTTTTTAGTGTCTTCGTTTGTAAAAGAGAACCAATGACAAGTAAATGTGGTAGTTTTTTTAAAATGCCCATTATGGTGCCTGGCGCGTAGTAGTTCACATTACATGATTGTTCTCCTCTTTCAGGCATTCATTTTCAAGGGATAGGGAGCATTGGGCTTGAATAGGATCCAGGAGCCCTTGGGAGCCCACGTGTGGGCCAGCCCAGCCTGCCCCCCAAACTCACCTTAGAAGCTCCAGGGGCCCCTGCTGTAGCCCCCATGTTGGTTAAGGGGAGCAGGGCATCCAGGGTCAGAGTCAAGAACTGTCATTGACTTTGTATCCCCATTTCAAACAGCCAGGGAAAGAATCTCTTCCATCGCCTCTTCCAGGACCATGACTCCAAAGTGAGAGAGGTCTCAGGGTTCACCCTGGATGAAGCCCCCAGCTCCCTCTTACCTGTGCCCCCAGCAATCATTCCCAGGTGATGCACCAGTTTAGTTTCGGGCTCACTCGTTTTGTATGGCTTGAATACAAACTTCCCTGAAATCACAAGAGGGTACTTCTCATGTCTACAACTTGCACAAACATCATCTTGGGCCTCCTCAGCCAGCCCTGGCCCACCAGGGCCCAAAGCGGGAATAGAGCGGGGGCATTCTTGGGGAATAACTGTATCTTTTCTCCTGAGGAAGGAGGAAGGCACGCTGAAGTTAACATGGAGCCTCACAGAGCACTCTCACCCGTGCTAGTGAATGAGTAAGTGATGAGTGTGTGAGTAAATGGATGAGTGTGCATTCCTTCCATCCATCAACCCTTTATCCATTTTTTCAGCACTAGCCAAGTGCCTTTTGTGTATCAGGCATTGTGCTGGAGATACAGTGATGAGGAAATACCAAATCACCGCCTTACCTTCATGAACTCTCATAAAGTGGGTATGTGAATGAATGTATGACTTCAAGGACAAGAGCATGTGACTCAAATCTTAGGAGTTTTCTAGAATGATGCAACAAGAGTGGGGATATTCCTCCCAGCTGGAGGCCTAGTGTGAAGCTCCCAGTACCTGACCCATGATAGAACAGGCACCCAGATGGCCCTTGAAAAAGGATGGTGTCCCCAATTTTCATGTTCTCCAAGTACTGAGTCATCTTCCCCCCTTCTGGGTAATTAGGATGTACATTTTTGAAGTAGATCTGAAAAATAAAGCAGCACAGTTTTCACACCTTTAGACCCGAGACTGCAGCCACATACAACTCAGGAATATATTTGCTACCAGAAACTGTGAAGAGCAAATCCACTGTGCTCACGGTTGCTCTGAGCAACCCCTGAAGACTTCACTAGGAAACAGCTTCACTGTTAAATGACACTGCCAGGAAGCCCTATCCAGGGCATGCACCCCTTCTCCACCCACTACCCTGAACAGGCTTGTGACAGTGAGGCAGCTGGGCGTGGCAGGCATCCTTTACCTTGATGATTAAGTCCACAAAGCCTAGGTCGTCATCACTGGACACAGGCGTGTAAGCCCTGACCACCAGAACACCGTCAATTTCGGCCAAGAGATGAACATAGTTACCTACAGAAAAGACACCAAATGTTAAGACTGAGCAGGGCCAGCCTAAACAGGACCAAGGGTTTCTCTAAAGCAGCGGCCCCAGGGACCAGGGACCGGTTTCGTGGAAGACAAATTTTCCACAGACCAGGGCAGGAGAGTGGTCTGGGGAGGATTCGAGGACATTACGTTTATTCTGCACTTTATTTCCATTTCATGGCAATCTCAGGATGTTCCACTGTGACTTTAGGGCTAGGATTTGGGCTCCTATGGGAATCCAATGCTGCTGCTGATCTGACAGGAGGCGGAGCTCAGGCAATAGTGTGAGCGATGGGGAGCAGCTGTAAATATAGATAAAGCGCCACTCACTGGCCTACCGCTCACCTCCTGCTGTGCAGCCCGGGTCCTAACAGGCCACGGACCAGTACCTGATCATGGCTGGGGACTCCTGCTCTAAAGAGTTGAGCTTCGAGGGGTGAGGGGGTGCATATTGTGGCAGGGCGCATGGGAGGAGGACCAAGAAGGAGTGGAGTCCAAGTCCTGGATGCCTGGATCCTAGGCCTGCCCTTATCACATGTGCAACCCTGAACAAGTCACTTCACCCCATACATCTGCCCTGACTCCGTCATAGTGCAGTTGTGAGTTTCACTGACTAGAAACCTACTGTTGTGTGCTTACTGTGTCCAAGTACTCTGTGGAGCAGGAAGAGCTAACTAAAGTTGGAGGCTGAGTATTAAGAATTACAGAAAAGTATTTCCTTTTTAAAGCAAAACATGCTGCCTTAATAAGTCATTGCTTCCTTTATCACTGGGGTCTATGAATGAATCACAGCCCCCTCATCTGTATCCTGCTGCCTGGGATGGAGCAGGCCTGGGCTCACAGGTATGTGCAGCCTCAGGATTTACATATCCATAGACCATGAGTTCCAGCAGAAGCACTGTGTCTCCCTGGCCCATGGCTCTGCTGAAGGGCAGAGTGAAGTTTTGAACCATGTAATTCTGCCTCTCAAGGGTAGACATGAGCGGACCACGGTGGCCAGAGTCCTATGGATCCAACATCACATGATGAGCTGGGCCACTCAGGTTTCTGTTGGATCCAACCTGGGAGACTTAAGTGACTAAGGCAATAGTGGTGAGGTCAAAAGCTGCAATTAAGAGATGGCAAGAGGAAGTTCTGTGCCAGAGTATCTGAGGGAGAAGCTGTGTGTGCACAGGACAGAGAGCATATGCAGACAGAAGCAGAGATCCAGGGAGAAGGAGGAGAAGGGAAGGAGGAAAAGGATGGAGGGGGCATAAACCAAAGTCTTTGAGGGGCTCTGAAGCCTGACTATGAGTTAAGAAAGAACAGGCTTAGGATGGATAGACAACAAGGTCTTAACTGTATAGCACAGCCAACTATACTTAATATCCTGTGATAAACCATCATGCGAAAGAATATGAAGAAGAAGATATAAAACTGTGTCACTTTGAAATTAACAGAACATTGTAAATCAACTTTACTTCAATAAAATTTTAAAAAGGACAGGCTCAATGTCTCTGGCTATGGCCTGGTTGGACACCAGGGATACCCAGGAATAAACACCTGCAGCAGCTTCCTGCTGAGAGCTCATTTGATGCTGGAAACCTCAGAAAGGCTCTTTCAGATGCAGACAACCTGGGCCTGGCGTGGTGGCAACCTCAGAGAAAATGGGTCCGCACAACTGGTCCCGAGCCCCCATCTCTGACCAGCTTCATTTCAGCAGAGCTGGGACGCATGAGCACTCTGAGTCTTCATAGCCGACTCTCCCAGAAGCCTCTAAACTACTTTTCCCACTAACTGTGCCCTGCCCACACCAGGACTGAGGAGAGTGGGTCATGGCAGTTTCTAAGAAATTCTACTTCTCAAAGGTTTTCATTCTTTAGTTTTCTTGCCAATAGGACTGGCCTCAGAGGCCAGGCAGCGGGCTGGAAAGCAAGCTGACACTCAGCTCTTAGGGCTGAAGAAGAGAGGAAGCAGCAAGGAGGCTCAGGGGCCAGGCTGGCTGCCTGGTGGGTCGTTTCCTCACTTGAAGAGATGACGTCAACGTCTGTCCCCTGCACACAGGACAAGCAGGCTCTGGATGAGGACCCCACCAGGAAGGCAAACAGCACTAGCAGTCTGTACAAAGTTTCAGGCTCTGGGCCTAGCAGAGACTAAGACTGACTCAGCCATCTGGTGGTGGTACAGATTGGCGTTGCTGTGCTCAGTTGCTCGGTCATGTCCGATTCTGTGTGACCCTATGGACTGTAGCCCGCCAAGCTCCTCTGTCCATGGAATTTTCCAGGCAAGAATACTGGAGTGGGTTGCCATTTCCTACTCCAAGGGATCTTCCTGACCCAGGGATCAAACCTGCATCTCCTGCATTGGCAGGTGACTTCTTTACCGCTGTGCCACCTGGGAAGCCTGGTGGTACAGATTAGAAATGGCATTAACTCGGAACTCTAGGACTGTTGAGGCTTGTACCCACAACGGGTATCTCTGTGTGCATGGGTCTGAAGCCCCCGCTGAGAATCCATGTAGTGGGCTGGGGGGAGGACACCAGTTCCTCCTGCCTCTCCAAACATTCAGGGCCTTTCTCCCTACATAGGGGAACATCAATTCCTCCCATCCCTCCCAAGTGCACAGCACTTTACAGTTTGAATTTCACATCCATCCGTCCCTTCTCACAATACCACCAGTAGCAGACAGGCCTGGGAAACCCCATATTATAGACAGAGGCTCAGAGAGGTGAGGGACTTGCCTAGAGTTGCACAGCAAGGAGCTGACAATGGGATCTTAGACATTCTGACTCTAGAGGTGCTTCTTTTCAATGCTTATTACAGTATCAGTTTTGTGTCAGCCCAAATGGAACAATGAGAGAGGGAATGGACCGTCCCCAAGCCCATCTCCCCACCTCTCAGAGCTTATGTGGCTCAAGCAAGGTAGCAGGGTAACCTCTGCACCTCAGCCAAGTTTCTGATGGGAGCAGAGTGCTCCCGGTGGTGACAAAAGCCCACTCACCTACAGGAAGCCCTAAGGCATGGTCCAGGGAGGGCAGTCCAAAGCGGAACCTCCGAGTGTTGTGGCTGATTTGCTGATAAAGTAGAGACAGGCTCTGTCAGCTTTCTGGAAGTCTTGCTGGGCAGCTCAGATGCCTGGGAAAGGAGCTCTCCACACGCATACACAGACGTGTGTGCTCTGGGGAGCAAACCAGAGGCCACGAGGGCCCACCCCACTGCCCTGGCCTCCCCAGCCACCGCATGCCCTACACCTTGTCTTCCTCTCGCATCACCCCACCCCCATCCCTGACAGCAGACAGGGGAGGGCTGCCCCATCACCTCTTTCTCAATCAAAGGCAGCGGGTACTTGGTATCAGAGTTCTGTAAGGTGATGTGACGACTCTTCATCACGTTCTTGCTCTTCCGGGCAAACAGGAGCACGGTGATCCCAATAACAGTGACAGCGAAGAGCAGGGACGGGTCCTCCTGGACACAGTGTGAGCAGGCCCCTCAGGTCCTGCCTGCCCTAGGCAGGACAGCCCTCAGGCACGGCGGAATCCTCTCCACACCAAAGACACGTGTGAAGCTGGACTGTGCCTGAAAGAAGCTAGGCAGAGGTAAAGGTACCAGAATGGAAGGCAGGCTGAGCCTCGGGTGGACCTGGAGTGTGGGAAGAGGCCAGCTGCAGATCAGACTAGCTGGGAGGTTCTAAACTCCCAGCCAGATGGCCCAGAAGTGCTAATGTCACCAGGCCTTTCAAGCCCATCTGTCTCGATTTTGGCTGCAGTCTAGGGTGCAAGCCCTGGAAGTCTCTCCCTTGAGGTGGAGGGGGTGCTTCTAATACGCAATTTGGAATGAAAGCCTCAATCCTCAGGGACAGAGCTAAAGAGGGGGGATTAGTTGTTGACATCTAAGAGGTATAGGGCTCCCCTCCCCTACTCCCTCCTTCCAGGTCTGGCTAAGGCAGAGGTAGGGGTGGGGTGAGTACCCCTGGTGCCAGAGCTGCTCCAGGTCTTTGCTCAGAATCCACCAACTCCTACCCTTAGCAAGAGTGTCCTTGCTCACAACCTGCCAACTCCCACCCCACCCACCCTTAGCAGGAGTGGACATAAATCTTTAAGTTGAAGAGTTCAGAGATAAAGGAAGTTATACGCACACACAAAAGGAAAAAAGAAAAAAACAGATGGAACCAGTTGAGACCACAATGGCAATGAATCTGAACTCCAGCAGACCCTGAGTCCTCATTTTACTATATGAGCATATTAAATGACACACCTATTAGTAGCTGGGCTTCCCTGGTAGCTCAGCTGGTAAAGAATCCACCTGCAGTGCAGAGATCACTGTTTGATTCCTGGGTCAGGAAGATCCCCTGGAGAAGGGGGGATAGGCTACCCACTCCAGTATGCTTGGGCTTCCCTGGTGGCTCAGAGAGTAAAGAATCTGCCTGCAATGCGGGAGACTGGGTTTGATTCCTGGGTTGGGAAGTTCCCCTGGAGGAGGGCATGGCAACCCACTCCAGTATTCTTGCCTGGAGAATCCCCATGGACAGAGGAGCCTAGTGGACTATAGTCCATGGGGTCACAAAGAGTAGGACATGACTGAGCGACTAAGCACAGCACAGCATTAGTAGCCAGGACCAGACATTAGGACCAAAAATGGATAAAAAGGGGGTAGCACCCCACTCCCTCATAAAAAGCCCTGCCCCTTCCCCATAGACTAATGCATTTTATCCTTGTTACTCTAAATACCTACTGCCAGGTGGGCAAGGAGTTGATCTGTGAACTTAGTTCCCTCTTCTCCATTCTTTGGCCACTGAATCAAGCTTGTGCCTTATACTCTCCTACGCAAACCCGAGTGGAAAAGGCACTCTCCCTGCCACCAAGCGAGGGCCCCAACTGAATTCTGTAACAGCTGATTTGGGATACTCCATTACCTTAGCACCCAGGATACACCCACACCCTTCGAGGCAGGCCAGTGAGGCCTTGGCACTCACCTGCCAGGGACTCCGCGGGGCTCCTGCATCCGCCCCCCACCCTGCCACCCCTCCAGCGAGAGGCCCGCCGGCGGGTGGATTTGGGAAAGGTCCTCCCGGCCCTCTTCTCAGGCTGGGAGATCCCCGCCCCACACTGGGCCTTCTCAGGCTCCGCCCGCCCAGTGCCGGCCCCTCCCAGGCCGGCCGGGATAACACCGTCCCCGGGCTCCTCAAGGCCTGCGGGGGTCCCGGGGACTCTGCCCGGCTCCCGCCCTGGCTTCTCTGGCCGCTTCCTGCCAGGCCCCCGGCTACTGGGAACCCACCCGGAACCAGCCGCTGAACATGTCGAAGGGGCGCTGTCTGGGAGGCCGGGAGGACTCCAACAGAAGCTAGGCCTGGAAACGGGCACCCGGGACGGGCGGTGGGCCCCTCCGTCGTCCCCACCGTGAGGGCCAGGGTTCCGAAGCTTCTTTCTCACGGGATTCCGGATCTGCTCCAGCCCTGTCCCCAGGACCCCAATCCAGGGGCTTCCAGGGCGGAGCTGAGGCCCCGCGCTGGGATCTGGGGGCTGCCTCGCTTCTCGTTTAACATCCCTTGTTTATTACGTGGCTGCGTCTGTATCCTGGTCCTCTCGCCGGACACGCTGAGCAGCTCTGGTGGAGAACTTCCTCTACTTGCTTGTTTACACCTGTGGCAAGGCTGGAGGAAGGCTCTGCTGGTCAAAGAAATGGGAATCCACTCCAATTCAGAAAGCACAGAAATATATACAGCAGACATCCATAATGAGCTCCTACTCTGAGCCTAGTCCTTGACCAGGTGTTTGGACGGGGCGGGTGGTGATTGAGTTAAAGAGAACAAAGCATTCATTCATTCTCTGTTGGGAGAGATGATAGGTACCCAACACAAGCCCAAAGAGGGTGCAGAATGGCAGGTGTAGATAGCTTTGGGGGGACTTCACAGCAAATTTCAGAACTTTGGTGATCCCCTCCCCCATCAATTCTCCCATCGCCAGTGGCAAGGGTGAATCCCTGCCTCCCGGCCTGAGTAAGACAGAGAAGCCAAGAAATGGACTCCACTCCCAGCCCCACACAGCACCACAGGCACATGCATAATGGAAGCCCCCCACCCCACCACCTGCAGGTGCCAGGATATCACTGTCAGACACTTTTCTGACAACTTATTAATTGTAACATGATGGCTTGTGAACTAATTTTATTACCTAATTACTAAGGAGGTTGAACATCCTACGTTTTTCTCATGGAGTTTCTTTGGAAAAAAAAAAAGTGCTTGCTTATGACTTTTGCGCATCTTTGTATTGAGTTGTCTTTTTCTCACCGATTTTTAGGAGTCATATATATTTTAGAGATTGCTTCTTTGCCAATTATATCAGTTACAAATGTTTCCTCCTAGTTGGCAACTACTCTTCCTTCTTTTCTTCGGTAGTGTTTTTTCTTTCTCCCTCCCTCTTTGGATAGAAGTTTGTCCTCATAATGTGGTCAAATGTATCAATCTTCAATCTTTTTCCCTTTATGGTTAGTGCTTTTTGTGACTTATTTATTCCTAGAACCGTTCAACTGTTCAATTTCAGCTTCTTCAACGTTACTGGTTGGGGCATAGGCTTGGATTACCATGATACTGAATGGTTTGCCTTGGAAATGAACAGAGATCATTCTGTCGCTTTTGAGATTGCATCTAAGTACTGCATTTCGGACTCTTCTGTTGACCATGATGGCTATTCCATTTCTTCTGAGGGATTCCTGCCCACAGTGATTACGGTGAAGATCACTCAGTCGTGTCCGACTCTTTGCAACCCCATGGACTGTAGCCTACCAGGCACCTCTGTCCATGAGATTTTCCAGGCAATAGTACTGGAGTGGATTGCCATTTCCTTCTCCAGGGAACTTCCCTACCCAAGGATCGAACCTGGGTCTCCCACATTGTAGACAGATGCTTAACCGTCTGAGCCACCAGGGAAGTCCTGCCTACAATTATCTATTCCTACCCAAGGTCAAGATATTCTGTATTTTCTCTGGCAAGACTTAAAGTTTTTTCCTTTTAAGTTTTTCAATCACCCAGAATTGATTTCTGTGTACGATGTGAAGTAGGGATCCAGTTCAATTTTTTCTATATGGATTATGCATTGTCTTGGTAACATTTATTGTGTTGCTCACACCTGATCACTAACCTGCAATGCCACCGCTGTCATATATCAGTTGTTACCTATTTATGAGTCCAGTTCTGGCCTCCCTGTTCTCTTACATTGATCTAGTTGCCCATCTCCTGTGACAATGCCATAGTTCTCTAATTGCAATAGTTTATAACAACTGTTTATATCTTTTACTCTTATTTGGGTCTCAGTTCCAATATTACTTCCTTAGAGATGCCTGTTCCAATGCCCCAATTTAAGGAGATGTACATATTACATTCTATTCATAGCTGTTACTTTGGTTTGTAGCTGCTATTTCTGAGTATTTAATTGTTAAATGTCTGACTCACATTAGTCTGGAAATCCCACTATGGCAGAGATTTTGTGTCCCCAGGGCTTAGTACAGTGACTGTCACGTAGATAACATTTAATAAATATTTGACAAAGGAGTGAATGCATTCATCTCTGCCCCATAGCATTTAGCACACTGCCTGACACAGAGTAGATACTTATAAATACAATGCACGGTAGATGCTCCAGAAATACTGAAGAAAGAACCAATCCTTTCCGAAAGTACTCTGTATGCCTTGCTTGCTTAATTTGTCTCTGTAAGATGTATCACCAGATGATAAACTACATATTTTACCTACTAGCCTACTGTCTTTCTCTTCCTGCCAGGATATAAGCTCCATGAGGACAGGATTTACTTTGCTTTAACTCCTAGAACGGTGCCTAGGATTTATTGTATGCATGAATGAATGAACTTCATTTTTTCCCTTTGATTCAATTAAAAGTCTTTATTGACTTTGGAATCTAAAGATGCCTCACTTTGTTCTATGGCTTTCTTAGTATTTTGCCTTTATCCTCTATACTCTCTTGTCATGTTCCCTGCATATCATGGTCCCTCTGTGTGACCAGAGGGCCAGATGGCACATCTTGCTCTCCTTAATCTTGGGGCAGGATGAAAGTGAAAGTGTTAGTCATTCAGTCGTGTCTGACTCTTTGCAACTCTATGGACTATAGCCCGCCAAGCTCCTCTCCAGGCAAGAATGGTAGCTATTCCTTTCTCCAGGGGGTCTTCCAGACCCAGGGATCAAACCAGGGTCTCCTGCATTGCAGGCAAATTCTTTACTGTCTGAGCCACAAAGGCAGGCATTTATCTGGGCTCCCAGTAATTTCAAGAGGGTGATGATTCCCCTATCTCCTCAGCTCTTCTACACACTTTATACATGTCCCTCAGATGCTTATGTGTGGCCAGATTTTGGTTCATCTTCTACTCATTTCCTGAACTAGACCATGAGCACATGTCTCACTCCCCACATCCCCAGTTTGGTAAGAGAGCCCAGCAAAGAGAAGCCCCTCAGCAAGTGTTTGCTGGAAAAAAAAAGAAAGAAAGAACATCTGTTGTCACTATTTGAGCCTATATAACAGTACTGAGCCTCTCTCATTGCTGAGAATTCCCTGGGGTAAACCAGTGCTCTGACTAAGTTGATGTTTGGAGTATGTGCTTCTTAAATCACCAGCTTGTTGTGGGCTTTTCATTAGCTTTTAACTTTGGAAATGATTTATTTCTATTTTATCCTTTGAACAAATGAGCAACTCTGGCCATTTTAAGCTTAAATTGTGGTAGGCTCAGTAAGAGTCACCCAAATGTACCACATCCCAATCCTGCCTAATGCTGCCTTATAGCTGCAGTGAAGTTAACGATTTTGGGTTAAGACTGTCCTGGACTGTCTCATGGGCCCACACAATCATGATATTCTTTATAAGAAGGATACAGGAGGGAATTCCCTGGTGGTTCAGTGGCTAAGACTCCATGCTTCCAATGCAGGTCTGGGTTTGATCCCTGGTCAGGGAATTAGGTCCCACATCCTACAACCAGGGTCCTGCATGTCACAACTAAAAGATCTCGTATGCCACAACTAAGACCCAGCACAGCCAAATAAATAAATAAATATATATTTTAAATAGAAGGACATAGGAAGGGACAGATAAGAAGGTGATGTGATGCCAGAAGCAGCAACTGAAGTGACATATTTTGAAGATGGAGGAATGGGCCAGAAATCAAAGAACACAGGCACCACTAGAAGATGAAAAGGGAAAGGGAAAGGATTTTCCCCTTGAGCCCTTGAAGGAAGTATCTTTACTGATATCTTGACTTTAGCCCAGTGAAACTGATTTTATAATCCTGGCTTCTAGAACTGTAAGGGAGGGACTTCCCTGGTAGCAGAGTGGTTAAGAATCTGCCTTTCAACACAGGGGACGCTGTTACGATCCCACAAGCTATGGGGCAACTACACCTGAGCACTGCAGCTAGAGAGGTCATGTGCTCAAGAGCCCACGTGCCACAATGGTCGAGCCCACACATCGCAACTACTGAGCCCGCAGGCCTCCGTGAAGGTCCTGTGTGCTGCAACTAAGACCCAACGCAGCCAAATGAATATTAAAAAAAGAACTGTAGGAGGATAAACTTGTGCTGCTTAAAGGCAGTAGATTTGTGGTAATTTGTTCCAGCAGCAATGGGAAACTAATACACTGAATGAACTATTGGTTTTGTCTCTTGTTATTCAGTTGCCAAGTTGTGTTCGACTCTTTGCGACTTCACGTACTGCAGCATGCCAGGCTTCCCTGTCACTCACCATCTCCCAAAGTTTGCCCAAGTTAATGTCCATTGAATCAGTGATGCCATCCAACCATCTCATCCTCTGTCCCCCTCTTCTTCTGTCTTCAATATTTCCCAGCATTAGGGTCTTTTCCAATGAGTCAGCTGGCCAAAGTTTTGGAGTTTCAGCTTCAGTCCTTCCAAAAAGTATTCAGGGTTGATTTCTTTTAAGATTAACTGATTTGATCTCCTTGCTTTCCAAGCACTCTGAAGAGTCTTCTCCAGCACTACAGTTCAAAAGCATCAATTCTTCAGCTCTCTGCCTTCTTTATTGTGCAGCTCTCATATTTGTACGTGAGTACCGGAAAGACCATAGCCTTGACTATATGGATCTTTGTCCACAAGTCTCTTAGGACTTGTTCATTTATACTTAGATTTACTTAAGGATATATTTCCTGTAATTTGGATAAGAGAAGGCAGTAAGTGGCACTGGCCTCTGATCTTGATGTTCTCCTTGCTCTAAGTACGGGTATCTTTTTTTAGTCTTAGCAGCCTCCTGCTGCCTGGCCACAGCTTCAACTTGTCTCTGCCAGGCCACGTGAGCTGCTCACCCACTCCACCACTTCTGCACCCTGGCTCTCTCCTGTCCTCTGTGCATTGTCCAAAAGTGTTATCCTGAACAGAGCACCTTGGCAGGCAAATTTAGTCAATTAGGGTGAAATTTATAAGAGAACACAGATGGAGAACTCAAGCAATCAACCATGACCTAGGCAGAATATTACTTGAATTGGAGTTTCCTTGGTTTTCCTCTTCAAGGATTTTAAACTAAAGTATATTGATGCTGGGCTTCCCTGGTGGAGCTGTGGTAAAGAATCCACCTGCCAAGCAGGAGGCCTGGGTTCAATCATTGGGTGAGGAAGATCGCCTGGCAAAGGAAATGGCAACCCATTCCAGTATTCTTGCCTGGGAAATCCCCTGGACAGAGGAGTCCGGTGGGCCATAGTCCATGGAGTCACTAAAGAGTTGGCTATGACTGAACAACCAAACAGCAACAATATTTATGCTACCTGATCAGAATTCAACACTGAGCCCTGCAAATGGACATAAAGCAATAGTAATGCTTTGCTTTCTGGAATGTTTCAACCTGGACTTGTAGAACAGAAATGTGGCATGAAAAACTTTTGGCAAGCTCCTGGCAATTTGGGGCTGACACAGGCCTGATGGGATAAGACTTTATAAAGACAAAAGGCTTGAGACCCTGGGAGTGACCAGAACTTGCCAAAAACAGTTATCTTTGGGAGGAATCAAAAGAATAGCTTGAGACAGTGTCATTAAATAGAAACAATCATGGACATAGAGAACAGATACGTGGTTGCCAAGCGGGAGGGGGTTGGGGGTAGGATGGAGTGGGAGGTTGGGGTTAGCAGATGTAAATGTTTATACGTAAAATGGATAAACAACGAGGTCTGAGCATATAGCACAGAAAACTATATTCAATATCCTATGATAAACCATAACTGGAAAAGAATATAAAAAAGAATGTATGCATATATGTAAAACTGAATCACTTTGCCATATCGCAGAGAGTAGCACAACACTGTATATCAACTATATACTTCAGTTAAAAATATATATATAAAGAGAGAGAAAATAAAAACATTCCAAAAAAGGAGACTAGCTTGAGGAGTCCTGTGCCCGTTGTCCCTCCCACACCCAGAAGAATCCTCCCTGAGCAGCTTTGTGGGCAGAGCTTCACCAGTGATGCTAGTTGAGTTCCCCTCAATGTTTATAGCAGTTGCTTCAACTCTTCCCAAACAGCATCTGCTGTGCCGGGGCTGGGGTAGAGCCTCCAGAAGGTAGTGTGTAATTGTGAGTTCACAGCTTGGGCTGTGGAGACAATAGGGAGTAACCAGGACAGCAAATGAAGCTTCCAGGGGTGGAGTTCCACCTACACAGGCAGTTGTGGCTGCCTGCCTGGTCTGGGAGCCTCAGACCTATATTAGGAGAAAGGCTGGTCTCCAGCAAGGGAGAAGGGGGAAATGTCCCAAAGAAAGATATGGAAGAAGGCATTCCTATCTCCTAGTTGCATACAATCAGCAATTTCTGTTTTTTTTCTTTTTTTGAAAGCAATAACAAGTGAAGATGGAACAAACCAGGCTAAAGCTTCCGTTCTGAGAATCGTGATAGAACATTCTTTCTCATGGAACTGCAGGGTTTACAAAGCACTTCCCAGAGTAGAAGATATCTCTCTGAAACTATTGTGATCCTTTTACGACCACTTTAGTTTGGAATAAAGAACCTCCAAGAGATTCCATGTCTTGTGCAAGGTCACAAAGCTAAGACACAGGGCCATGTAGGTCTTTCTCCTATACCACGGCAATACATGATACAGTCAATGCATAAAAAACATTTTGTTCGTGAGCCATACAAACTTAAACTCAATTCCTGACTTCAAATTTAAAGAAACCTTCCATTTTTCAGCTGCCAAACCGAAGCCCAGAAATGTCAAATGATGCTTTTGGAGAAAGGACTGTAATTGGGTCATTAGTACTGAGATTTCAGTCTTTCAGAGCCTGCAGTTTGATGAATAGCAAGTGTAAGCTTCTTCCATTGTGGAAGAGAACTCAGATGGTATAAAGTGTAGAAAGGCGTCTTTTTTCTCTGCCTTCCCTCCTGTTACTGTGTATCACCTGCCATAGTCCCATCTAAGTTCTCTTCCCCTTTGATCTGCTAAGGAACATTGCCCCAGCAATTCTTCCATCTTTTCCTTTCAATATCAGTTCCGTCTCTCTGCTTGACAGTTCCTGGCAGAGTACATGTGTTCTGTAATTTTTCTCATGTTAAAAAAAGTTGGTGGTCCAGTGGTTGAGAATCCACCTGCCAAGGCAGGGGACACACCTCTAGAGCCCTCAAGCTACAAATACTGTGTTCACATGCTACAATTGCTGAAGCCCATGCCTAGAGCCCGTGCTCAGCAACAAAAGAAGCCACGCAATGAGAACCCTGTGCACCCCAATAAAGAGTAGCTCCCACTCTCTGAAACTAGAAAAAACCCATAGGCATCAATAAAGACCCAACATAGCCAAAAATAAATAAATAAAAATTTTAAAAAGTTATAAAACCTTCTCTTGACTTCCATACCTACATTGAGATGCTATTCCATTTCTGAGTTTCCAGTTACAATAAAATTTCTTGAAGGAGTTACCTGTACACATCATCTTCAAATCTGTCTATCCCATTCTCTCGAGTCTACTCCAAAAAAGCTTTCACTCTCACCACCATTGTTGAAATTTCAATATGCCAATGGTGCAAAACCTACCGATCAGTTCTCCATCAATTCCTTCTCGTTTCTACCCCCTGTAAACATTGAAGTGCTCCAGATCGCAGATCTCAGCTTCCTTGGCAATTTTGTCCTATGACAGTTTAAATATCAACCATATGCTTATTCTACATATGCAGGCTGGATCTTTTCCCCTGAACTCCATGTTCATATATTCAACTGTCTACTTGATATTTCCTCTTGAGTGGCAATAGGCAATTCAGACTTAAGGTTATCAGATACAAAGTCACAATTCTCCCCCAGAATCCTGTGCCTTATAGCCATCTAAGGAAGTCATCTCAGGAGGAGAATATCCGAGATCAATATAGTCATATGTAAATAGTTCAGATCCTTTCTTTGCCATGTTGGTTAGTATACATTGTTCAAAACATCTCATTTCAGGAAATGGCAGCATTGTACTTCCAGTTGCTCAGGCCAAAACCACTGGGGTCATTTTTTACTTCTCCTTTCATACCTTAATTCAATCTTGTCATGTTGGCTCTTAGTTCAATGTCTATCTGCTTCTCACCACGTCCACTGCTTCTACTCAGATGTCAGTGTTTTACCCTGGTTATTGCAATAGTCTCCCAACTGATCTTGCTTTGTCCCATGCCTTCTCCCAGCAGTCTAGTTTCAACATGGGAGCAAGAGTGAACTTGTTTAGATGGGTTGAGGCCCTGCTTCTCCACTTGATGTCTTTTCACTTGGAGGAAAACCCAATGTCTTTCCACTAGCCCATAAGGTCCCACACAAGCTGCCTTCCCACCCAGCTTCTCTGATCTCCCTGTGTCCATGCCTCTCCTGGCATACTGGCTTTCTGGTGGGTTTTGGTATCTCAGACATGCTCCCACCTCAGGTCTTTAGCACTTGCCATTCTCTGTGGCTAGAATGCTTTAGTCTCCAGATATCTGCCTAGCCTTCACCCTCACCACCTTCAGATCTTTTCTCAGATGTCTCCTTATCAGTTTTCCCTGGACCATAGTTTTTTTTAAATTGCAAACATCCTTCTATTTGGCATTCACTATCGCTCATCCCTGATTTATTTCACTCTATCATTTATTACTAACTGCTGTATTTTTTTTACTTCTTTATTATCTGCCTCCCCATCTCCACTAGATTTTTGTCCATTTTGCTCACTGAAGTATCCCTTGTGACTAGATACCTGATTCAGATAGAGCCACTTACAAATGTTTGTTGATTAAATGAAGAGAGAAATCTAATAAGAGCCTAAAGAGCACCCATATCCCATCAAAAAGAAAAGCCCTACTAGCCCCTTGCAATACCTCATTTTAGAGTTCTTATTCTGGATATTTATATTATGACCTGGGCAGGAATTAGTGGCATAAAAGCAAGTCAGCCTCCCCCACCCCTTAAGTTAGGGGAAAAAAAAAAACACCAAAACTTTTTCAAGATGTGAAAAGGTGTATAAAATACTCCAGAGTATATTAAAATTATTGATAAACAGCAGTGGTTCAAAATACTTATTTTTGAGAAAACATTATTTCAACTACATTGTCATGTTCATAATCTTGTTTCAAGTCAATTTGATTTCATTCAGAACTATTTGGAACTACAGTCTTGTTGGAATGGGTTTTCAGGATGCCAACAACAATACAGTCGTGTAACAGTAGTTCAAATCTTCCCTATTCCACTTTTGTTAATGTATATTGTTCAAAGCAAATATTATTCTAAGAAAACTAGAATGCCTACTATGTGTGTTGATTGTCTACAAGGGCAAATTCATGTGGCCCTAGAGCTCCCAAGGATGACCTGAATTGACGCATAATGAGTGAGACTAGCTTGCCTGGAAAATCCCATGGATGGAGGAGCCTGGTAGGCTGCAGTCCATGGGGTCGCTAGTAGTCAGACATGACTGAGTGATTTCAGTTTCACTTTTCACTTTCATGCATTGGAGAAGGAAATGGCACCCCACTCCGGTGTTCTTGCCTGGAGAATCCCAGGGACGGAGGAGCCTGGTGGGCTGCAGTCCACGGGGTCGCTAGTAGTCAGACACGACTGAGCGACTTCACTTTCACTTTTCACTTTCATGCACTGGAGAAGGAAATGGCAACCCACTCCAGTGTTCTTGCCTGAGAATCCCAGGGACGGTGGAGCCTGGTGGGCTGCCGTCTATGGGGTCACACAGAGTCGGACACAACTGAAGCGACTTAGCAGCAGCAGCTTTCTGTAACAGGTGGCACTTTATTAACCATCATTGAATGTCTACTATATGCAGGCACTGGGCTAGTCTCATTACAATCCAGGACATTGCTTATAAATAGATGATGGTGGATATTAGGGAATACCTGAATCTGATCACACTGTTTAGGGTGCAGTATACTGTGCATAGCACTACTATGTGTCTATGGTTAAGAAATCTATGCCCTGAGTCATTGTGTTACAGTCTATCCTGAAGACAGACTGTTAATATGAGATGGGTATTCATGGAACCTGAGAGAAGGGAAGTCAGAGAGCAGGGCTCAGCTCCGGTGTTTGCTACCCTGTTTGGCATCAGAGCGTTCTGCTTACTGGAAGGGTGACGGGGCTGCCCCTGAGGGTGATGCCTGGTCCCTGTTTGTCCTTCAAAAAAGTGTGGCAGCAGAAGTTAGGAAGAGTGGATGTACATATCCCATATCACATATTCCGTTCACTAGAAGTGCACTGCCCAGCCCTGCATTAAAACACCCACCTTTGTGTTTATATATCCTCCCGCTGATCCTGGGACTTGTTTCCAGGAGCCTCCTCACTGAGAAAATCTTGACACAGTTGAGTTTCTGGTCTGACAGGGCTGAGGACCTGGACTCGTTGGGCACCTCCAGGACTTCGTTTGAGGAGCCAGACACCCTCCCTGAAACAGAAACATTTTTTTCATTGGCTCTTAAATCAAGCTTCAACAAGCGTTAAGAGCTTATTTCTTACTTCTTTCTTCTTACTTTTTGATCTTGTGCCCAGAATCTTATGTGTAACACAGAAATTAACCCCAATAATTATGGTGTATGGACTTATAGTCCATAGTTAATTTTCTATAGGACATAGTTAATTTTCTTATGTAGGAATGGGTTTCAGCTTGAGTCCAAGTGGTTTCAGACTCTTCCAGGGATGTTTGAACAGGGATGGGATGGAATTAACAGATGTGTATTTGCTTAGGGCTAAAGAGATTCCTGAGAAAGAATTTATAGTGAGGGAGAATGATCCAGGTATAAAAAGTCTGAGGAGATGACAAAAACTTAATCATTTTAAGGGGGTCAATTCTGAGAACATCATGGTGTCTTCTGTTCTTTTTTTCCAATTAAAAAAATGTAATAAAATACATGTAACATAAAACTTACCATCCTAACCATTTCAACTGTATAGTTCAGTGGTATTAAATACATTATTATTGTGCAACCAATATCACCATCCTTCTCCATAACTTTTTTTCATCTTGAAAAACTGAAACTATGTAATTTTTAAATAATAACTCGCCGTCCCTCCCTCCCTGCTTCCAGCTCCAGTAAGCTGACCCAGGGATAGAACCTGCATCTCTTGCGTCTCCTGCATTGGAAGGTGGATTCTTTTACCACTGCACCACCTGGGAAACCTCAATTATTAACACACAAAATTTACATGTGTTAATAATAAGTCTTGTGAGAACTGAGGAGGAACAATGAATGCATGATTTATTGACTACAGTCTACCTGTCCAAATAGGATGAAATAGATCTTTTGGAGCCATAGAGTTGCCTGTCCTACTCTATGCTGCAATCAGTAGTGATCTGATTCTGGAAGCAAGGAGAAAGGAAACTGAACCCTGAAAATGTAAAAGGAAGATCCTTTTCCTTATTTCCTATCTGGAGTGGGATGCTTCTGAAAAATCCCAAAACAGTGCTTTTATAAAGGACTATTCCAATCTCAAAAGAAGGTCCTTAAAACTGTCTACAGAGGGTCCCTGAGCATCCTGGAGATTCTAACCTCCCATTGTTCCAGCAGCTCCACTAGAGGCCCCCTTACCAAGCCACCAGGTGACAACTAGAGTCTTTCCCACAGGCTGCCAACTCCCCAGTCCCCCATGAGCATTGTGAGAGAGGAGAGAGACGGTGGGTGGAGAGCGTACCAGCAGGAATCTGTGCCTCCCAAGAAGGGAAGCCACAGCGCTGTCCACAGCGTTCATGGAGAGAGGGAGGCACTAGGACCTGGCAGCTTCAGAGGCAAGGATGACGATGCTGAGCTGCAGTAACTTGTTGGACTTCTCTCCACCTTGAAGGCAAGAAATCTCTTTGTTAAGGTCAATTAATGTCTAGGAAAAAAATGGCATATATTTTTAAGGGATATTTGGGCATTTTATTTGTAAAGACAAAGGGAAAGAGGATTCTACTGTGTGAATTAAAAGGTGTGTGATGTTTCTTGGCAAGCTGTCAAAGAAAATTATATTACCCGAAACATTTATAAGAAGTGATGGCTGTGAGAATAAGAAAGAGGGCCTACTACATGATTTTAATACAGTCCCTTCAAAGACTAAGGCTGAGAAATAAGTGGTTATCAGGATCATGCTGGTGTATTAGTCTACATCCGTGAATCCTGAAGCCAGGAGCATCAGCAGCCCAGAAACAAGCCACTGTACTTGGAGACCATTCTTCAGAAAGGGAAGTCTATCTCTCTTGTGGCTTCTTTGTCAGCTCCTCTTTATTCTCCTTCTTGAGCCATCAGACATGGAATCTTGACTTACTGAGATTACCCACAAGCTGCCAACGGCCAAATCAAAAGACCTCTTTCCCCATTCTTACAGGACTAGATTTTGTCCAGCATTTTACATTATTGACCATCCTTTTTCTTGAAACCTAAGCTCTCTCCCCAGCTTCCATGCTCTGTCCTGCTTCTCCCCCTCCCCTTCTGCTCACTCCTTCAGCCTTTCCTCAGCTTCTCCTCTCTACCCTCACCCTCACCCTCACCCATATCTGCCACCTCTCAAATCTCATCACCCCTGGCTGTTTTCTTAATCCCTAGACATCTGTAGCTGGACATCCCACAAGTATCTCTAAAGTTACCTGATATAAACTTAATTCATCTGTACCCCTCACACCCTCCCCACATCTGCTTCTGCTATGATATTTCTTTTTTGGGCCAAGAGCACATGCAGAAGCAGTATAGTATAGTGGTTAGGAGCACCAAGTTCTGATTTCAGACAGTCCTGGCTTGGAATCCCTATTAGGCCACTTACTGGAGCAAAGAAATTGATCACTGAGCTTTGGTCTCTTCATCTGTAAAATTAGGGTTAAGAATAGGACCAATTTCTCAGGTTTACTGAGAGTATTATATGCACATAAAGGGTTTGGCCCAGAGTAAGGAATAAATGTCAACTATTATTATGGTTTGAGCTTCCTGGGTGGCACTAGTGGTAAAAAACGATTAGCTTTTATCTACTCAGTCACTTGAGTCAGGTACCTGGAAGTTATTTGCATATGTGTGTGACTTTTTCTTTCCTCCATTTTAAGCATTATTGGTCATCAAATCTTATTGAATCTGTGGACCCAATGTTTTTTGAAACTACTTTTTCCTTTTTGTCACCCTTATAGTCCTTAGCATATTTTATTTGGGCTCTTACATCAATGCATCTTCTCTACTGTCAGAGTAGTTTTTCTTTAATACAGGTCTTCTTTCCCCCCTGTGCTAGAAGGGCAATAGTTCCCATCTGTTGGCTACAAGATAGAGTCTAACATTTTTAGCACCAACATAAGACCCTTTACAACTGGAACTCAGGCTGTAATTTAAGGTAATCTCCACTCAATTCCCCCTGTCAAAGCACCAGATTCATAGGACTGCCCCCTTTGCCCTGACTATCCCTCTGCACAGCCTTTCTGATCCCTTGTTCGTGCCATTCCCTCTGAATGGAAAGCCTTCCCTTCTGTTTCCCTAAATATTTTCTGATTCTTTTAAGACCCAGCGTAAGTGTCTAATCCTTAGTTAAGCCTTCCCTGATAGTTCTAGGAAGTCACTCCCTTCTCTTCGTTCCCTCTGAACACAGTTCTCACGTATGTCAGTGTTTATCACCTTGTACTGAGGACAGCGGCACACCCTTCGTAAACCCTATGCTAGAAATCATGGGTTGTTTTATTTGCTTTGGTGTCTCCAGAGCCTAACTGAGAGTCTGGCAAAAAGATGGCACTCAGTGAAGACTTGCACGTGACCATGGAAAATAATGAATGAAAAAGGGATCAACTGTGGGCTGGGAAGGGTGGCACAGCACCAGAGCAGTGTGGAATTCGTCCCAAAGCGGGGCTGTGCAAGGATGGCTGGGCTTAAGCTGAGTCTAGTGCAGGCTCTGTCTCTGCAGTTGTCTGACTGTCACTTCAACTTTATCAGCCTCAGTTTCTTTTCGTGAACACAGGGTAAGGGTCCTCACCTGTTCACACATCAGGGGCAGTGTGAGAGACACTGAGAGCAGGTGTGCAAGTCAGGAGTCTGTGAAGGGCTGTGGGGATGGAAGGTTCCCGGGACACTCGTGTGAGGCTGATCACAGACCTGGATGGGGGCCCCCATCCTGTGGCTGTGCCCCATGCTGGAAGCAGCTGCCCATCGCCTCTCACAGGCACTCGGGCTGGAAGGTGGTGATTCAAGTGAAGCAAGTCTACCGGCTGCGGTGGTGCCAAGTGGTAGTCCGCAGGGGTGCCGCAGGACGCAGGGTAGCTTGCGAGTTAGGTGATGGACCTTTTCTAATAAGACAAAAGGAGTGGTAAATAAGCCCATGGAAGAAGGGAGGCTCATGGAGCCTGAGTGCTTGAACTCCCTCTGAAGAGGAAACATCATGAAGTGAGGGCACCTGGTCACCGTGTGGGATGCTGTCAGACTGCCCCTTGTAAGTGCCCGCATGGCTCCAGGCAGACAAGGGCGTCAGGGAGGGATTCCTAAATGACTGTAGCTTGTTCTACAGTCTTACAGGGCGGGAAACAAGGGAAAGCTGGCCTGTGGGCAGTAGAGGGTTCCCAGGAGAGGAAGAGGGCCTCGACTGTGAAGCTAGACACAATTGACAAACTTGGAATTGGCTCTTAAATCCTGTTTCTCTTTTTATAAAGAGAAGGGAGACTCAGTCCAAATCCTGTACTCTGGGCCAGAGACATCTATGAATGACCAACCTCTGGTCAATGCTGTGGGAGGACCACGATCTGTGGGGCTGCGGCAGTCACAGTGGTGCTGGTGGCCAGGCAGGCTGGAGAGAAGGGAGGCACCAAGGTCTCTTACCTGAGGGGAGCCATTGGCCAAATCATGGATGCTTGCTTTCACCACCCAGGTAACTAGAAAGTGAGAAGAAAAGAAATCACAGATATGGTGCTTGCTTCGGCAGCACATATACTAAACCTGGAATGAAACAGAGAAGATTAGCATGGCTTCTGTGCAAGGCTGACACACAAATTTGTGAAGCGTTCCATATTTTTATGTAAAATAGATGACCAGTGCAAGTCGGATACATGAAGCAGGGAACCCAAAGCCAATGCTCTGGGACAACCCAGAGGGATAGGGTGGAGAGGGAGGTGGGAGGGAGGTTCAGAATGGGGGGACACAAGTGTACCCGTGGCTGACTCACGTTGATGTAAGGCAAAAACCATCACAATATTGTAAAGTAATTATCCTCCAATTAAAATAATAATAAAAAAATCACAGATATGGCCTCATTAAGAAAATATGGGGTTAGGGGACTTCTCTAGTGGTTCAATGGCTCAGAAACCATGCTTCCAATGCAGGGGCCCTGGGTTTACTCCCTGGTCAAGGAACTAGATCTCACATGCCATGACTGAGTTCACATGCCACAACTAAGACCCAGCACAGTGAAATAAATATATACATATTAAAAAATCTGGGGTTAGGAGGTGGCTCTCCAAGGAGCCCTAGAATCAGAGGGAAAGCAAGGCCACCATCTTGACCACTGCAGTAAAGGCAGCAGCCATTCCTTCCAGAAGCCCAGCGAGGCTCTAGAGACTGCTCTCTTCTCTATGTATATAGATGATCCTAGGGCTCAGGAACATGAAGCAGTCTGTTTGACATCATTTGATGAGTTAAAAGCTCTAACAGGAGCATAATCAAGACTTGCAGCTTCATTCTAAAGGTTATAGCTATGCATGTTCATCATCTGCAGGAAATAACTCAGAGCCACGGTCTCAAGGCCCTGGTTAGCCTGCCTGTCTGGGTCAGCTGAAGAGACTCAAGAGGGTGCAGCCAGAGGAAATAGGTTAATTACCAAACAGTTTTCTGAAATAAAAATAAAATTTCTATAAAATGAGAAGATACTAGGCTAGTCTAATTTTTTTTTAAAGATTTTGAAAATATCCAAAATTGGGAAAGTAGAAAATATCACAAGGTATCATGGGGAAATATTTTGTACAACACAAAGCAATTAGTAGGAAAATCTGAGTGTTATAGCTGTTACTAGATGATAAAAGATCAAAATTGAGTGAAGGTGACATTTTTAAACCTAAAAACTAGTAACCAGGAAAGAAATTGAGAAAGTTACTGTTGGCATCTTCAAGGAGTAGACGGCTAGTATATTTAATCACATGACATCATTATTTATTATTCTCCCGTTGTAAGTTTATGCACAGCATAGAGCAAGAAGGAAAGCGCTAAGAGAAAGTTGCTAAAAGAACAGATCTTAAAAGTTTTCATCACAAGGAAAAACAATTGTAATCATGCAGGGTGGTGGAAATTGACTACATTTACTGCAGAGATCATTTTGCAAAAATACAAATATCAAATGATTATATTTTATACTGGAAACTAATATGTTACACGTCAATTATACCTCAGTTAAATCAAAGGCGTGTTCTCCAGTTCTTTTCATGAAGAATGGTGATACCAAAATCTGACAAAGGCAGATGATAGAAAAGTATAGCCAGTGGTTCTCAAACGTTTTGGTCTCAGGTCACCTTTACACTTTGAAAAATATCACTGAAAATCCTAAAGAGCTTTTGTTTATGGAAGTAATATTTATCAATAGTTAACATGTTAGAAATTAAAGCAGAAATTGTTTAGATTATGCCTTTTTAAAGATAACTACAATAGAACTATTAGGTGTTAACATAAATAACATGTACTCAAAGAACCAAATCTTCCAAAACAAAAAAAATTTACATTAAACTGGCATTGTTTCCCATTTCTTCAAAACTGTTTAACGTCTGACTAAACAGAAGACAGATGGAACTTCCTATCCGCTTTTTACATGCAGTCTGTTGAGATATCACACGTTATGTAGTCTCTAGAAAACTCTATGACACATTCCTGAGAGAATGGGAGTGAAAGGGGATAGTACGTCTTAACATTACTATGAAAGTGTTAGGTCCTCAGTCATGTCTGACTCTTTGTGAAGCCATGGACTGTAGCCTGCCAGGCTCCTCTGTCCATGGAATTCTCCAGGCAAAAATACTGAAATGGGTAGCCATTGCCTTCTCCAGGGGATCTTCCCAACCCAGGGATTGAACACGGGTCTCCTGCACTGCAGGCAGATTATTTACCATCTGAGCCACCAGGGAATGCTGGGAAAGGTTGAGGGCAGGAGGGAAAGAGGGTGACAAAGGATGAGATGGTTGGATGGCATTACCGACTCAGTGGACATAAGTTTGAGCAAACTCCAGGAAACAGTGAATTACAGGGAAGCCTGGCATGCTGCAGTTCACAGGGTGGCAAAGAGTTGGACACAACTTAGCAACTGAACAGCAATTACTATGAAAAGCATTTTGACCTTGCAGACCCCCTAAAAGGATCTTGGAGATCCCCGTCGGTCTCCAGACCACATTTTGAGAACCTCCACTGTAAGTCAATTTCAATTATGAATGTTGATGAAAAAATCTGAATGAAACATTAGTAACAGAGCCCAACAGTACATTGAAAGATGAATGTATCATGTCCAAGTGGGATTCAGAACTGTAGGAATGTTAACTCTGCCAGGCTTCTCCATCCATGGGATTCTCCAGGCAAGAATACTGGAGTGGGTTGCCATTTCCTTCTCCAGAAGAACTTCCAGATCCAGGGATTGAACCCAAGTCTCCTACTTTGCAGGCCAGTTCTTTACCATATGAGCCATCAGGGAAGCCCTTAGTAAACCTATTAACATAGATTTAATATACTAATAAGTCAAAGGAGAGAATCACTTAGTCATTACAATAGATGCTAAAAGTATTTCAAAAAATTCAATATTCATTTCTGGTTTAAAGATCTTAGGAAGAGAGGTATAATAAAATATATCTCCAAAAACCAGCCTTCTGTTTAGTTTAAATATACTAGAAGCATATTTTAGTGTGAAATAGTGTGAACGGGCAGAAATTTCCCAAGCACTCGGGAACTCAAGTTCTGCTGGGGAAGCAGATTGCCTGTGATGGTGGTGAATGGGAAAGCAGCAGCAGACCCTAGTGGATGTCAGAGATGGTAGCTGAAAAATTAATGATCAGTCAAGTTAAACCACGCGCTTCCACCATGCTCCATTCCCCAGGTGTACTTACATATTGGTGAAGCAACAAGCAAGGGTGACTACCTGGTCTTCCCAGCAATGCTTGGTGGCAATCTGCACACTGACCTGCTATGGCCAAGAACTGACCATGGCCTCCTGCCTCCCACAATCTGCCTGGGAAGGGACCTGGAAAGGGGGAGAGAGAGCGGTGCTGCAAAGCCCACTTGGAAGGGGGCCAATGAGACACAACTTAGCTACCCATGAAACCTCCTCATCATCAAGTCCAGGTCTGAGCATCTCCCTTGGACTGGGAACTCTAATGATACCTGGAAATAATGAGAAATCCTTATTGAATTCTAGAAATTATATATATATATATATATATATATATATATATATATATATATACACACACACACACACATATATATATACAAACACACACACACACACACACATAACTTATATATAACTAGAAATGATGTTTTACCCAAGAGTAAAACATCAAGCTCACTCTTGCCTTTTTTTTTTGGTACCACTTATCAAGTCTCCAAACACTTTAGATCCTATATTCACAGTATATCTTGAATCCATCTTTTGTCTTTGAGCTTGGATCTTCAACATTGCTCACCTGGACTACTCTCCCTGGGGTTAATCTCTCCCTGTCCTCTCACTCCCAAATTAACCATTGAAGAGTGCTTTTTTGATTATATCACTCCCCTGATTATAACAATCCAAGGTTCCCCACAGTGTATGGAATAAAGTTCACATCGTATTTTTCTTCATCAAATAGCCCCAAACAGCAGTGTCCTAATTTTCTCAGAAGTTATTTCTTGTATTTTCTGGCATTCAGGATTTTCTTGTATTGTGGTTTTTGGTGCACATTTCCCAATTTGTTGTCAACTTTACAGCAACCCACTCCAGTACTCTTGCCTGGAAAATCCCATGGATGGAGGAGCCTGGTAGGCTATATAGTCCATGGCGTCATAAAGAGTCGGACACGACTGAGTGACTTCACTTTCTTTCACTTTGTCAACTTTATTAAAGTAACATCCACACAGAAAAATACTCAAATAATAAAACACTTTAAATGAATTTCTAAGAAGTACAGCTGGAACCCAGATCAAGATTTAGACTATTAGAATCTCTAAAGACATTTCAGGAGTCCAGTCCAGTCAGTATGCCTCCAAAGCATAACTGCTATCCTGACATCTAACACCATCTATGTTTCCGATGCTTTTAGTTTTACATAGCAACCCACTGCAGTACTCTTGCCTGGAAAATCCCATGGGCAGAGGAGCCTGGTAGGCTGCAGTCCATGGGGTCACTAGGAGTCAGACACGACTGAATGACTTCACTTTCACTTTTATGCACTGGAGAAGGAAATGGCAACCCACTCAGTGTTCTTGCCTGGAGAATCCCAGGGACCGGGCAGCCTGGTGGGCTGCCGTCTATGGGGTCTCATAGAGTCGGACGCGACTGAAGCAACTTAGCAGCAGCAGCAGCAGCTCTATTCCCTGGCATAGGAAGTGGCAACCCACTCCACTGTGCTTGCTGGAAAACTCCATGGTCAGAGGAGCCTGGTGGACTACAGTCCATGGGGTTGCAAAGAGTCGGGTATGAATGAGCACACAAGCACTCTCTCTGTACATGTAACTTTCATTATTAGGATATAAATCCCTTTACGACATCTAGGTTAGTACCTATGTAGCTCTCTGTACCTATCTCCCCCATGCCCTGGGCTCTGGTACAGAGATTTATCCAAAGAGGACACCAAATCAGGGCACCGTATCAAGACAACGTGACAGAATGTCAACAGTTGAGGAATATATACAGGAGTTCATTGTATTATTCTTCTATCTGTTCTGTAGATTTGGAAATTTTCAAAATAAAAGTGAAAGACAAAATAGCTTATTGGACGACTTATGCAATCCAGTTTAGGTGTGCTATTTAAAACAGGACACATGTAAACTCTTTATCTTATCCTTTGTAAGTTTTTGTGTATTTGTATAAGGGAAGAAACCCCTAAATGTAGGTGGGAGTTCAGTGAGAGGGAATCAGGAAAGCCTCCCTTACTGGAGCTATTTGTGGATTATTTACTTTTATTCATCAAATATTTATTTGGCATTTCTTGTGTCCTGGGCACTGGGATAGGTGCTGGGAATAAAATGATGAATAAAATCTAGCCAAGAGTAGTAATGAGACTCCTTGGCAGATATCCTGTGTAGGTCAGGCTGAGAGAAGACTTTGTTGACTATATCTCCCCCTGGTGGCCAAGAGCAGGAACCGCTGCAGACACACCACAAAGAGGTTCCACCAGGGGTTTCTATGACTCATGCCGTCCAAGCCAAAAAACAAAATCCAGAAAATTCAGACTGCTTCTATCCCTCCTCACTAAAAGAAATACTTACCCACCAGACTCTGTTTTTCTGTGCTCCACGTGTCAGATAATTTATAAAATTAAAAAATTTAGTTAAAAATAAGGTGATTTTTCTTTAGACAAAATATCAAAATGGCAATTGGAAAGTTCCCTTACCCTCAGCCTCTACTGCCCCTTCATCATGTTTCCCACAGGGACCTGGATGCCACACGTGGATGTCAGTGATGTTACAGGGGAAACAAGGAAAAGAGAAAGCCCAGCTTCTCAATGCTTACCTGCATACAGACATAGCAGTTCACTCACTTTGTTTGCAGCGGATGGATCTTGTAAGTCAGATCAGATCTGGCCAACTATTTACCCAACCCTACTGAATGAATATTTGGATTGGGAATTTGATTCTGTGATTTCAGTGCTGCTTTGAGCAAAGGGACAGTGACCGCATCCCATCCAGCTCTATGTGACGGCTTTTTTGATGTGGCAGCTTGGCCAGGCTACAGCCTCCAGTTATTCAATAAAACATTAGTCTAGATGTTGCTATGAAGGGATTTTGCAGATGTAATTAAAGTCCCTAATCAGTTGACTTTAGGTAGGGAAGACTGTCTTGGATTGTCTGAGTGGGCCTGACATCATTAGTTGGAAAGGCCTTAACACAGAAGGCTCCCCAGAAGAGAGAAGACACTCAGCTTGTGGAGAATGGCCTCAGCCCACATCTGTGAAATTCCAGAGTCCTGTGATCTTCCCTTTCTGCCTGCCTGCCTTATAAACAGACTTGCTTAGTCAGCCCCCAAATATCCCGTAAGCCGGTTCCTGGCAAATAAACTTGCTAGATCTACCATAATAAAATATCACAGACAGGGCGACTTAGACAAAAATTTATTGCGTCACAGTTCTGGAGCCTAGAGGTCTGAGAGGAAGGTGTTGGGAAGGTTGAGTCCTTCTGAGGATGAAGATGATGATGATGGACAGCCTGCTCCAGGCCTCTCCTCTAGCTTCTGGCGTTTTGCTGGCCATCTTCAGCATCCTTTGGTTCGTAAAAGATGCATCACTCCAGTCTCTGCCTTCATGTCCGCGTGGCCTTCTCCATATGCGCATGTCTCTCTCTCCAAATTACCCCTTTTATAAGGATATCAGTCATATTGGATTAGGGCCCATACTAATGATATCATTTTAACTTGATTGCCTCTGTAAACACACTGTCTCCAAATAAGGTCATAAAACGTGTCCTTAGATACTGGACATTAGAATTCCAATATTATCTTGTGGGGGTTCTTGGTTGAACCCTGGACTAATACACTGCATGTGCTTCTCATGGTCATGTTCTCCAAAACAGCTTACCAGAATCACTGGATTCTTTCAGGTGGTACATTCCATGTCTCCAGAAACACGGATTCATTCTCTAATCCAGAGATGTTGAAATCTGTGTATAAGCATAATACAAGTGCTCAGATCATGCAAACAAGGTCAGTGTTTAGGGTTTATCAGAAAATTATTATTGTTAGAATTCTGGGGGCATCTCGTCAGTTAGATTTTATGGGTATTTGAACTGGAAAGTGGAGTGTTTTAACTATAACCTGGGTTTGCCATAAGCAGCTATTTATCACTTAAAAAGAATGAACATCTTGAGAAGCTAGTAACTAGCTTTCTAGGATTTGGACAGAGTGCTCATGGGTGAGAGAGCTTGGAAGGAAGCTGAATCTTCTGGTGTCCAGGGACCAGGGGTCAGTGACAATACTTCATGTCTCTGAGCCTCCCTCGTGTGTCACACACCCTGGCTCCTGACCAACCATATCTTGTCTGATTTAATCCTTGCTACATTCTTATCATGTGTTTATTACTCTCCCATAATAAGACTGAGGAGGACGAATCTTAGGGGACACTTAGGTCACACATCTAGTAAGGAAAGGCCAACATTCAGACATACAGTTGATCTTCATTCTTTGTGGATTCCGAATTTTCAAATTCACCCACTTGCTAACATTTATTTGTTAATTCAAAACCAATCCCCCTGGCACTTTCACAGGCATTCACGGACATGTGCAGAGCATGAAAAATTTGAGTTACTTGAAGCATGTGTCCTGGCTGAGGTCTCAGCCACACTCCGTTGTCTTGTTTCAGCTCTCGCAGTGTAAACAAGTGTGCTTTCATGGGTCTGCTAGCACCATTTTCTGTTTTGTCTTGCTTTTTGTATTTTTGTACTTTTGTTTTTTCATTTTCAGGCATGCTGCTGTTTTTTATCACCTTAATTATTTACTTTTTAAAAATGTTTTACTTACTTTTAAATGAATTTTTATTGCATTATAGTTGCTTTACAATGTTGTACTAGTTTCTGCTGTACAGCAAAGTGAATCAGCTATCTATATCTATATATAATATATATACATACACATATAAGTGAGAGTTGGACTATGAAGAAAGCTGAGCACCGAAGAATTGACACTTTTGAACTGTGGTGTTGGAGAAGACTCTTGAGAGTCCCCTGGACAGCAAGGAGATCCAACCAGTCCATCCTAAAGGAAATCAGTCCTGAATATGCATTGGAAGGACTGATGTTGAAGGTGAAACTCCAATACTTTGGCCACCTCATGCGAAGAGCTGACTCATTGGAAAAGACCCTGATGCTGGGAAAGATTGAAGGCAGGAGCAGAAAGGGATGACAGAGGATGAGATGGTTGGATGGCGTCACCGACCCAATGGACATGAGTTTGAGTAAATTCCAGGAGTTGGTGATGGACAGGGAGGCCTGGCGTGCTGCAGTTCATGGGGTCACAAATAGTCAGACACAACTGAGTGACTGAACTGAACTGAACACATATATATTTCTTCTTTTTTGGACTTCCTTTCCGTTTAGGTCATCACAGAGCATTGAGTAGAGTTCCCTGTGCTACACAGTAGGTTCTCAATTAGTTATCTAGTTTATACATAGTATCAATGGTGTGTATATGTCAATCCCAATCTCCCAATTCATCCCACCCCATCCCCCTTCCCCTCTTGGTATTCATCTGTTTTCTCCATCTATGTCGCTATTTCTGCTTTGCAAATAAGATAATCTGTACCATTCTCTAGATTCCCCTTATATGCATTAATCTATGATATTTGTTTTTCTCTTTCTGACTTGCTTCACTCTTAGTCACTAGTACGCGTCTCTGCATTTTTGTGCTTTTTTTGGTGGTTGAAATGGCCCTAAACATAGTGCTCCAGTGCCATCTAGTGTTCGTAAGTGCAAAAAGGCTGGGTCGTGCCTTACAGAGAAAATACCTGTGATGGATAAGCTTTGTTCAGGCACAGGTTACAGTGGTATTGGCTGTGAGTGAGTTCAGTGTTAATGAACCAGCAATGTATATTAAATAAGGTGACCTGAAACAGAAATACAAACAAAACCAGAGGCTGATAGGAACCTAGCTCCTCCGCATTACCCCAGGAGCAGTGGTTCAGGGTTCACAGATTCGGTGAAAAAAGAGTTGACTGTACCCAGGCCGAGCTCTAAAGCTTGCTCTATTTACCACATCAGGAGGATGAGACTCAGAGTTGGTACCTCCGTCCTCTTACCTGTTTCATGAACGAAGGAAACTGTAGCCTGGAAGCCTCTGAAGTTCGCGTTTTCATTGGACTGGAAGCTGATGGACATTACCCTGGTGATGCTCACCACGGGGGTGGGGACAGCAAAGCCACACAGCCGAGCTGATTCAAGCCCAGCCCAGGCACGACCGGATCAAGGGCCCAGCAAACAGACATGGCAGTGGATAGAAGAAAAAAGATTGTCCTTCAGGTAACTGTTAAGAAATAAACTTTTCCGGTGGATGTCACAATTCATCTTCAAAATGGAAAAGGCATACTGCTTCTTTGTACTACATATTTAACCCTGCTAACATTTCAATTCTGTTAATCTCCCAAATACCCCCATTGGGAATGCCACTAAGAGAGCTGATTCCAGCCACAGGGCTTATTTCAATGGCATTTTCCCCTCTGACCCCTAGTCTACGTGGGCCTTCCATTCAAATGGTTCTCTGATTTTCCCTGAAGCTCTCCCCACCCTCGCTCCATGCCTCCCCCCACAACTGGGGAGAAGGAGGAGAGGTGATGAGAGCACAGAGAAGGATGGAGATGATGCAGGGAAAGGAACACTGAGCCACATCCCGTTTATTCCCTAAAAGGATTCCCAAGAAGGACCAGATCCAGATGCAAACTGGAGGCTCCCAGGGAACACAAACCTATTTCTTTGTTTTTTAAAATTTATTTATTTTTTTAATTGAAGGATAATTGCTTTCCAGAATTTTGTTGTTTTATGTCACACCTCAACATGAATCAGCCACAGGTATGCATATATCCCTTCCCTTTTGAACCTCCCTCCCATCCCCTCCCCATCCCACCCCTCTAGATTGATACAGAGCCCCTGCACAAACCTATTTCTTTCTTCCTTTCTACATCCCTGTGCACGCTCACATAGTCGGAAGTGCAGTCTCCATTTTCTTCTATTTTTAGGTCCTGAAATGAAAGCTGAGAAGGCTCCACTTTACATTTAGAGTTGACAATATGAATACATTAACTGATTTTGATCAAGCAGAAGAATTTCAGTTGTTCAGCTTGCTCTGGAGCAAGATGAGAAAGGTAACGGGCATTCGTGAATGAGTTATATTACTTAGGAAAAGATGCTAAACCATAGGCTCCCAAACCTCTCGAAACATGTAAGCACCCCACTATGGGCCAAATGTAAGGGTGGGAAAACGCGCAAATATTTGAGCTCCCCAGCTGCCTCCTTAGAGGAGCAAAGAAACTTCAAAGAACAATGTTCAAGCAATCTGATATCCCTAACCAATTGAGTTTAAAGAGAGGAGCAGTGGGAGATAGAAATGATGGGGTAGCAGTCTAGATTTTATACACGCATGTGACGGGGATTCAATGGATCCTAAACACTCGGCAAAAGACACAGAGGCCTGTATGTCGGACAAAAATGGAGTCAAATGATGATTCATGGTCACAAGACATGGGATCAAGGAGACATGTCAGAAATAGGATTCACTCAAACATTTCTTAAATCCTTCCTGGAATTCTTTCTGGAAACAGATACTTTCAGTTACTCTGACCATTCTGTCTTATGGAAAGAGGTTTTAAAAAAGGAGGAAAATTACATAAATCTTTTTTAAACCAGAAATTTCCCACACAGGGGATCTATAATCCCTATAATAAATAAAGAAAGTTAAAAATATTTTTTAAAGTGAGGGGGTTGCAGAGGCTGAGATGGTTAGTTAGCATCACTGACTCAGTGAACACGAGTCTGAGCAAACTCCAGGAGATAGTGAAGGACAGGGAAGACTGCTGTGCTGCAGTCCATGGGGCTGCAAAAAGTTGGACATGACTTAGCGACTGAGCAATAACAACAAACCTGTTTTGTTTAATATCAATAATATTTAAAATTTAGAATTTAAAATGTTCAAAGTTGGTGAACAGGACATGCAGAGCCATAAAACTTATGATGAATAATAAAAATAGACTCTTTTCCCTTTGAGTCAAATGGTGTGCATATAGTCATGACCCGTCACAGCAACTTACAAATGGCTGTCTCAAATGGGTCCTGCAGGGCGATGCTGCCGCTGGCGGATGTGAGCGCAGCTTTTCACTGACGCGGCACTCAGCGTACTGGCTGCACAGGTGTTTTTGAATCACTTCTAGCTCTTGTATGTTTAGACTTTCAACTAAATTTTGTCTTCTTCCTCTTTTTGGAAATATGCTCACACTTCATCTTTTCTCCTTGGTCACTATAAGGTGGTAGTGGTCTAGTCACTAAGTCGTGTCTGACTCTTGCGACCCCATGGACTGTAGCCTGCCAGGCTCCTCTGTCCAGGGGATTCTCCAGGCAACAATACTAGAGTGGGTTGCCATGCCCTTCTCCAGGGGATCTTCCCAACCCAGGGATCGAACCCGGGTCTCCTGCATTGTAGGCAGATTCTTTACCAACTGAGCTACGAGGGAAGCCCTGCCACTACATAGCTTCCCTTAATCTCACTGCTTCTTGAACTGTCTGCCTGACTCCGCTTGGGTTTCAGGAACTTTTAGAAAGACAACAGCTATATTTGCCTTACTTCCTCTGTGTCTTCTCACATTTAAAACCTGTGTGATCTCATTCTACTACTGACATCTGACCTCACCTGACCTTTCAGATGCCACCACCTCCACCTCCTTTCAATTGTCCATCTCAATTATTCTACCTTCTTTATGAGGGATGACGTGGGGACTGGATAATGCGCTCAGTCCTCCTTATGTTTTAAAAATGTTCTGTCTTTTTACTTTGTTAACATTTAAATGCACATTTGAAAAGAACAAAAGGTTTCAGAGCTGTACAATGGTTTCTCTGTGGAAGGAAGAGAGAAAAGAGGGAAGGAGATCAAGATATATCAAGAGAAGAGGTGGTGGAGGGAGGGAGGGAGATGAAGGAGAGCCAAGGAAGGGAGGAGTCCTCCTTCTCTTCAAATTCTAACTTTGTGTGGGAAATTCAAGCTATTAGCCATACCTCTTTCTTTGTTTTGTTTTTTGTTTTAAAAGCTCTCTTCTCTGGACTGTCATAACACTGCACCAATTTGGTTTTTCCTAGGTCAGATCTTTTTTTTTTTTGGCCTCAAATATACAAGAACTTCTAGGTCTTGTTCACCCTTGCTGCTTCCCCATTGTTTTATAATCTACTTTGTCTCCTTCATATACTTTCTTGCTTTCAATAATTAAAGAGAAAATGTTCTAAGTAAATGTTAATTCCACCCTTCCCCTGACTGCAGCACCATCTTCCTGAAGGCATGTCTGCAGACAGCGCACTAGTGTTAAGTGAACAAGCATGCAAAGAGAAGGCTGAAACACCGGCGCCGAAGGCTGAATACTTTCTGTATCCTGACATTTAAAGCCCTCCACACCTTGATCTCAGCCTCGCCTTCTGTCACCCCTCCTGCGACACATTATGCTAGTCCCTGAACCTGTTCTGCTCTGCACTTTTGTTATCTACGTCCCACAGCATGTTTGGTAACAGTTTAATTAATAAGGAAGAAATACTTATTTCTTGAAAGGACTAGACATTGATGGAACAAGTTAACCTGGTACAAAGGTAAAGGCAGCTTTTCAACAAAAAGTAAAGTGCACAGTTGCCTCTGCAACTCAAAAACGACAAAAAGTAAAGTGCACAGTTGGACAAAATGGCAAAAAGTAAAGAACACAGTTGCCTCTGATCTAAAAAATGAAAGAATGATCTCTGTTCGTTTCCAAGGCAAACCATTCAATTTCACAGTAATCCAAGTCTATGCCCCAACCAGTAATGCTGAAGAATCTGAGTTGAATGGTTCTATGAAGACCTACAAGACCTTTTAGAACTAACTCCCCAAAAAGACGTCCTTCTCATTATAGGGGACTGGAATGCAAAAGTAGGAAGTCAAGAGATACCTGGAGTAACAGGCAAATTTGGCCTTGGAGTACAAAATGAAGCAGGGCAAAGGCTAACAGGGTTTTGCCAAGAGAACACATTGGTCATGGCAAACACCCTCTTCCAAAAACACAAGAGAAGACTCTACACATGGACATCATCAGATGGCCAACACCAAAATCAGATTGATTATATTCTTTGCAGCCAAAGATGGAGAAGCTCTATACAGTCAGCAAAAATAAGACCAGGAGCTGACTGTGGCCCAGATCATGAACTGCTTATTGCAAAATTCAGATTTAAATTGAAGAAAGTGGGGAAAACCACTAGACCATTCAGGTATGACCTAAATCAAATCCCTTATGATTTTACAGTGGAAATGACAAATAGATTCAAGGGATTAGATCTGATAGAGTGCCTGAAGATCTATGGACGGAGGTTCATGACATTGTACAGGAGACAAGGATCAAGACCATCCCCAAGAAAAAGAAAAGAAAAAGGCAAAATTGTTGTCTGAGGAGGCCTTAGAAATAGCTGTGAAAAGAAGAGACGTGAAAGGCAAAGGAGAAAAGGAAAAAAATACCCATTTGAGTGCAGAGTTCCAAAGAACAGCAAGGAGAGATAAGAAAGCCTTCCTCAGAGATCAATGCAAAGAAATAGAGGTAAACAATAGAGTGGGAAAGACTAGAGATCTCTTCAAGAAAATTAGAGATACCAAGGGAACATTTCATGCAAAGATGGGCACAATAAATGACAGAAATGGTATGGATCTAACAGAAGCAGAAGATATTAAGAAGAGGTAGAAAGAATACACAAAAGAACTATACAAAAAAAGATCTTTATGACCCAGATAACCACGATGGTGTGATCACTCACCTAGAGCCAGACATCGTGGAATGTGAAGTCAAGTGGGCCTTAGGAAGCATCACTACGAACAAAGCTAGTGGAGGTGATGGAATTCCAGTTGAGCTATTTCAAATCCTGGAAGATGATGCTGTGAAAGTGCTGCACTCAATAAACCAGGAAAATTTGGAAAACTCAGCAGTGGCCACAGGACTGGATCCCAAAGAAAGGCAATGCCAAAGAATGTTCAAACTATCACACAATTGCACTCATCTCACATGCTAGTAAAGTAATGCTCAAAATTCTCCAAGCCAGACTTCAACAGTACATGAACAATGAAGTTCCAGATGTTTAAGCTGGATTTAGAAAAGGCAGAGGAACCAGAGATCAAATTGCCAACATCCTTTGGCTCATTAAAAAAGCAAGAGAATTCCAGAAAAACAGATTTCTGCTTTATTGACTATGCTAAAGCTTTTGACTGTGTGGATCACAACAAACTGGAAATTTCTTGAAGAGATGGCAATACCAGACCACTTGACCTGCCTCCTGAGAAATCTGTATGCAGGTCAAGAAGCAACAGTTAGAACTGGACATGGAACACCAAACTGGTTCCAGATTGGGAAAGGAGTATACAAGGCTGTATATTGTCACCCTGCTTATTTAAATTTTTTGCAAAGTACACCATGGGAAATGCTGGGCTGGAAGAAGCACAAGCTGGAATCAAGATTGCCACAAGAAATATCAGTAACCTCAGATATGCAGATGATACCATTTTATGGCAGAAAGCGAAGAACTAAAGAGCCTCTTGATGAAATTGAAAGAGGAGAGTGACAAAGTTGGCTTAAAACTCAACATTCTAAAAGACAAAAAAAGAAAAAAGAAAGAAAAAAAAAGAGAAACAACAACAACAAAACTCAACATTCAGAAAACTAAGATCATGGCATCTGGTCCCATCACTTCATGGCAAATAGATGGGGAAACAATGGAAACAGTGAGAAACTATTTTGAGGGGCTCCAAAATCACTGCAGATGGTGACTGCAGCCATGAAATTGAAAGACGCTTGCTCCTTTGAAGAAAAACTATGACCAACCTAGATAGCATATTCAAAAGCAGAGACATTACTTTGCCAACAAAGGTCGGTCTAATCAAGGCTATGGTTTTTCCCGTGATCATGTATGGATGTGAGAGTTGGACTGTGAAGAAAGCTGAGCGCCAAAGAATTGATGCTTTTGAACTGTGGTGTTGGAGAAGACTCTTGAGAGTCCCTTGGACTGCAAGGAGATCCAACGAGTCAATCCTAATGGAAATCAGTCCTGAATATTCTTTAGAAGGACTGATGCTGAAGCTGAAACTTCAATACTCTGGTCACCTGGTGTGAAGAACTGACATTTGAAAAGATCCTGATGATGGGAAAGATTGAAGGCAAGAGGAGAAGGGGGTGACAGAGGACGAGATAATTGGATGGCATCACCGATGAACACAAGTTTGAGTCAGCTCCGGGAGTTGGTGATGGACAGAGAAGCAGCTGTGCTGCAGTTTATGAGGTGGCAAAGAGTCGGAGACGACTGAGCGACTGAACTGAACTGAAAGCGCACAGTTGCCATCTAGTGGCAAGTGTGGGTAGTTGCAGGACAGAATACGCCGGTCTGATACCAAGTATTTATCAAGAGATTTGTGTGCCAGGTGCTAGGTTCTAGGTACAAGGAATACAGCAGGAAATGCATCAGATAAAAGCCTCTGCCCTCATGGTGTCCATGTAAGCGATTCTGTGGAGATCCACAGCCAAGTAAGGGTACCTTAACTAGATAATGTTTGGGGGCTTGAAAGACCCAGTTGCAGCTGGCCATGTTGCTGTAGTCTTCAGGATAGTGAGGACTCTGTATGAGGCCTTCTTCAAACAGGATCGTTAAGGAGTCGCAGCCAGAATCTGCAATACAAAGGAGAAGGTCCAAGCAGTGGCATCACCGTGGACAGAGGGGACCTCTTTGTTCTCACCCTTGTGTCCCCCATGAAAGATGCCTGAACTGGCTCTTCAGGCAGAGCCATCAAGAAGGGGGAGGTCTGTGCACTGGTTCTGGAGAAGTCATCAAGCTGTCTTGGCTCATGTGGGTGGGAAACAAGCATGCATTTGCAAGACTGCACGAAGAGCCCCCGTACCCCGTGTCTCACTGACCTAGGGCTCTTCTTTGCTGTGGAGCTCAGTGGGCCTTGGTGGTTTCCCTACCCATCATCTAATTCCTATGGGGCCTCAACTTCTGCAAAAGGTCAGCATAGTGTATGATAAGAGTAAACAGTTTTACCAGGAAGGTAGTTTGGTTTAACAGCTTTATAGGTGAGATTGAACCCAACGGCATTATCTGTGTTATCAGAGATGAAGCTCAGCCTTATAGCGTTGGAGCCAACAAGAACTGATGAAGCCAGTCTCTCTCCACAGAATTTCGCTGCAAAATAAGAAAGGAGAGTCTTTTCTCAGAGCCTAGAAAACAGCACCCATTAAAAGACTTACAGGTTCCTGAACATTCATGACAGGGCAGGCTTGTCTGAATCAGGGCTTCTCAACCTTGGCACTACTGATGTTCTGAACTGGAACGTTCTGTGTGTTCAGGCTGTTCTGCACATTGTAGGATGTTTTGCGGCATCCTGGCTGCAAAATTGTTTTGCAACGTTCCCTCTAGTTGTGACCACCAAAAATTGCTCCTGAGACATTGTTAAAGGTCTCCTGGGGGAAAGCGGGGACGGACCATACCATCTCTAGTTTAGAACCACAGGAATGCGCCTCCATTTCTGTTTCTTACATAAGTAACTTTTGTCTCCGACTTGTGGTTATCTGTTGCTGTCTTCCTTCTGAGCTGGATGAGGCAGGTAAAGGTTATTTTCATGCTCAGGAGAGCAGCATTCTGCCCGAGAGGCCCTGAGAGGCACAGCTGTAGATCTGCATTTTACTCCCGATGGGTACCAGGTCTGGCAAATGAGTCTAGGAAGCCTGGTTCCATGGGAAGCAAAGGCAGTAAGTGAAATGCACTGTGGCCTTCCAGCCCTCACACAGGCTCAGATTGCGTTCCTTTCCACCATCAATTCTAAGTCTCAACAGTGGAGAGAGGAAGTGTGCTGTTTATAAATGCCTTGGGGCTAGACATATTATAACCAGGCCCCGTTAAGTAATAGCATAGTGTCCATTTGACAATGTGAAAATCCACTCACCAATAAGTGTGTCTTCTAAAGAATATATTGACAGGTAATTATGGTCACAAGACTCTGCATCAAAGTGGGAAAAACTGAGGAGCACATGCATTTCCTCTGGTACCAACAGGGTCCAGGCACACTGTCTGCAGGTAGACACATTGAGAGGGTATTATTTTCAGGCAGAAAGTGGCTGTCACAGTCCAATGAGTGGGGCAGAGTCAAACTGGAGGTGGGACAAAGGAATGGATAAAGAAGATACAGCACATATTTTTGATGGAATATTACTCAGCCATTGAAAAGAATGAAATAATGCCATTTGCAGCAATGTGGATGGACCCAGAGATTGTCATACTGAGTGAAGTCAGAGAAGAATATTGTATGGCATCCCTTATATGTGGAATCTAAAAAGAAATGATACAAATGAACTTATTTACAAAACAGATTCACAGACTTAGAGAACAAACTTATGGTTGCTGGGTGGTGGGGGGAGAATGGAGGAGAGGGATAGTTAGGGAGTTTGGGATGGACATGTACACACTGCTAAGTTTAAAATGAATAACCAAGAAGATCTTACTATATAAGCACAGGGAACTCTGTTCAATGTTATGTGGCAGCCTAGATGAGAAGGGAGTTTGGGGGACAATGGATACATGTATACGTATGGCTGAGTCCCTTTGCTGTCCACCTGAAATGATCACAGCATTAGTAATTGGCTCTATTCCGATATAAAACAAGTTAAAAAAAAAAAAAACTAGAGGTGGGAGTTGGGGCAGGGGTGGCAGTGGGGGCTACTCACTGCTTGCTCTCATAATATAGGAAGGGACTTTCTGGGAAGTGCAGGTCCCCCTCCAATGCTCTGACCACGCGGTCCTGCTCACTGCACGTGGCTGGGAGGGAAAGCCATGAGAATTAGGACTAACAGTGATGGCTAGCCACAGCAGCCCTCTCCCTCCAGAATACACACAGACACTGGGACCCCTTGACTCTTCTTCATGCACCCTTCCTTTCTCCATGAAATCTTTTCCTGTCTTGGCTTCTGTGACACTTTATTCTTTTTTTGTTCCTTGTAGATTTTGCTTAACTTTGAGATTCTATGATTTCTTCTCCTTTACTATTCTTTCTCTGACCCCAGAAATCCACTCTGCAGATGCAGGTATTTCCTAGGTTTTGTTCTGAGTTTTCATTTCTCTATACATGAGCCTTCTGACCTAGTTCATTCACACTCTCAGTTTTAATTATTATGTCTACCTAAACTTCTGATTTTTCAACCCCCTCATAGGTCTCTTCCTCTTAAACTTGCTGCTGCTGCTGCTGCTGCTAAGTCACCTCAGTCGTGTCCGACTCTGTGCGACCCCATAGATGGCAGCCCACCAGGCTCTGCCATCCCTGGGATTATCCAGGCAATAACACTGGAGTGGGTTGCCATTGCCTTCTCCATTGTGTGAAAGTGAAAAGTGAAAGTGAAGTCACTCAGTTGCGTACGACTTGTAGCGACCCCATGGACTGCAGCCTACCAGGCTCCTCCATCCATGGGATTTTCTAGGCAAGAGTACACAAATAGAATTCCTTTGGGTCTTCAAAACTGCATGTACTTCTGATTTGAATATTTTTGTGTTCTTAGCTTTTCATGCTCAGAGATTTGGTGTCATCCTCCACTCCTTTTTTCTCACCATCCTTAACTTTAGTGACTATCCAGTCCTAGTTCATCCTATTTCTATGCCCTCCTTTTCATTCTCTGGCCATTGCCCTAAATAAAGCCTTATTTTCTTATCTCTTGAACTAATGCATAATCTCATAATTCTACTATGCATTATTTCTCCTCCAGTTTATTCCCTATGTACAGTTCTTATAGCAATTCAGTATAGCTCTAATCTATTTATCTAGTTAGTCAACTCCTATTACTCAATAAAATCTAAATTTTTTTGACTGGTGTTCAAAGTTTCCATAATTTGGTCTCAAGTTATATGTTTAATCTTCTGTCTCATAAAATCCCTCACATATCCTACACTTTAGCTGCTTTGACTTACTGGGTCTCTGCTGCTGCTGCTAAGTCGCTTCAGTCGTGTCCGACTCTGTGCGACCCCATTGACAGCAGCCCACCAGGCTCCCCCGACCCTGGGATTCTCCAGGCAAGAACACTGGAGTGGGTTGCCATTTCCTTCTCCAATGCATGAAAGTGAAAGTGAAGTCGCGCAGTCGTGTCCGACTCTTAGCGACCCCATGGACTGCAGCCCACCAGGCTCCTCCATCCATGGGATTTTCCAGGCAAGATTACACCCTAAATTTTCCTATCTTCATCTTTTAGTATCCATCTTCTGATAAGAATGATTCCTTGAGCTGGAATATTTTTCTTTACCTGTATCCCATCCCCACCTGACAAAATTTTATTCATCCTTTATTCTCTAAGGTTCAGGTTAAAAGATGTCTGTGCTTCAAAGCCTCCTGTGTCTTTTTGTCTTTTTCCAGCTAGAAGCAGCCATTCTCTCCACTGAGCTCTCAGGGTACTCTTTTCCCACTTTGCTCTTTGGAGTTGGTTCCACAGGCTCACAGAACTGCTGAGCTAAAGATGCCTTTGAGACCATCTGGTCCAAACTGCTTCCTTTTCGGATAAGGAGACTCAGGTTCAGAGGCAGAAAGGAGCTTGCTCCAAATCAGAGTGAATTCACTGAAGACTTGCAATGTAACCCTGGGGTGGGTTCCCTGTGCTTTCTGAACAAGCTGAGCTCGGAAACCTGACCACTATCCACTTCACCTCCTCCCTCATGTCTGAGATCCAAACTGAGAATTTGACAACTGTTTGTTGACTTGAGCTGGAGCTCTGGATTGACAAGAAGTGAACTGGAAGGGAGTGTGGGCTCCTGCTGGTGAGGGTGCGCCCTCACTGGCTGGGGATGAATGACCGAGTGTGCCCAGTGGTGTTGTCATGCATAGTCAGTATGGAGAACTCTTGCAGAGGAAGACTTCTGATTATAAAGGGAACCGATATTCAGAAATAGTAGAGATTAATTCATGCTCCCAGAAGAGCAGGCGATGAAAAATACCCACCTCTGGAGCTCTTTCTCTGCTTCCCTGGGAAAGAAAAAGAAAGATGGGATTCAATGTTTGTGGTATCTTGAACAATATTTCAAGAAGTTAGCATCTCCCTGGCCCAAAAGTACAGAGGTTTTTAAGTCAGTTTGCAACTAATGAAAATATAATCTGTGGAGAGAACAGAAGGGATAAATTGACAAAGCAGCAGAGGAGCCTTTGTGTTTTAAGAAAATGGTTCACTCTCTTTATTAAGTGTGTTCATTGGCTTGGGGATTATGCAAAGCAAGAAGAGGTCATCTGGGCTACCCTTCTAATTTTTCATGAAAAGAAAGGCTGGAGATGGAAATAACGTACCCATAATCACAAAAGAGATGCTGAGGTAGCTATGGCTTGAACTGAGGACTCAAATACCTGTGAGTGTTCCATAAACGTGAACACAATCACAAGTTTTTCCTGAACTAGTTTGAATTAACCCCTTTGGGAAGAACATAAGTCCTATCGAGGTTGGAAGCCACCAGTTAAGTTGGATTTGGAGGCAAAAAAATGAAGTTTCAATTAACTCATTGGTCAGTCTAGTAGAAGGATATATATAGACCTTGGCCTTTTCAGATTTACTGTACCTGGCTCTAGGTCAGGCCTTCTCAGCCACAGCATTATTAACATTTGGGGCTGAATCCTTCTTTGCTGGGTGGGAGTGGGGGTGCTCTCCTGTGCCTTGTAGGATGCTTAGCAGCATCCATGGCCCCCTACCCACTAGACACCAGTGGTTCCTCTCTCTCCTGTTGTGACAACCAAAAACATCTCCAGTCACTGTCCCCTGAAGGGGCAAAATTCCCCCTGGTTGATAACCACCAACCTATGCTACAGCTTGCTGAATCTTGCTAGCACAGTAAGTGAGAAGTAAGTGGTGGAAACATATCACCAGCTGAGACAGTTTCAATTAAATGCAAATTGGACAAAATCTAGGATGGATGTACTCATGTTTCATTGAATAGCTGTATGCTGTGTGAATCATAGTTGGTCCTTTTTTTAGACTCAGTAAATACCACAATCCTTATGCGAGACACTCAGAATGAAAGCAGAGTCCATCTGCTCAATGATCTTGACTTGCCTAGACTCTGCTGATGTTCTCTCCTTCCCTAGCTTCTTGACCTTATGTTTTGGCTTGATTACCAATTCGGATGTGTTTGTGGATCCACGAAAGCACTTTAGTAAGATCTGTGAAGATCCCAGGGGATCCTTGATCATCTTTCTGCAGATTGTTTTTCCAGCCTCGACCACAGCCCAAACCCCAGGAAGTCACACCAGCCATAGTCCAAGTCCCTTTCTTATTCCGGCACATGAGGGAACCTCCTGAGTCTCCCTGTAGGGAGAAAAGATCTCTGTTACCATCGTTGTCAGTGTCTATGCCCCACAAAGATGTTAGACAAAGGTCAATAAATTGATCAATGAATTTCTTCGCTTCTAATACTTTGGACTCAAGGACCTGAGAGAACAGGCAAGTACAATTCACATTCGCCCCTGAAATACCACTGGAGTCCACCAAATCCACCTCCTTCTTCCCCATCTGGGGCTTTCATCAGACATCACATTGTTTCCCTCTCCTGTCTCATCCTACAGACTCAGAGAAGTTTTGTCCAGTAGTCATATTGACCTTAGTTCCTGGTTGGCAGGAGGGACGGAGAGAAAGAAAAGCTCCCATTATACACAAACCAGAAATCTCTAAGTAGGAAGGAGCCACCTGTCCTTCAGGCTGGAGAACTCTGAGTTCATTGTTGGCATCATTTTCAATGTTTGGTCTTTTGGAAAGAGCACAAGACCTCCTCTGAAATCACAGTCCTTGCTAAAAACAGGTTGTTTAAACTGTCCCTTTAATTTTGTCTTTTCAAATCAGTTATTTATTGGTAATAAATAACCAAGAGATATCATTGACAGTCACCAAAAAGTTTAGAAACTAGGTATTTGATAACATACACACATTGGAAATATCATTATGATGTCACTAATAATTATGAATACTTTTGATATTTTAAACAGATTTATACTCTTTCTGGAGCCTGAAGCTTTTTCTTTTTTTGAACTTTTTATCTTGTATTGAGGTATGAAAGTGAAAGTCACTCAGTGTGTCCGACTCTTTGGACCCCGTGGACTATACAGTGACTAGTCCATGGAATTCTCCAGGCCAGAGTACTGGAGTGAGTAGCCTTTCCCTTCTCCAGGGAATCTTTCCAACCCAGGGATCAAACCCAGGTTGCTGATTAAACATGCTGTGATAATTTCAGGTGAACAGTGAAGGAAATTGTCCCTTTATTTTGACTTGACCTCCCTTCTCACTCCTGATCCTTCTTCCCAGAGTCTAGTCTTTCCTATAGCCTTATTTCAGCCTCTCATCTGATGACAAATCTGAGGGAAGCTCTGTCTGGGACCTGTCAGCCCGACCACTCCCACCTACCTGACATGCATCTCTTCCTCCGTCTGGGAAGCCTGTGCAGAGAAAGGTCCGCCCACTGATGGGTTTCTCTAGGGTCAACAGAGCTGTAATACACTCATCCTGGGTCAAAATGGGCAGGTTCACTTCCTGCAAGACTTGCGGAGAGATGCCATCTAGAAAACACAGAACCCCAGCAGGGTACTCTTTCACCTCCCTGCATTGAAGATGCCCCATTCAGGCTTGTGTCTTTTGGAAAGATTTGAATTTTTAAGTACAATGTGGCATTCTCTATTTTTAAAAATGTTTACACATGGTCTTTTACAAATAGGTTAAAAATTCTATTTTCTGATTACCTACCAGAAAGTTCTGATATCAGATTAAGAGCAGAATACGGAAGTTCTTACTTTCACTCAAGCGGCCCCAGCCTGCGGTTGTACAAATGAATCCAGGCTTAAATCGTTCCCCTGGCTCTGGAAGACACATGGGCCCCACAAACTGATCTGAAGAAAAAGAGCAAGGCAGGGCTCGTTTCATTCATGGGGGAGAGACACCACAAGCCACTCACCAGTGGGCATCTAGGTGGATCCCCCAAGGCCTTGTGATGTCTCTGGCACCTCCAGGGGTCTCTTATCAAAGAAAGACAGACTCTTTCTTGACTCCACTTAATTGTATCTCTAAAGTCACAAGCAAAATGAGTTTCAGGTAGGGGAACCCCACCTTGATTTTCTGTCTCAAAGTCCATGATCCAGAAATTTTGGGCACATGCTACATAATTTATACTTTAGTAACTGTGCTATGGAACAGAAGTTCTGGAGAACATGGGGTGGACAATTCAGAGTAAACTTCAAATGTTTACCAAAACGGAAAGCTCCAGCCATCTTCAAAAGAGCGATATCATAATCCATTGGTTTCTTGGTAGAGAAGTGTGGGTGTATGATGATGGTCTCAATGGTGAGGGTTTGCTCTCCTGGCTCCACATATCTCAAGTCATATTCACCAGCAGTAACATTGAAAGTTGATACAGTATTTCTATGAGGAGGAAAGAGTAAAAGGGATGGATTTCACTGAAGCTGAGTACAGTTGTAATGGTTGACAAACTGACCTCTTCAAAATGAGATGAATGGAGAAGGCATGTGTGCAGCTTCTGAACAGAAAAATGATTCCAAATGTAGAGGTTCCCAGTGTGAGTGGGGGACTAGTGAAAGTAGCCTCATGGGGAACTAATAATAAGATAAACTGAATACTTTGCAATGTTATTTGTTAAGCATCCAAGGGTTTGTGTATACACTGTAATTCAGAGATCTGAAGCTACCCCAGATGGTTGATTTGGTCTCTCTTTTTAAAATATAAATTTATTTATTTTAATTGAAGGCTAATTACTTTACAATATTGTAGTGGTTTTGCCATACATTGACATGAATCCACCATGGGTGTACATGTGTTCCCCATCCTGAACCCCTCTCCCACCTCCCTCCCCATCCCATCCCTCTGGGTCATCCCAGTGCACCAGCCCCAAGCACCCTGTCTTATGCATAGAACCTGGACTGGCGATTCGTTTCACATATGATAATATACATGTTTCAATGCCATTCTCCCATATCATCCACCCTCGCCCTCTCCCACAGAGTCCAAAAGACTGTTCTATACATCTGTGTCTCTTTTGCTGTCTTGCATACAGGGTATCACTGATATCCTTTGGGAGTATTTGGTGATTCTCATCAAGAAGGCTGCTTTAATGCCAGAGATCTAATACATAATGCATACCATGAAAGACATAATAGCATCATAACTCTGATATCCCAGAGAGTATGCACACTCAGAGCTTTGGGACTGATTGCAGTAATGGGAAGAGGGGATCTTCCCTTACTTCCTTCGTGTTTGTATTTTAGAGATCTAACATGGGAAAGACTGAAGACCTATATTACTTCTACCTGCTGCAAAGGTATCTGAAAGGAACTTGACAGCATGCACTGAGGTGGATTAAGACCTTAGGGATCTAGAAGGGGATCTCTGGGGATCCAGAAAAGATGATTTAATACAACATTGGAAAAGGCATCATTTTCTCTTGGCATACTTCCCTAGCATCTTTCTAGCCTAACCACATGCCACACTGCAGTGAAATTATCAGTTGACTCTTCTTTAAACAATCAACTCTCGGAGGGCAGGGTTCACCTCTGAGTCATCTTTGTATCTTTGATAGCTATTAGTGTACAGCTTTAAGGAAATATCCAGGAGATGTTTGCAGACATGAAATGAAAGAGGGAAAATAGGGGGACGCGATCTTGAGTGCTGCTTTATGCGCATCAAGAACACTGGCAACAATAGAACATTTGGAGCACACAAGAGAATGGATAAAAATGGAAATCGTTCAAGTTCAGAGAACCAGGATCAATAGGAAGGAAGACACAGAAGCCTTCTTCATGTTTTATTGGCCTCCTTTTGTTTTCTTTTATTCATTTATTAAGATGCATAATGAGCTGGATGGTTTTTTCATTGGAATTTAAGAAAACTAGGGGAGAACTTTCACAAATCTATCTTTGTGATGCTTTTTTTTCTCACTTGGATATTATTCTTTATTAATCCAGTCATTTTAATTATCAAAGTATTCACTCCTATAAGGAATGCATGTTTTCTATCAAGTTTAGAGCCCTTGACAATGTCTTTGAGCCCTATTTATATTATGCAACCTGCATGTCTTCCCTTAAGCAATCATTGCACCATCCCATATTTTAAGAGAGTTATTGCTGCTGATTCCCAGGAAGAAGAAAGGTAATCTGACCTTTATCAATCGGCTGGACTTTCCTTACCTGTTTGCAACGCAGTGAGCAGCCGTGATCACCCACTGTGGAGAGATGATGGTCCCACCACAGACATGCTTCTGCCTTTGTTTCAGAGACACCTGAGTTACAAAGACCTTAAATGGGAGCAAGTTAATGCCCTGGGATCCCCCCAGATCTGGAGACTGAGCATATTCTGAAAAAGAGACCCAGATATCTTACTCATAAATATCAGAAATCATGAACTGTGAAGGGGTAGACCAAGCACACTATAGTTCAGAAAGAAGGGCAAAGCCAGACTCAGAATATTCCCACCCCTGGTCCACAAGAGAGGTAGTTCACTGGAGGCTTTAGCAAGCTGGTAGCAAAAATTGGGGGTATTTATTTATATGATAATGCTCAGCCAGTCTGTTACTCTAACAATGTGAATGATATCTGTGAATGGAGAGAGAGAGAGAGAGAGAGAGAGAGAGAGAGAGAGAGAGAGAGAGAGAGAGAGAGAGAGAGGACATAAGATACAGCATAGACCAGATGAAAAAGTCTGGGATAAAGACAAAGGTGAGGGCTAAGGGAGTCTTCCAAAGTCTGTTCCAATTCCTCTAGGTATCCCAGAGAAATAGTTTGGATTTATTGCTTTCTTAACAGTCTAACTATTTAACCTTTACAATTTCTTCAATCTTATTTTTAGATCAATCTCTGCAGTAAATTTTTTTTTTTTTTTGCTTTTTTTTAAAAAATTAATTTTATTTTATTTTTAAACCTTACATAATTGTATTAGTTTTGCCAAATATCAAAATGAATCCACCACAGGTATACATGTGTTCCCCATCCTGAACCCTCCTCCCTCCTCCCTCCCCATACCATCCCTCTGGGTCGTCCCAGTGCACCAGCCCCAAGCATCCAGCATCGTGCATTGAACCTGGACTGGCATCTCGTTTCATACATGACATTTCACATGTTTCAATGCCATTCTCCCAAATCTTCCCACCCTCTCCCTCTCCCTATCATATCCTATCCTGCTCATGATACTTGGCTTGACTCCAACATGACTTAGAGGGTACAATAAATACTTTTACTTCCATTGTTGGAATTAGAAAAAAGCAATTTTTTAGAATTGTCTCCTTTTTGATCAAAATTTTTTCTATGAGCAATTAAAACAAATAGTACAGAGAAAAGGCTAAGAATAGAATAAAGCACAAGTAAGTAAAAGTCTGTGAATCTGTGACTATGATTTAAATGTGAACTTCTGAAATGACTGGCCAACTAATTGACCAAGTAAGAAACTGATAAACCAACTCTTCAACCAAATAATTAATTCATCAGTTAATCAAATAACAATGATTCAGCCATTCCATCACCCACTGAACAAAAATTCAATCAACCAATCGTTGCTAAATATCCACTGATAAAAGTTAATATGACTGACTCAGAGAAGTGAAAATAAAAAACTATCTCTCTACTTACAAAATGAAGAGACAAGATGGGTCCCAGGGTAAAGAAAATTGGGAGACTTTCAAAGATGATAAATGAGAAAACCATAGTCTAGGGGCAGAAGCAGAAACTTGTTTCTATAGGCACAGAAGGACCAGGAAATTACATTGACACAGAATTCTGAGGACACCAACTGTATACTAAGGAGACTGACTATATACTATAAACTCTTGATTGTTCTCTGAAGGGCCCTATGGTATAGGTATGAACCTTACACCCCAAACATAAAGTAGACCCATGGATATGACACCTTTGACTTCCCTCATCATCTTTAACGATAACAAGATAGGTATATTTTAAATATGTTTATTGAATCAGAAAATTATTTTTTAAATTACAAATTTGAAGCGGGATTTTTGTCTTAGGGACTGAAAGTTTGGGATGGCATTTCTAAATTTTGGAGTCAGAGAATAGTGCTTGTAACTATTCTGAACACATCTTTTCTAGAAGTCAACTAACGAACATCAGGAGGCTCTTGGATCCTTGTACACACTCATGAGATCTCTGGTGATGAACTAAGCAGAACAGAGCATACTGATGAGTAGCATGGGATTCTGAGAGATCCAATTGAGGCAGCTCATAATCCCACCAGAGAAGGTTTCCTGAACTCACCTGCCAAGGGTAGGAACCCTTTGCCACTTGCCTTCCCCCAACGATGCGACTGAAAATGTTCAGGTAATTCAAAGGCTGTGACTTCACTGGACTCTGCCCACAAGTGGAAACTGGGGAGGGCAAAGACAAAAATTTGGAGATTAGATAGCTCTTAGTTCTGAGGTATATAGGAAACTCTTCCGAGCAAGAAATACTGGAAGACATAGAGCAGGTAGAAATAGTACAAAATGGCTTTAAATTACTTGTGGGATTTACTGTGATTTGCAGTATAAGCAATTGTTCAGCTTTTTCACATAGAACCTGCATATTGTGAAGATCTACTTTTCAGATATGAAGATTTAGGGCCTTAGAGGTAGATCTCCACCGGGTTAGCACGAATGCAGTCCCCTTTTGATTCTAAGCCATTTGGCCCCTTACAGGCTCCTCAGAGCGCTCTGTGCTTCTGTGTCACTTATTACATTCCATTGTGGTTATTCTTTCAAATCCACTAGACTGATGCCCAGATGTTGCTCAATTAATTGGTTGAATGGGTGATACTACAATTTGCTTTAAACTTTTTTAAAAAGTAATTTTATTTATTTATATATTTCTTTGGCTGTGCTGGGTCTTTGCTGCTCTGTGGGCTTTTCTCTAGTTGCGACAAGCGGGGCACTGTATCTCTGGTTGCAGTGCACAGACTTCTCATTGCAATGGTTCTCTTGTTGTGGAGCACGGGCTCTAGGGCTTGCAGGCTTCAGTAGCTGGGGCACATGGGCTCAGTGGTTGTGTCTTCCAGACTCCGGAGCAGAGGCTCAGTAGATGTGGCGCATGGGCCTAGTTGCTCCATGGCCTGTGGGATCTTCCTGGATCAGGGATCAAATCCATGTCTCCTGTATTGGCAGGCAGATTCTTTACCACTGAGCCACCAGAGAAGCCCCTGTAGTCTGCCTTTCACTGTATTTGTGTTAGCATCTTTCCCTCTGCTTGACCCAGGAGATGAAGTCTCTGATCATGGTCAGTAGTGCCTGGCACAGTCAAATATTAGATTTAATTCTAAGAGTGGAAAGTAACAGATTGTTTAATGATAGTGGACTAGAAAGGAGACGGTACGTTAATTCACATACTAGAATGGTGTTAGGGTAGAAGGGTTACTGCTGCTGCCGCTAAGTTGCTTCAGTCGTGTCCGACCGACTCTGTGCGACCCCAGAGATGGTAGCCCACCAGGCTTCGCCATCCCTGGGATTCTCCAGGCAAGAACACTGGAGTGGGTTGCCATTTCCTTCTCCAATGCATGAAAGTGAAAAGTGAAAGTGAAAAGTGAAAGTGAAGTCGCTCAGTCGTGTCCGACTCTTTTCGACCCCATGGACTGCAGCCTACAAGGCTCCTCCAGCCTTGGGATTCTCCAGGCAAGAGTACTGGAGTGGGTTCCCATTGCCTTCTCTGGAGAAGGATTACTAGGTAATGGGAAAAAGAACCCTTTCCTTTTTATGGAAAAAACATTTTATCCTTGAAAAATCTGCATTTAGTTACTCTCAAATGTTTGTTCTGCCTTTTTTTGTTTGTTTTATTTTGGACTCCTCAGCTAAGAGATGGACTAGATTAAGATGCTTAAAATGCATTGTTAATTTTTAGTTTGCCTAATTATCGGTGACATCAAATTTTTCAAATTTATTTACATGGAAAAATTTATTTTTCCATGTATTGAAGTTTTATATCTTTGCTCCTATTTCTACTTGGTTGTTTATGCTTTTACCTTTTTGTGATGGAAAAGTGAAAATCTCTCCAAAAGTAGAGAGAACAGTATAAGTGAACCTCCATGTACTTATCATTCTGCTTGGTAATCAGGGAAGATCCACCTTCTGTCCCTACTGCAGGTCATTCTTCTCCACATGTTCTCTTGGAAGGCCTGAATGCCCTGCCTCACATTTGCCCCACTTCTTTACCTAGTTGAATCCTCTAATCCCTATTCTTCAGCTTGGAGATCACTTCAATTGAGGCGTCTTCCTTGATTTCCTCAAACTGTCTTAAGTGTCTCTCCTGTGTAAAACCCTTTCCTCTCCCTTTTTATAGTTTTCACCATGAAATAGTGGGATAGAAAATTCTTTTCCTGTATCCTCATTTACTATGAAAATGAAAAAAATCTGTTTTATTCATCTCTGTATTTCCAACACTTAGCACATTCCTAGCATACAGTGGACACTTAGAAAAATTGGAAGGATGGACAAATGACTTTTCTTGAGAAAATATCTGTGAAAGCATAGCTATTTAGATCAATATGTTAAAATATCCAAAACTTTTTCAAATAGCTTCTCATTTAATTTCCATTCTCTGACTATAAATCAAGCACTATTATCCCCACAGTACAGATGGGAAAATGAAGAATCAAAGAGATGCACAGTTAATTAATGACAAAGCACGGATGTAACCCTGTCTTTTGATTCTGAATCCAGAGCAGGCATAATGCTGAATCAAAAGCTTATTTTCTAGCTGTTTCAGTTAACTGAATCATAAATACCTTTGTATACATAACATTTAGTATTTCCTGAACCCATTGAAGGAAAAATAAAAAAATACGATGATTCTTGAAGTACAAATCTGACTATGAAGAAGATTGCCAAGAACTGTTCTTAGCTTATGTTACTTGAAGAAAAAAACATCATTTATATACAAAATATACTGCAGTAAACAGGCTTCACACCTTCTATTTATAGCAGTATATTGTATAAAGTACAGTAAGTGCAAGTTGCTCAGTTGTGTCTGACTCTTTGTGACTCTATGGACTATACGCTCCGTGGAATTCTCCAGGCCAAAATACTGGAGTGGGTAGCCTTTCCCTTCTCCAAGGGATCTTCCCAATCCAGGGATTGAACCCAGGTCTCCTGCATTGCAGGTGGATTCTTTACCAGCTGAGCCACCAGGGAAGACCAAACTATAGTAAAAAGTATAATTTTTTAAAAGATTACAAATTCTTCCAAATTTATGCTCATTTCTCGAATTTGTTCCATTAAAGGAGATGGGATTGTAGAATGTGTTCAAATAAATGAATAATTCCAGTCTTTTCCAGATCAGTGCAACTTATCCAAGTTGTATTTTGTATTCCATAAATTTTCTATTCACTTTAATATGATGATTGCAGGCTGCTGCTGCTGCTGCTAAGTTGCTTCAGTCATGTCTGACTCTGTGCGACCCCATAGACGGCAGCCCACCAGGCTCCCCTGTCCCTGGGATTCTCCAGGCAATAACACTGGAGTGGGTTGCCATTTCCTTCTCCAATGATGATTGCAGGAGAGAAGTCCAAATTAATTACATGAAATCTAATTAGATCTCCAGAATATATTTGCTTCTCCTGTTCTCCCAAAGGAATACGGAGTGAAACTGTAATACCCACTGCCAGCAAAGGTTATTTCTTCAAAGATAGTGATAGACTTCCTAGAACTTACCTTTGGGGAGAGAGAGAGTTGCAGATTTACTCTGTTCCAAAAAGATTATTCCAAATAGTAAAATGAGCTTCTTCTTGCTTATATGCATTTTGAAACTCAGAATTTTTCCCTGAAATTTTAGAGAGACTGAAGAGAACCAAAATAGAAAGCTTTGTGAGAGCAGAAATATACCAACTTAAAAGAAGGTTACTCATTAACCAAGACATGAGGCATTCAACCATGTCCAAATGATGTTTCTGAATGTGGTTTCTTGCAAAGATCTTTGAAAGATGTGGGGAGTCAACCACAGAAGCATAGTCTTGATCAAGCAATAGTACATGTCCCTTTACACCCACATCAATTCATTGCTTCCCCCAGAGTTCATCTGGCAAGCCAAGAGGTTGGTGACTTAAGGCTTCCATTTGCAAACAGTACTTGCTTCTTAGGACAGGTTACCATGTTCTACAAGAGGATTGAATATCAAAGTTGTCCTCATTTGCAATGATAGACTCTCCTACATGCTTGCAAATAACCTATCAGAATATCCTGAAACATCTGTCTTTCTCTTGTTTTCCAAATGTAAATGGATGGTTATAGCCATGTGTTAGAGGAAAGATAATTTGGTAGCACACTCAGGAAATCAATTTAGGATACTATTCATTGAGGTATTGGTGAACTGCATTCTTTCACCATTTTTTGAATTTGTGGAAGGCAAAATTAAATTACCTTGATTTCTATACCTGGTAGATGATGTGGCACAGGGAGGAAGCTCTGATTATATCTGTCTTCCTTTTCCTTGGCTGAGTTTTTGGGATGCAGTCACTGTGTAAGAGGCACCTGTGGATTGGCCAATGCCCTATGTGACCACATAGCAATATGAAAAATTTTCTATCAACTCTTACAAATTACCTGCCCAAAACAGAAATGTCAAACTAGAAGTCTCTTTCATGTGCCAACTTATACCCCTCTACAAAATAAGTCTATAAAAATATAACACAGACAACTAATACACATGCAAACAAAGACGTTTTAAAACCTAAAGTTTGTGAGACCTGCAAATTTAGGGAAGAGTCAAGACTTCCTTATGAAAAGAAGGATACTCGAACATCATTTGAGGCTTTATCCACAAACAGAAAGAAAATAATATTTTCAAAGAGCTGAGGATTAACCTAGAGTTTTATGCCCAACTAAGTGATGCTTTAAGAATAAGAGTAAAATAAAGACATTTTTTTGGGGAAAAGAAAACCACTTAAGAGGGTTTAATATCAGCAATCATTGATAAGAGATCCAATAAATGAAGAAAGTATATCAGAAGAAACTAAGTCCAGAAGGAAGGAGAGAGATGTAAGAGGCCATGATGAATAAAGAAAAAAATATCTATAATATATATAAAATAAAATATAAAAAGTATAAAGAAAAATATAAAAATATAAATATATATATAAATATAACCAAGCACAAAGTAACAATAGTAATGACTAATCTGAAATTATAGGGTGAAGTTTTCTGGTTGTATATCCTATGTATATTCACCCCTTTTTTCTTGGTAATAGAACCCTGATTTTGTTGGGTTCTTCAAAGTGCCTAATTTAAACACAAAACCAATGACATTTTCCAGCTTCCTCTGTATATGAACAGGCCTTGTTACTGAGCTCTTTTTGTTGACTTAGGGTTCAAGGGATACTCTAAAAAAGTTTAGATGGACTCAGCTGACATAAATCTTTTGGCTCTGGACTTCTCCCCTTCCTCCTTCCTGAAAAATGAACAAAATGGTCAAAGCTGGAGCAATCATTCTGTGGCCCCAAAGCAAGGTAAGGATCACTGAGTGAAAAGACAGAAGTCTAGGAACCTAATACCTTGTAGAGTTGATGTATCAACTTTCTCATTATGTGCAAAGATATAACCTGTACCATACGTCACCATTGTTAATTTTTAGTTTGCCTAATTATTGGTGACATCAAATATTTCAGATGTATTTAGTGGTAACTAGTATTTGTTTTTCCAGTTATTATAGTTTTGTATCCCCTGCTCATATTTCTACTTGATTGTTTATCCTTTTAACTTTTTCTGTTAAATCTCTTTAACAGAAGAGAGAATAGTGTAACAAACCTCCATGTACCTATCACTTTTCTTCAACAACTACTTATATTTGGCCCATTTTATATCTTTTACAACCCTATAATTTTATATGTATTTTTGAAGTATAGTTGACTCACTATACTATATTAGTTTCAGATGTACAACAAGTGGTTGAAATTTTTATAGGTTATGCTCCATTTAAAGTTACTATAAAATATCGGTTATATTGCTTGTGCTGCACAATATATCCTTCTAGTTTATTTTATACATAGTAGCTGTACCCCTAAATTCCCTATCATGCCCCTTCTATTTTCCCTTTCCCCACTAGTAACCACTAGTTTATTCTTCATATCTGTGGGTCTGTTTCTGTTGTGTGATATTCATTTATTTTTTAGATTCCACATATAAGTGATAACACACAGTAAATACTCTTTCTCTGTCTGGCTTATTTCACTAAGCATCAGTTCAGTTCAGTTCAGTCACTCAGTCGTGTCCGAATCTTTGTGACCCCATGAATCACAGCACACCAGGCCTCCCTGTCCATCACCAACTCCCAGAGTTCACTCAAACTCATGAACGTCAAGTCGGTGATGCCATCCAGCCATCTCATCCTCTGTCGTCCCCTTCTCCTCCTGCCCCCAATCCCTCCTAGCACTGGGGTCTTTTCCAATGAGTCAGCTCTTCGCATGAGGTGGCCAAAGTATTGGAGTTTCAGCCTCAGCATCAGTCTTTCCAATGAACACCCAGGACTGGTTTCCTTTAGGATGGACTGGTTGGATCTCCTTGCAATCTAAGGGACTCTCAAGAGTCTTCTCCAACACCACAGTTCAAAAGCATCAATTCTTCGGCGCTCAGCTTTCTTCACAGTCCAACTCTCACATCCACACATGACCACTGGAAAAACCATAGCCTTGACTAGACGGACCTTTGTTGGCAAAGTAGTCTCTGCTTTTCAATATGCTGTCTAGGTTGGTCATAACTTTCCTTCCAAGGAGTGTTTTTTAATTTCATGACTGCAGTCACCATCTGCAGTGATGTTAGAGCCCACCAGAATAAAGTCTGACACTGTTTCCACTGTTTCCCCATCTATTTCCCATGAAGTGATGGGACCAGATGCCATGATCTTAGTTTTCTGAATGTTGAGCTTTAAGCCAACTTTTTCACTCTCCTCTTTCACTTTCATCAAGAGGCTTTTTCGTTCCTCTTCACTTTCTGCCATAAGGGTGGTGTCATCTGCATATCTGAGGTTATTGATATTTCTCCTGGCAATCTTGATTCCAGCTTGTGCTTCTTCCAGCCCAGCGTTTCTCATGATGTACTCTGCATAGAAGTTAAATAAGCAGGGCGACAATATACAACCTTGCCATACTCCTTTTCCTATTTGGAACCAGTCTGTTGTTCCATGTCCAGTTCTAACTGTTGCTGACCTGCATATAGGTTTCTCAAGAGGCAGGTCAGGTGGTCTGGTATTCCCATCTCTTTCAGAATTTTCCACAGTTTATTGTGATCCACACAGTCAAAGGCTTTGGCATAGTCAATAAAGCAGAAATAGATGTCTTTCTGGAACTCTTTTGCTTTTCCCATGATCCAGCAGATGTCGGCAATTTGATCTCTGGTTCCTCTGCCTTTTCTAAAACCAGCTTGAACATCTGGAAGTTCACGGTTCACGTATTACTGAAGCCTGGCTTGGAGAATTTTGAGCATTACTTTACTAGCGTGTGAGATGGGTGCAATTGTGCAGTAGTTTGATCATTCTTTGGCATTGCCCATCCTCTAAGTCCATTCATATAGTTGCAAATGGCAAAATTTATTTTTTTTTATGGCTAAGTAATATTTCATGGTATATATATATACCACTTCTTCTTTATCCATTCACCTATTGATGGGCACTTAGATTGCTTCCATATCTTGGCTGTTGTAAATACTGCTGCTGTGAACACTGAGATTCATGTACCTTTGTGAGTTAGTATTTTCATTTTCTTTGGATATATACCCAGGAGTGGAATTGCTGGATCATAGAGTAGTTCTATTTTTAGTTTTTATAGAAACCTCCAAACTATTTCCACTGTAAATTGACTGCACCAATTTACATTCCCTCCAACAAAGGCTTCCTTTCTCCACATCCTTGCTGCAATTTGTTAAGAGTGGTCTTTTTGACTATATCCATTCTGACAGATATGAGGTCTTGATTTGAATTTATCCGATGAGTAGCAAAGTTGAACATCTTTTCATGTGCCTATAGGCAACCTATATACATTTGGAAAAACGTTTATCCAGGTCTTCTGCTCATTTTTTAGTTAGGTTTTTTTTTTTTTTTTTTTTTTATGTTGAGCTGTATCAGCTGCTTACATATTTTGGATATTAACCCCTATCAGTCATATATTTCCCACCATTCAGTTGGTTGTCTTTTAATTTTGCTGATGGTTTCCTTTGCCGTACAAAAGCTTTTCAGTTCACTTAGTTCCCCTTTGTTTAATTTTGCTTTTGTTTCCTTTGCCTTAGGAGATAGATCAAAAAAAACAACGCTATAATTTATATCAAAGAGTGTTCTGCCTATGTTTTCTTCTACTAACTTTATGGTTTTCAGTCTTCATTTAGTTCTTTAGTCCATCTGAGTTTATTTTTGTATACAGTGTGAGAGAATGTTTTAGTTCTCTCGTATGCAGCTATCCAGTTTTTCCAGCATCATTTACCGAAGAGACCATCTCTTCCTCATTGTACTGTCTTGCCTCCTTTGTTGTAGATTAAATGACCATGAGTGAGTGGGTTTCTGAACTATTTATACTGTTCTGTCTGTGTGTCTGTTTTTGTGCCAATATCATGCCGTTTTGATGACAGTAGATTTGTGGTACTGTCTGAAACCAAGGAGCATCTATATCTCCACCTCAGTTTGTCTTTCTCAAGATTGTTTTCTCTGCTTGGGTCTTTTTGTTTAAATACAAATTTTAGAATTATTTATTCTCAGTTCAGTCACTCAGTCATGTTTGATTCTGCAACCCCATGGACTGTAGCTTGCCAGGCCTGCCTGTCCATCACCAACTCCTGGAGTTTACTCAAACTCATGTCCATTGTGTCCGTGATGCCATCCAACCGTCTCATCCTCTGTTGTCCCCTTCTCCTCCTGCCTTCTCTCTTTCCCAGCATCAGGGTCTTTTCAAATGCCACTGGCATTTTAATAGGGATTAAATTAAATCTATATATTGCTTTGGGTAACATGATCATTTAAAAATATTAATTCTTCTAACACATGAACAAGGTATATCTTCCATATGTTTGTATTGTCTTCAGTTTTTTTGTCAGTGTTCTATCATTTTCAGAGTATAGGTCTTTAAATTCCACAGAGATTTATTCCAAGTTATTTTATTCTTTTTGATGCAATGGTCAATGGGATTATTTTCTTAATTTCTCTAATAGTTCATAGCTATAGAACTGCAACAGATTTCTATATATTAATTTTGTATTGTGAAACTTTACCAAATTCATTGATGAGTGCATTTTGGTGTGTCTTAAGCATTTCTGTCTACAATCTTAATTTGAATTATTTTATTTCATCTACAAACAATTCAGTATACACCTTATGCTGCTGCTGCTGCTAAGTCGCTTCTGTCGTGCCCGCCTCTGTGCGACCTCATAGACAGCCTCCCACCAGGCTCCCCCATCCCTGGGATTCTCCAGGCAAGAACACTGGAGTGGGTTGCCTTATAAGGACTCATAAAAACATGATCAAAATAGCACTGGTGGTGGTGGTTTCATTGCTCAGTTGTGTCCAACTCTTTGTGACATCATGGACTGTAGTCCACCAGGCTCCTCTGTCCGTGGAATTTTCCAGGCAAGAATACTGGAATGAGTTGCCATTTCCTCCTCCAGGAGATCTTTCCAACCCAGGGATCAAACCCGCATCTCCTGCATTGGTGAGCAGATTCTTTACCACTGAGACCCTGGGAAACCAATATCATTATTAACCCCCAAACTGATAATTCTTTAATATCAAATATCTGGTGTTTGAGGGACTTCCCTGTGGCCTAGTGGTTAAGAATCCACTGTCAATGCAGGGGACACGGGTTTGATCCCTGGTCTGGGAAGATCCCACATGTTGTGGAGCAACTAAGCCTGTGTGCAACAACTGCTGAGCCCACAGTCTAGAGCCCGTGCTCCGAAAGAAGAGAAGCCAGTGCAATGAGAAGACCAGGCACCACAATGTAGTCCTTGCTTGCTGCAACTAGAGAAAGCCTGTGCACAGCAATGAAGACCCAGTGCAGCCATAAATAAATGTTTTGTTTTTTTTTTTTAATTTGGTGTTTGAATTTCCCCAATTGTCTTAGAATTTTTTTTTACAATTGTGTTATTAAAATTTAAAAGTGCTCTACTCATTTCATTTAGTTGTTATATGTCATGTATTTTAAAGCTATAACTTCCTTTTCTCTTGTTCATACAATTATTTTTGTTGAAGAAATTGGCTATTTAGTCCTCTAGAATTTTCTACATTATGTGTTTCACTGATTACATAACTATTTCCTCTAATGTGTTCCTATGACCTCTGTGTGACCTGTGAGCTGATAGGCACATCCAGATAGAGTCTTAATCAGATTGAGGTTAGATTTTTTTGGCAAGAAATTTTATAGTAAGTTTGTATACTTCCTATTGCATCATATCATGAGGCACATAATGTCTGATTGTCCTTTCTATGACTTTAAAATTAGTAAGTGGGTTCAGACTCATTCAGTACAAAGTTCCTCATATTTTTTCATTTAATGATTTTAAATAGCCCTTGATAATGATTGCCTAGATCCACTGTTTAATTAATGGTTATAAAATGATGATGTTCTAATTTTATTTTTTCTTCTGTGTTTATCAACTAGAACTATTTTATAAAGATTTTTTTTCATCAACTCTCTAAGTACCTCACAGTATATTTGATATTGGAAAGATAAGACAAATACTTGTTTCTTTTTCTTTATCAGTCATTTTGAAGAATAATGAGTCATTTTCTGGCATCCTCTAAAGATGATCAACTAATATTTCTAGTATCATTGTGAAGTAATGTAACATAGTACAATCTAAATAATCCTTGTAGCATATTATCCCACTAGATATTCAAGAAAATCCCAATCTGGTTTTATCCATATTTTACAAATATGGAATATAAGATTCAAATAGACTTTCCCAAGGTTAGACAATTACTAAATATTGGAGTGTTGATTTCAATTTATGCCTTTTGATTCCTCATCCTCATACTGTAATCATACTATTATGTCAACTAAGTCCATGAAAGTTTCCTTATGTACCTTTTCTGTTTTTCTCTGGCAGACCAGGAGGATTCAATCTCCTTTCTATTTTCTTTCCTTCCTTCCTCCCTCCCTCCCCTTTCTTTCTTTCTCTCTCTTTTCTTCCTTCCCTTTTCTTTCTTTTTTGGCTTTCATTAATCACTTGTCTCAAAATTTGCACAAAATAAAGATGCATTTGCACAATTTCTCTCTTAAACCAGATTTCTATGGAAAAATAATACAACCTCCTTTCTCATTTTATGCTTGTGAGACTTTTTTTTGTTGTTGTTGTTGTTGTTCTAAACTACTCTTTCTCTGGCTTTCTCACTAACCTCCATATTCCTTGATCCTCTTCCTCTATTGCACTACCAAAGTTTGGTGTTCATAAACACTAGTATCTAGGAGAAAGCTTTCTGAGTTAGAAGTGTAACGCATAAAGTTTTCATCTTGAATTTTGGAGCTAGTTATGTCTCTTCTACTTGCAAACACAATCTCTGTCCAACTTCCTTTCCTCTACCTTCTTTCCAGTGTGTGAAATTTTGCTTTTCAGCCTTGCCTTGGGCAAATCCATGTGCCATTTCCCCCTTTCTTCTCATACTTCTGACTTCCTCACTTTTGCCCAAGTTTGTTTCTCTGCTATACATCCCCTATGTCTACTACCTCTGGGAACACCCTTCCCACTCTTCCTTTCCCCAATATTCCTGAAATTCCTGGACATAATTAAACCTCTCTCCTCCCTGGAATCCTCTTATTTGTATTTTAAAACTCACAGTGTGAAGAGAGGGATGCACGTATTCCTTTTTACAGTTTCTCTCCATTAACACCTCTTATTTCCAAATCATCTCTTCCATTTTAGACTGGATGTTTTGAAATAACAGCCTCATTGTTTTTGATTGCTCTCATTGCATTCTCTGCTTGCCCTTAATTATTTTACAATTTGTCTCACAATCTCCCTTTTTCACTTGGCTTCAGGGTCAAGTGTGCTTTCTCCTGTCCAACAGGGATTAAACAAGACATCTATAAAGACAGAGTCCATGACTCCCACCTAGAGATTGGATTAAAGTGACAACCTGAGAGCATATTGTAACTTCTTGTTCCTGATCCAAATTCATGATAAGAAATGTATATGAAATCAGTGAACTAATAGCAATTCTAGAAAACCAGAAAAGGATATTTAATGGGTCCAAATTACTAGTATTCCTAGAAAGATAAAAAGCAGATGAAACTGAATTGAAGCAAAGTTAAAGGAGAAAACTACTGAGAAAGTTCTAGAATGATAGTGCTTTGGAAGCAGTAGTAAAGGTGAGAAGAAGAAATCTACTGGACAATAAATAGGGTCATTTTCTGAGATATCCCAATAGAGAAATTAGGCACTTTAATTTGTTCCACTCTAACTTACTTCAAACAGGAATCTGTTTCAGGCCTTTTCCCTGGGAGGGAAATGCAAAGGATTATTTGGGTCCAAGTAGCAAAGGTAGCATTCCAAACGGCTGGCAGCATCCAGAGAGAATAAGAATAGGACAAAATTCAGAAGCCCAGCCCCTTAGAATTCCTATCTGACAGTACATCTTGTCTCAGAGGCACTGAGGTAGCATTGGTAAATGTTTATGGCATCCATATAAAGGCTAATAGATAACTGAAAACATAAAGTTGACCAAATAACAAGAAAGAGTTAATCATCAAGAAAAAAATAAAACAAAACCCAATGCTATGAAAGAAAACACTAAATGTAATCATCAGAAGATCCAATGCCTAAGGGAAGGAGTTAATAAAATAACTAGAATGAAGAATTTAGAATAAGTATAATTAATATACTCAGAGGAAAATAAGAATATATTACATGCATAAAAATCAACTTGAGATGTTGGAGAAGTTTACTGTTGAAATAAAAAAAAAAAAAAAACCCTCAACAGATGAGTTAAACATCCAAATGGACATAGGAAGGGAGGACTCTATTAGTGAGATAAAAAACAAAACTGAAGAATATGCCCAAGATGTAGCACAAAAGGTCAAAGAGGTGTAGAAGAAAGAAAAGAAAAGGTAAAAGCTGTGGAAGACAGATCAAGAAGCTTCAACATTTATCTAGTGGGAGTCACAGAGACAGAGTGAAAATGGAGAAGTGAGAGATGAGAAGTAATGCATAATGACATAATTAAAGAAAACATTTTAGTGCTGACCAGACAAGAGTTTGCAATGAGAAAGATCTCCTTCAGTACCAAGTATGAGGAGTGACACAAAAGCGCTATCTTTAAAATTGTGTGATTAAACATAGAAAACACTCTGAACGTTTCTGTAAGTAGCAATGTCTATCTCCAGAAGGACAGAATATTGATATCAGACTTTTCATCAGCAATGTAGGAGGCAAGAAGATAGGAAGCAACTTTAAGTTGTGAGGTGGGAAATTCTTATCTACACAAAATTTTATATTTTAAAACTATATGATTCAAGCAAGAGGGAATCTAGAGACATTTTCATATCATGGAAACACACCAACATGTTTATTTTGCACAATCCATATTTTTCTGGATGAAGAGAGAGAGAAACTAAGGAAACACAAAAACACAAGAAGATGGAATGAACAAACAAAATTATAGAAACAAAATAATTCCAGACCTTGGTAGATAATGTAAACAAAGCATTAAAATTTGAGATGTGAAAGAACAGAAATAGGATGTATACATGGACAAGTTTGACAATACCAATGGTTAATTAAGGAGTGAGGGAATGTATATGCTCAGATACTGCAGATGAAAAACAAATCAACACAGATATTTTTAAAGGGTTTATAAAAACAAAAGGCCTAATTTGCATGGAATTTAGGGTAGTGTTAAATATTTATATAACTGATAATACAGTGTCTAAATATTTAAAGCAAAATCTGAAAAGACTATGAAACACTGAAAAATCTACAATCATAATGTAAGACTTTCAGAACTTAGTAGATCAAATAAACAACTAAAAATTTAATCTAATAGATTATTAATGTAAAACATTATTTTAAAATGATACAATTTTTTAAAAGTTTAATTTGGCAGTATCTATTTGAATTTAAACTGTATAAACCTTTTGACCCAGTAATTCTACTTCTTAGAGTACATCCAGGTAGGAGGGGCAAAATCGTGTTTAGAAACAAACCCCATACCTGCCAGAGATGCTCAGAGGGCTCAAACAAACCTTGTGCACACCAGGACCCATAGACCCCACAGAGACTGAGCCAGAACTGTGTCTGAGTGTCTCCTGTAGAGGTACGGGTCAGCAGTGGACTGCTGCAGGGGCAGGGGCTCTGGGTGCAGTAGACCTGGGTATAGCATAAGCCCTCTTGGAGGAGGTTTCCATTAACCCCATCATAGAGCCACCAGAACTTACACAGGACTGAGGAAACAGACTCTTGGAGGGCACAAACAAAAGCTTGCATACACTAGGACCCAGGAGAAGGGAGCAGACCCCACAAGAGACTGACCCAGGCTTGCCTGTGTGTGTCCAGGAGCCTGTGGCACAAGAGAAGACTCTACCCATGGATAACACCAGATGGTCAATACCAAAATCAGATTGATTATTTTCTTTGCAGCCAAAGATGGAGAAGATCTATACAGTCAGCAAAAACAAGACCAGGAGCTGACTGTGGCTCAAATCATGAACTCCTTACTGCCAAATTCAGACTTATATTGAAGAAAGTAGGGAAATCCATTGGACCATTCAGGTATGATCTAAATCAAATCCCTTATGCTTATACAATGGAAGTGAGAAATAGATTCAAGGGATTAGATCTGATAGAGTGCCTGAAGAACTATAGATGGAGGTTTATGACATGTACAGGAGGCAGTGATCAAGATCATCCCCAAGAAAAAGAAATGCAAAAAGGGAAAATTGTTATCTAAGGAGGCCTTACAAATAGCTGAGAAAAAAAGAGAAGTGAAAGGCAAACGGAGAAAAGGAAAGATATATCCATCTGAATGGAGTTCCAAAGAATAGCAAGGAGAGATAAGAAAGCCTTCCACAGCGATCAATGCAAAGAAATTGAGGAAAACAATAGAATGGGAAAGACTAGAGATCTCTCCAAGAAAATTAGAGATACCAAGGGAACATTTCATGCATAGATGGGCACAATAAAGGACAGAAATGGTATGGACCTAACAGAAGCAGAAGCTATTAAGAAGAGGTGGCAAGAATACACAGAAGAATTATATAAAAAAGATCTTCACGACCCAGATAATCATAATGGTGTGATCATTCACCTAGAGCCAGACATCCTGGAATGTCAAGTGGGCAAAGTCAAGTGGGCCTTAGGAAGCAGCACTACAAACAAAGCTAGTGGAGGTGATGGAATTGCAGTTGAGCTATTTCAAATCCCAAAAGATGATGCTGTGAAAGTGCTGCAATCAATATGCCAGCAAATTTGGAAAGCTCAGCAGTGGCCACAGGACTGGAAAAGGTCAGTTTTCATTCCAATCCCAAAGAAAGGCAATGCCAAAGAATGTTCAAACTACTACATAATTGCACTCATCTCACATGCTAGTAAAGTAATGCTCAAAATTACTTGAAGCCCAAAATTGTTGAAGCCCAAGCTAGGCTTCAACAGTATGTGAGCTGTGAACTTCTAGATGTTTAAGCTGGATTTAGAAAAGGCAGAGGAACCAGAGATCAAATTGCCAACATCTGCTGGATCATCAAAAAAGCAAGAGAGTTCCAGAAAAACATCTACTTCTGCTTTATTGACTACACCAAAGCCTTTGACTGTGTAGATCACAACAGACTGTGGAAAATTCTTGAAAAGATGGGAACACCAGACAACCTGACCTGCCTCCTGAGAAATCTGTATGCAGGTCAAGAAGCAACAGTTAGAACCGGACATGGAACAACAGACTGGCTCCAAATTGGGAAAGGAATATGTCAAGGCTGTATATTGTCACCTCTTTATTTAACTTATATGCAGAGTACATCATGAGAAATACTGGACTGGATGAAGCACAAGCTGGAATCAAGATTGCCAGAAAAAATATCAATAACCTCAGATAAGCAGTTGACAGAAAGCAAAGATCTAAAGAGCCTCTTGATGAAAGTGAAAGAGGAGAGTGAATAAATTGGCTTAAATAACATGGTCTGTCCAAGACCCGAGAGCTGTGACACGCCGAGGGCTTTAATGTCCGTCACTCCAAATCTTTGTTGTGATGAGACAGAACTGAGGAGTATACACTCGCCTGACAGTACAATATCATATGCAGGTATATAATACAGTAATTCACATTTTTAAAGGTTATATTCCATTTACAGTTATTATAAAATATTGGCTATATTCCATGTGTAGTACAATATATCCTTATAGCTTATTTTATACCTAATAGTTTTTACCTGTACTCCTCTACCCTTGTATTGCCCCTCCCTGCTTCCCTCTCTCCACTGGTAACTACTAGTTTGTTCTTTATGAGTCTGCTTCCTTTTTATTATGGGAAATAAGTATTTTTGATAATTCGGCATCTATCTCAAGAATTCAGGATTTGAGGAAACCCTATGATAAGTGGGAAATGCCAAGTCTGAATTAAATTGTGGGTCATTTTGACACAGAGAAAAGCATCTGACTCTTCCTGCACTTTCCCAGGTATGCCTAAACAGGAACCATAGGACTGAGCTCAAGAAAATAGTTCTAGGTACCTAGTCATGATTGCTTCTCAGAAATGTCACAGATGATCACAGCATAGCCTATGTTAATTATATTGGTCCGAATCAAGTTTCAAACCTAATTAGATCTTTGTAGTTATAATGTGTATGTAAATAATAAAGAGAATAAATGAAGCCCTTGAGACCTTAATAAATATCTTAGCAAGCATAATCATGTAGGAACATGAAGACACATCTAATTTTCTCAATCTCATTAGATTTTCTCCCACTGGATTTTCAATAGGATATTAACAAACCTGTGTATGTCTGATGCTGAGGCATTTATGGTCTTTCTTGTACTCTAATGCTCCTAAATCCTGCAAAAATAAGCCCTGCTATACACGAGTGATTCCTCGAGTCTGTCTCCATCATAATGGTAGACAAGTAGGTAACATTCATCCACTGTTGTTGATTTATAAATGTCCTTTTGCACTGGTAGTGGAAGCTTATACTTACTTCACATGATTCTCATTTATGAATTATTCATTCATTGTCATCCATTGCTAGGTGTGTTAACCTATACCATTTAACACAGTGACCATGTGAAATAAGTATTATTATTTTCTCAATTTTTAAAATAAGGACATTGCATCTTAGAAAGATTTTGTAACTTTTACAAGATCACCTAGTTAGTAAGTGGCAGACCTGGATTTTATCCCTAGATCTTTTGGCTCTGAAATCTTCTCTTTTCATTGCAGCCCTGTATGTCATGCTTTCTATATCATACCAGCATTCGTATCATATTTTGAATTCAACTGAGTCTTTCATGTATATATTTTCTTACACAAATATAAGATTTATTATAGATTTGTGTCTTTTGAGCCTCTGACACAATCCTGAGACTAATTAATGAAACCAGAGGTTTAGCTTGTGTCCTTAGTCACTCGGTCATGTCTGACTCTTAGCCTGCCAGGCTTCTCTATCCAGGCAATAACACTGGAGTGGGTTACCTTTTCCTACTCTAGGGGATCTTCCAGACTCAGGGATCAAACCTGAGTCTCCTGTGTCTCCTACATTACAGGTGGATTCTTTACCCATTGAGCCATAAGGGAAGCCCAGAGATATAGCATTCTTACATTATTATTATGAAGTTAATTAATATAAATATTTGATTAATTGCATTGATTTTAATTATCGCTTCATAGAGTATGAAGTTTTCATAGCTGACTAAGAATCAGGTGAAAATAAAGTACTGATAGTTATTTATCTGTGTATTTAGTGGAAGATTTCAATGTTGAGGTTTTTTTTTTTTAAGTAGGAAATGTTCCAATTGGCAGTTCAGGAGTCTACACATGATCAACTCTGTTCCTTTCAAAATTGATGACATTTCTTGTCCCTCCAGTAGCAGGTTTTGATATTTGATAGTAGTGTTTCTGATGTACTATTTGATATTTAGTAGTACTTGCTGATTTTTTTCATTGTTTTGTATTTGCTTTTTCAAGTGGTCTGGCTTGTTTCTTCCTGGGATCCTGGAACAACCTCAAAACTATAGGTAGCTGCAGTTTAGTTGAGCTTCTTCTCTTTTAAAAAAATTCTTATATTGGCATTGTCTTCACATTTCTCTTGACCCAACAACAAATTACTCTTTAACACATCAATTATTTCTCTAATCTGCCCACTGTTCTCATTCCTTATTGCTGCCACCCAAGCCAGCATCATACTGCACTTGGACTACTATTGATAAAACATTCTAGCAAGGTTTTCTGCTAATTCTCTTACTCCTCTACAGTTTAGTCCCCCTAGATTTGCTGGAATTATCTTATTATTAAGTAAATTAGAGTATGACTTTCAGTTTAAAACTTTTTATTGTTCCCATTGCACTTAGAATGTTCCAACTTCATCTTCACTTGTGTCATTTATACTTTACTTCAAATGTTCCCTCTGCTGCTGCTAAGTCATTCCCTCTACACAGAGGTTTCTCCTGATAAATTTATTTTATTTGTATTATTTATTTATTTTTGACATCAGGTCAAGATGTCACTTTTTGACACAACTAGGACATCAGGTCTTAGTCGTGGTGTGTGGATCTTTTGTTGCAGTGTGTGGGCTCTTTGCTGTGGCACAGGGATCTTTAGTTGAGGTGTGCGGGCTCAGTAGTTGCAGAGTTTGGGCTTAGTTGCCCTGCAACATGTAGGATCTTAGTTCCCCAACCAGAGATGGAACTGGAGTCCCCTGAATTGGAAGGTGGATTCTCAACCACTGGACCGCCTGGGAAGTCCCTTGACCAATTTAAAATCAGCCACAAATTCATTATCGAATCACCATATTTTAATTCTCTGCATGGCACTTAGCATTGTCTAAAATTTCTTGCTTACTTACTCTTATTTTTTCCTCTTTTCAAATTGTTTGCCCTCCACAATAGAATGTACAATGTACGAGGGCAGTGTTCTTGTTTCTTTTAGTGAAGCTCAAGAAGCTCACAAATACCTAGATGAGTGTTTGATAAATACAAAGTGTTCAATAAATATTTTTAAATGAAAAAATAATTTGTCCCCCTTCAGATATTTTCCCAGATATAATAAATCCAGTATGAATTATGATATTTGATTTTCTTGTTTGGACGATTGCATGGAAACTATGTGCTTTCAGCTGTAGTCAACAATTAGGGAATGGAATATAGGTTCTAGTTTTGAGCTTAGTTAACAATAACATATATGACAATGATGAACTTTTCAAATCTCTATAGACCACAGTTTACTCACTCTTTATGAGACATAAGGATGGAATGGAAGGTTTAAAAATGAATTTACTAGGAAAATATAGTATATCTGGGCATCTATGTAGGCAAACTTAAAGATTGCTGTCATAACCTAAAGTGATACTAGTCAACGTATTTGGTTTTTCTCAAGACACAGTTTGATATTAGAGTATACGTGTACATAAGATGAAAAGTGCTTTCAACCACAAGTTACTTTTCTTAGATGAGAATAGAGAGAAGGGCAGCAAGGAAATTGAGATGTAAGCATAGGAATGCTTATAATGATGATCTGTGGAATCTAACTAGGTCAGAAGGGATGTAGAAACAGAACAGAGGGCAGAGTCTGGACTTGGAAAATATAGATGCATCAGTGATTGGTGCTTTCAGTGGAATCAAAAAAATTTTGCATAATGGACCTAGAGTTGATACTGAAAGAATGGGATGTTTGAAATTACTATCATGGAATTGATAAAATTATTGGTAATGACAAAACCTGTAATCATATGGCATAATCATATGAATTGCTATGAAAAGTAGAAGTCTTTTTCCCTTTATGTCTCTTTAATCTCCCTGTTAATTATACAATTATTTTAAGTATTTCTTCTACATATTTTAAGAACCATATCGGATAGCTTTATAAGTTTTGCTATGATCATCATAGTTTATAAAACTTAGGAGAAGGAACATGTATTCTGTTTATCCATATTTTTTACTTATCATGTTTTATTTTCTTGCTTTTTGATGTTTCAATATTCTTTCTTTTATTAGTTATTTTATGTTTAAGAAATTTCTTCTAGCCATTCATTTAGGATATGTCTGTTGGTAATCAGTTCTCTTACTTTCCTTTCATCTGAGTATGTCTCAATTTTCTCCTTACTCCTGAAAAACACTTTTGGTGGATATAGAATTCATGGTTGACAGTTTCTTTCATTAGCACTTAATTTTTTTCATTCTAACCTCTATAGTTTATGATAATAAATTGGCTATCACTTGAATTGGTTTTCTGCTATAGGTAAGGTGCCATTCCTCTCTCACTGCTTTCAATTTTTTTTCTTTGTTCTTAGTTTTCAGAAATTTGATTATTATATATGTTGGTGCAGATGTCTTTGGGACTATCCTCTTTGATGTTTTCTCAAACACTTCTGGAATGTATAGGTTGAGTCTTTTGCCAAATTTGAAAAAGTTTAAGTCAGTATTCCTTCAAATATTTTTTCAATACCACCTTTTTTCTCCTTTACTTCTAAGACTCTGACTATACAAATGTTAGATCTTTGATTACAGTTCCATAGCTCCTGAGTCTCTATTCATTTTTTTTTAGTCCATTCTTTCTCACTGTTTGAATGTTTTTTCTTTTGTTTTAGCCACAATTTTAGTGATTTTTCACATATCCTCTCCATTCTACTGTTGAGCTGATTTACTGAGTTTATTTGGGGTGTATTTTTCAATTCAAGATTTCCGTTTGTTTCTTCCTTGTATCTTCTATTTCTTTGCTGAGACTTTCTATTTAAAAAAAAATTTCAACTACATTTTTGATTGCTTGTTGAAGCATTTTTATGGTGATTGCCTTAAAATCCTTGTCAGATAATTCCAAACTTCCAACATCTCTGTCATTTTGGCACTGGTGACTATAATTTGTTTTTTCTCAAATTGATATTTTTCTGGTTCTTGTTATGATGAGTGACTTTTTAATTGAATCCTTGACTTTGGGGTATTCCATTATGAGACTCTGTATCTTCCTTAAATCTTCTGTGTTGCTGGCTTTCTCCAAAACTGCTCTGTTGGGTAAAGGAGAATGGTGAGGGTGCTACCTTATTATTGTCAGATGGGGACTGGCACTGACAGAGTGGCCTTAAGGGGAGTGGCGGAGATGAAGGTTTCAGTTTCCTACTCAGACTTTCCTGACACAATCTTAGTAGAGGGCTGAGATACCTCATTATGTCCTGGTGAGTATGAATGTCTAGGCTCCTCATTCATCCTTTTCTGATGGGAATGGAACTCCCTTGTGTGTATGTGATGTTTACCTGTAATAGAACATTTATCCTTTTTTGGTAGTGTTGGGTGTGTGTGTGTGTGTGTGTGATGTTAGGCTGGAGTAGAACAGTTATTGTCCAAAAGTTTTCCGTTTTGCTAGGTTTCCCCCACCCTAGTCTTTTGGTTAGAAAGAACTAAACTTTGTTGGAGCTATTTTTTGTTCTTCACCTGTTGGTGTTTCTAAGTTGCTGGCTTTGCCAGCCCCGTGTCTGGGATAAAAGAGACAAAAAGAAAACCCTGGGAACTCATTTCCATGTCATTCTTTTGATCCTAAGGTTTCTAGAAGTTTGTATTTCATTCTCCACTTTCAGAGTCTCTTTATGCTTGTTTCATATATGATATCCAGAGTTTTAAATTATGCTTAATAAGCAGAATAGGGAAATGTACTTCTCCTCCATCCTTCTGGAAGTGGAATTTTGTCATTTATTTTTGTTTTGATCTTGTATATCAAAACATTGCCAGGCTCGTTAAACACAGTAATTAATGTATATACTTTTTTGAATTTTCTTACGTATCAGACTATGATACTACCTATGTATTATGAGAGTTTTATTTTTGTCCCCCAGATCATGTTTGTTCAACCACTTCTAGAATATGTAGATCTGTGTCTTATATTTTGTGGGATTCAATTTACTAATGCTTTTTGAGTATTTTTGCATCTCTATTCTTGAGAAATATTATTCTATAGTTTTTTTACTTGTGTTTGTCTAGCGATAATGTTGTTCTCATAAATGAATTAGGAAGTATTCCCTCTGATTTCATCTTCTGGAAGAGATTGTAAATAAATGGTATAATTTCTTCTATAAGTGCTTGATAGAACTCATCAGTGAGGCAATCTGGACATGGTGTCTTCTGTTTTGGAAGATTATTAATTTTAATTCCATATCTTCAATAGATATAAGCCTATTTAGATAATCTATTTCTTCTTGTGTGAGTTTTAGTAGATTGTATACTCAAGGGATTTGTTTATTTTATCTGGGTTATCAAATTTACAGGCATAAAATCATTGATAGTGTTTCTTAATTACCATTTTGATATCTATGGGATCTGTAGGGACATCTCTGGTCTGATAATTACATTTCTAGTCTGCTAATGCCAACATTCCTGCCATATCTGACTCTGGACCTGATGACTTTTTTGCCTTTCAGCATGCTTTGAAAACAAATTTTTTAATGGCAAACATAATATACTGGGTAAAAGAAACTTCAGTAAACAGGACTTTAGTAATGTCATGGTAAGGTGTGGGGGATGAGGAAGTGTTCTACAGTCCTATGCTGCTGCTAAGTCACTTCAGTCGTGTCCAGCTCTGTGCGACCCCATAGATGGCAGCCTATCAGGCTCCCCCGTCCCTGGGATTCTCCAGGCAAGAACACTGGAGTGGGTTGCCATTTCCTTCTCCAATGCATGAAAGTGAAAAGTGAA